>NW_028083922.1:3154243-3611743 GCF_014824575.4 Sturnira hondurensis
GGAGAACAATAGGGGTCTGTCATTCCCATAAACCCTACATACTGGTTTAGTATTATAATGTTTCAATAAAAACCATAAAAGGGAAAAATCTCTTTGAGGCTATTAAGCCTAAACCATTGCTCACTATGGAAATCTCTTCTGTGATATTACAGAAACTAGGTAAAGTCTCACTGAAAGCTTTCCAATGATTAGACAACTAACTGCCTTATGAATCATTTTTTTATGGCGGACCAGGACTAATAGCTAAGGGTTATTAAAGTGTTACTTCATTTTGATTATGTGACCTCCTGGTTTTCCTTGGACAACCTCCATTCTCCTTTTGTCAATTCTTTATTTTCTCTGGCCCCCAAAGGTTGGTATTCTTCAGTAATCTACCATGGCTCATTCCATCTCCCACTCTTGTCTCCCTGAGTGAGCTTGGGTTTTCACTACAGTCCACATACTGCTGATCTCAAATGAGTATGCCCAGTTTATAGGTTTCTCCTAAATTACGATTCATCTCACCATTTGTCCACTGCCCATCTCTGAGAAAATGTGTTGTAGGCCCATCAGTCTTAGTGGTTCCAATGGAATTCCTCAGCTACTCCTGACTCCTCTTTTCTTTCTGGGCGCCTGCTCAGTAAATGTCTTGGAGTTCTCTCTCCTAAATAGCTCATGAATTCAAGCAATTTCGCCACATGCCACCGGTAATACTTTAACTCAGTCCAAAACTGGCTTCCCAAGTTACTAGAAATTCTTCAAAAGTGTCCTCCATTTTTACAATCCTGTTTTTCTCTAAACTATTATAGAGATGATATTTCTTTTTTAAGCATTTTTTTATTTAATTATTGTTCAAGTACAGTTTTCTGTCTTTTACTCCCATCCCACCCCCCAAGTGCTCCCCACCTCCCTCCCATTTCCACCCCCCTTAGTTTTTGTCCATGTTTCCTTTATATTTGCTCTTGTAAATCCTTCCCCTTTTCCTTGGAAATTCTCTCCCCTCTCCCCTCTGGTCCCTGTCAGCCTGTTATGTATTTCAGTGTCTTTGGCTATATTTTGCTTGCTTGTTTGTTTTGTTGTTTAGGTTCCTCCTGTTAAAGGTGAGATCATATGGTATTTGTCTTTCACCGATATTTCTGACTTAAGTCTCATTATATCAGTTCTCTGTTAAAGTCCCTTAAAGCTCTTAGACTAAACCTGAACTCATTAATAAGACTATGACACCTGAAATCTGACTCCTCTTACCTCTAGGCTTATCTCCTGTAACTGTCCAATCATTCTGTAATCTCCATTCTGACTCCTTTGCATTTCACACATATTCAAATATACTATTTTCTCTCTTTCTAGAATACTATACCTTCATTGCCTTACTTTCATCAGTTAAAGTGATTTACTGGACTACCCTATCCTTCCCTGTAAAAAACCTAGGTTATTAGTATTTTCATATGCCTTATAGCTCCCATATAAAACAATTGTGTATGTTAACAAAATAGGATCATATAATAAATATTACAAATAGGATCATATAATAAATATTATAAAATAACTGCATTTCATTTAAAATATATCATGGCCATGCTTTCATGTCAGTATACACATAATAACCACATGTTTTTAAGTCTGTGTAGCATTCCATTGTAATTATTTACCAAAATTTATTTAACCATTTCCTTATTGACATTCAGCAACAAATACTTCTTTTTTAAATATTTTATTTATCTAGTTTTAGAGAGAGGAGAAGGGAAGGAGAAAGAGTGGGAGAGAAACATCAATGCGTGGTTGCCTCTCACATGCCCCAAACTGGGGACCTGGCCTGCAACCCAGGCTTGTACCCTGACTAGGAATCGAACTGGCAACCCTTTGCTTCACAGGCCCGTGCTCAATCCACTGAGCTACACCAGCCAGGGAACAAATACTTCTTGAAATAAGAGTTTTTAAGCAGAAAAAAAAAAAAACAAATTACAAAATATTTCTGATCTTGGGATGTATGTCAGCCTCAAATATAACCTTAGGTCTTTGTTAACATTTTTGACTTCCCTCAGGGCTTGTTAAATCTTGAGTCCAAAACACTGTCTCGTGGCTGGATTTCAGCCATTGTTAACTTTCTAAAGATTCCCTTGAATCTGGAATTAGTCTTACTTAACCCAGACCTAGTGGTTTTCTCTTGTCTTACCCTTGTCTGTGACAAGGTCAAAACAGTCCCAGGTATGGGATGGACTTGTGCGGGATAGAGTGATACAATCCCACACAGCAATTTGTCATTGGAGGAAAACAGAATGTCTTTATTTCTACTTATCTTTCTGTTCCTATATTTAAGGAGCATATAATCTGTATGGTATGCTGTAAGTTATTTGCTTAAAATAATGCATCCTCCAGAAAATTAAAGATGTGACAAAGAACTAGAAGGCCTAATAAGAGAACTGTGTATTTTAAGCCCAAATATTCAGGAAAGATCTACAAATATTCAAAAATATGATCTTTAAAACAAAAAAGAAAAGGTTCGTTTAAGCCTTAGTAATGGTCTTCAACACCTGAAATGTTCTCTGTGTTCATTTGCTTCAGACAATCATTTTTTCCTTGCTGTTATTATACACTTCCTTAATCTTAGTAAAACCTCTAAGAAATATGCCACTAAATGATGATTTGTGAGATTGTCAAATTATGATTACAAACCATTATAATGTATTAGATTCTAGCATACTTAGTTTATATATTTACCTTGAAAAGGTGCTAAGTTAATTTTTACTAGAAATGAATTTAAAAAGTGACATCTGATGAAATTATTACGCTATATCCCATTTGGCTTTCTTCTCAGGCAGAATGAGTTCTTTCCATCCCTTCTTCTTCTTTTTTTCTTTTTTTTTTGAAGATTTTATTTATTTATCTTTAGAGGGGAAGGGAAGGAGAGAGGGAGAGAAATATCAATGCATGGTTGCCTCTCGTTAGTCCCCTGCTGGGAACTGGCCTGCAACCCAGGCATGTGCCCTGACTGGGAATTGAATCTCGATCCTCTGGTTCTCAGGCCCTCGCTCAATCCACTGAGCTACACAGCCCCTTCTTCTTAATTCCCAAAGCAAAAGGCAGTTCCCAAGCAAAAGTTTTATGATTGGTGAGGGTAGGTAGTTTTTATCAATTTCCTAATTTACAATCAATAATAAAGGAGAGAAAAATCATTGTCATCAAAAAGGTTTAAGTTGGAAATGTTTTTCAACTTCAGAAGTACCTAAAATCCAAATTGTATGAGTGTGATATCTGGACAAATCAGAACTCCCCTAAAGAATTGGATTTCATATAACTTTTATGTATACTTTGCTTTGAATTCTACAAATCACTCAAATATAACCACAATGATCTAAATGTTTCAGTTAAATTACCCAGTTTAACCAGTTACATTATGTAAATTCTAAGATAACTGATTGATAGTCCCTTAAGATTTTGCACTGTATCAACCTGATTTCTTTAGAATTTCAGTTAATTCCTTTGTGGTTTTTGGAGCAGTCCCATCGCACTTCCATAGCAAAATTTGTAAGAATGCTCTAGATTTAGCTTGGTTTTAAGATCAATGGGCACTTCAAACAAGTAGTTGATTAAATGCCCTAAACGTACATATACTGAGAAAACATACTTATATAACCCTAAGACAGTATTCGTACTACTTCTGCCAAATATGGAAAATGATGAATCTTCTCAGAAAGCCAGACCCACAGAAAAACTGCAAGGCATGCTTCTTGAGGGTTAATTCTGAAGCGAATGCAAGGATGTATTCAGCCTCCACTAGGAAGTCTGCGCATTTAGACCTTGCGGAGGCACACTACAATCTTCAGAAAGGTGAAACTGGGCTGGGAGGACGTCATGTACCACTGTTAGAGCAGGATGGAAGGCAAGGTGGGTCTTTTCAAGTGCATGCTGTAAGCCTGAAAAAAGAATAGCAATGTCCTTGGCGCCTTCCAAGGAGACACAAGCCTGGCTGAATAATCAGTGTGCAGAAACCAAACCCTGCAACTTATCAGGCAAAGGGACATGAAGGCTAGAGTTGCTGTGATGATGCAAATGAAGGGCAAAATGGTACAAATTCCTGTCTCCCAGAAGGTGTAATTAGAGAGTGGAGGTAGAAAAACAGCAATAACTAGAAGTGCAGAACAGATGCTTATGCAGTCTACCTCAGGCCTGGGTTAACAGTTAAAAGATATTGACGATGTTCATTTCTTGCCTTCATTTTATATAAAAGTTTGCCTGAGTTCCAATTGATAATACTAATAACAGATCACAAAATAGACACAGAACAATGTTAATGCAGAAGCCATGCACACAAAACACTTAAAACATCTGAACCAAAGAAAAACTGGGCCAAATATGAAAGGCATATCTATGATAATCAATCTAAAATTATGCACATGAAATGTCAGTCTAAATCATGTGAACTATCTGATGTTCTGGTCATAAGAAACTCCAAGTTCTTTCTAAATGCTAGGGTTTGATAACATAAAAGTCGATTTTACTTCTATTTCACTCCCCTTTAAATAGTATTTTTGTTCTATATAATTGATGAACTGGCATATACAATGCATGCATTTTGGGCATTTGCCATGGTGTTTCTCCTTATGATTTGAAGTTTTTCAAGTAGCTTCAGCATAAAGTCCAAGTGGTACTTTGTTTTGCAGGGACACCAGCATGTGAGTATTTCTCTCATGTATAAAGGCAGAGAACATTTCAGTTGTTTTATGAGTCTGCATTAGCCTACAAAACTCTTAATTTAGCCTAGTGTTGTGGGTGAGGTGGTCTTATCTCCTCTTGATATTGCTTAAGTTGCCTTCAGTTTTCTTTATGTTAAATGATGGTTTTCCTTTTTATATACTTGGTTAATTAAAATAACAAATCTTTGAGCCGTCTTTTTGGGATGCCTTCTTATCACTCTAAACTAATTAAACTGGAGGGGGAAAACGAACCTGCTACAACCTAGTAGCAAATCTTCAAGCATCAACTATATTTAGTATCTTTTATAGAATAAAAATATTTTATCTTGAGACAAGTCTCATCTTCATGGCTAATATATTGCTTTCTAGGGTACTCAATCCTTTTCTATTCTATTGTTCAAGTAGAGAAACTTCTGTACCATTTGGACAAGAAGAATTAAATTCACTGTGTAGAAACTTCATAGAATAGAATCAATTCCAAATCCAGTGTCTATGTCCCAAAAGCTCATTGGTATGAAAGCAATGAAAAACTGAATGGCTGGTTGCAAAATTTTTTAAAATGCAGATTTTACCCTGTGAATTTCATGGGCAGCCAGAAAAATCTTATAAAAAGTGAAGAATTGTTGTCTGGTGGAACTATCATTCCATTATTCTGGTTGTAGAGATATGGAGCTTCTCGAATAGTTAAGATTCACATACACTTTCATTTGCCTGGGACATTTTCAGTGTGGCCTGAAATAACTTCTCTCAAGTTTTATTTCAACCATTTGATTCTGCAACTTTTAATGTTCAGCAACTTTAAAACCATCATTTTTTCACTCTCTGGAACCTCAAATTATAATTCCATGTCAAAGAATTTGAATAGAGAGATGAGGTTAATCTTGGCATCAGATATAGTATTAAAGAGTTTATCTATTTAAACTACATACAATATTTGATCTGTATCTTAATTTATAGTACATTGCATTTTCTTATAGATCTTCCTAATGAATATTCTAAATTAACTAGACTGATCTGTAGTTTTTCTCAGTTTTATTTCTGAATAGTTTAAGATCAAGCACGACCCATGGACAGTAAAGCTTAACTAAATAGTTTGAGATTAAGTAAATTAATTGATGGTTTTAAATTTCAATGAACAACCAATTTCTTTACTGTATAATTTGTTTTGTGAGACACTCAGAGAGGAAGCTGTAAAGCAGTTAATTTTAAGGATCCCAGGGCCTAGAGCATCTTGGAGTTAGATGATTAGTGTGAGGCACCTTGAGTAAGAGAAAGTGCAGAATGATGGATTGCCATCTCGGGACATTTTGAGTAGAGGAAAGCAGTGCACTAAAAAAGGAAAACTAAATCAAGCACCGTCTGGCAGATTTCAGTGGTAGGTACCTTGGAATCTTTGACCTAGTGCAGTCTGAGGCTGTTCTGGAGAATGGGTCTAGCACCACTCAGTTGGTTTTGACCTTAAAAATCTACCTTACTCCTATTTGGGGTTACTGATTTTATCGTAGGAAGGTGGGATTCTAATACACATTCACATTTATTGAGTACTTTAATGCCAGCCATTATTCTAAGTGATTTTTGTGTATTAACTTACTAGATCCTAAAACAACTCAATGGATTAGGCATTATTATTATTATTATTTGTTGTTGTTCAGTTACAGCTGTCCAGCTTTTTTTCCTATTGCTCACCCCTATCCCATCCCCCCACCCCCAACTCCCACAGTCAATCCTTCCCCCATTATCTGGGCCAAGACAAGGACCCACAACCCAGGCACATACCCCTATTTGTCTCTTTGCTTGCCCTTTCCCCATCTTTCCCCTGTTATCCCTCTCTCCCCTCCCCTCTGTTTCCTGTTAGTTTGTTTTTTACTTCCAAGTTTCTGGTTCTATTTTGCTCATTTGTTTGTTTTGTTGATTAGGTTCCACTTACAGGTGAGATCATATGGTATTTGTCTTTCACCTCCTGGCTTATTTCACTGAGCAGAATTAGGCATTATTATGAATCCCACTTTATAGACAAAGAAGCAGAGGTATGGAGAGCTAAATAACTTGCCCATCACAGAGTTTGCAGGATTCGACCTCAGGAAAGCTTGCTCTAGAACCCATACTCTTAGATATGTATTAAAGTGCCTCTCTAAGAAGACAGTGTCATCATTTTATTTAGGATAATTTCTTTCCAAGCTGTTAATAACCTCTTAAAGATACCAATCTTTTAAATGTATAAAGCCCAGATATCCTCAAGGAATTTAAGAGAACTGGAATTAGCATGAATAATTTGTCAGACATTCTATTAAAATTTTCTTTTTTTAAAAATTTAAGCTGAGAAGTCTACCTTCATTTCAATGAACATTTGAATGAATAAACAAAAATCACACTGATTAAGAGTATGTGTGCCCCCAACTGGCAACCTGGCCTACAACCCAGGCATGTGCCCTGACAGGGAATTGAATGGTGACCTTTGGTTCTCAGGCCAACACACAATCCAGTGAGTCACACCACCCAGGGCTTCCTCTCTCTCTCTCTCTCTACCTGATTTTGTTGTGCTATAAGCAATCAGCTCCCCAGAACATGCTATTACTTTATAGTTACAGATACAGTACTATGTTGCTGATTTAATAGCATGTTTCTCAAGGAGTACTGTTAATTTTTAAAAATTAGTTATTCTACTTTACCAAGAGCACTGAGTCCATTTCTCATCAGAGCTCAGCTGAACCAAGAAGAACACTGAGGGAGGTGAAAATCAGTCCCACTGAGATTTGTTTCATTATAAGTTTTCAATTCTATATCCAATAGACTGAAATTATAAATGCTTCAGGACCAACCATGTGTGAGATAGTGCTCTAAGAAAAGCCATTGCATTGATTTTTAAAATGTGGGCTGGTAGAGTTACTCATCCAAATAAATTAAGTAATACTTTCCTTCATTCAGTGACAAAGTTCAACTTGCAGTAATTTTTTTTGAAAAAAATTTAAGTTGAGTATTATTGGATTAGTGCTTAGAGGGGAAACCAGAATTCCACATCGACAATAGTGATTTCTGTAGTCCAGTGAGTACCTGATTTCTGAAAGAAGTAACTTTCTAAGTTTAGTTGAGATCTCCTATGCAGATACACTGATCTTCAATTCCTAAGAACCAAATTCAAGTTTATTGAGATTTTATAAGTAATTTGATGGAGCACATGCAAAAATGTTATGGGGAATGTTCCCAATATTAACCCAATTTAGAAGTTCATATAATCTGAGCCAATAATCTACAAGAATAGTGTTCACTATGCAATCTACAGATACCCTGTGTTATACTTCTTGACCACTTCTTGATTAAGGGTGTATTTCTGAGAAAACTGGCTACCAGAGAGTAACATCAGTACAGCAGCTAGCCCTGAGACCCTTGAAAAGTTTCCATAGTCTTTGTTGAGTCCAGTCTATTCTGTAGCCGAAATAAATGTACCATTGATGCTATATCCATGTTTTCTATGCACTCCCTTTGATAGCTCAGCTGGTAAAGTGTAGGACTGTAGTGATATTATATCCATGTTTTTTAAAACAGTCTTCATCATCTATATAAACCTAAGTAACTAAAAAAATGAATGTCACCAGGAAGAAGTGATGAAGCCACCTGTGCTGGGTTAACTCCACTGTTGCAAAAGATGAGTGTGGTGTACTAGAAGTGAGAATAGTAAAGAAGGTGGGTCACAAGGGCATAATTTCTGCATAAACATATACTCCTGGAATGGGTAACTGCTGGCTCTAACTGGCACAAATAGGGGGGCTGGAAAGGAGCTGTGTGTATCAAACAGTGGCCTCATGCAGCTAGAAAGCAAAGAGATAGAACCAGAAATAAAACTAATCCTGCAATGATTGAG
This sequence comes from Sturnira hondurensis, assembly GCF_014824575.4. NCBI lineage: Eukaryota > Metazoa > Chordata > Mammalia > Chiroptera > Phyllostomidae > Sturnira > Sturnira hondurensis. The sequence continues at coordinate 3,162,776 of NW_028083922.1, forward strand.
AAAAATGGCTTCTGATCAAGTTGTGCTTAGAGTACATGTGAAATATACAAGCAACACTGTGATTCTTTTTATTCTTATAATGGACAAGTCTACAAAGCTGAAGACATCTGTAAGACCTAGACATTATTGTAAAATGTGAAGAGCAGATTAGTACGTCTCAATGCAGTGGGATGACTGAATGTGTCTGTAGAGTGAGGGGATCTTGTTCATCCTCACCTGATTGAAAGTAATTTTGAATGAATCAATAACTTGATATTTGCAAGGTATTTTGAGGAGGTTTTGAAATGAAAGAGGCAATGAAAATGAAGTATAACTATCATTAGATACTCATAGCAACTTAAAGTAGGTTTCTAATGGTTTTATATTTATTAGTAAATAAATTTATTATTTTATTAGAGGGTTTATTTACTTTGTTGAAGATGGGTTTATCTCATTTCTCAATTCCAGTGCCTATGGCTCATGATCTTCAGATTAAATCGTGATCAGTTTCCCTGCAGCTGTAAATGCTACCTTGGCTCAAATGTCATCTTAAAATATGTTTTATATTCTTTGTCTATAATTAATTACTTAAGTCACCTCTTTGGAGGTAAAAGTAAAAAGTAAGATGATGTTTTAACATCTGTAGCTGAAACTTTTAACTGATGTATGCCATTTATTCTAATTTAAATATTCTATTTAAATTAAATATATTAAAAATAGTAACTACTTGTTTAAGAGTAAAATATAGTAAAATTAACTTACATTTGTTTACTCATCTTGCACATTTCTGCTTCTGCCACTAATTTCCTAGTCCTATGACCTTGTGGGAGGTATTTCATTTCCCTATTGATAAAAGGAAATAATAGGGTTACACTGTGTTAAGGCTCTTCTATAGTGCATTTTACCTAGAAGCTTTTTAGAATGTTTGATACCATACTATTAATTTATAAATTGTAAATATGGAGAGATAGATAAGGAGAGTTTTTCCTTAATAATACTTTATACTATTTATTTTCAAATCATGGAAATGTTGTATGGAAGGTTTTGTAGATATCAGCAGCTATGCAGGTTAGACATGTGCTGCGTTTCTCCCATTAAAACCTAAAGTTTTTAAATATGAAATTGCAGTACAGTTCCAGTGAACTTTTAAGGAAATTGCCTCATAGAAAAGAAAAATTCACAATGACCAGAAACTTTGTAGGGAACCAGATTATATTCTATTCCATATACTTTGTTTATAGCAAATAAATAGCATTCTGTTAAAATAAGAGTGACCTTAAAAAGATGAAGTATTAAATTATTTATTTATTTATTAAGTGTATTTTATTGATTATGCTATTACAGTTGTCCCAATTTTTCTCCCCTCTATCCCCCCTACACCCTGGGCCCCCCAATGCTCCAGCATTCCTCACCCCCTGAAATTCATGTCCATGAGTTGCACATATAAATTCTTTGGCTTCTATATTTCTTATACTATCTTAACCTCCTCCTGTCTGTTTTCTACCTATCATTAATGCTTCTTATTCTTTATGCCTTTTCCCCTTTCCCCCACACTCCCCCACTGATAACCCTTCAGTTGATTCCATTTCTATGATTCTGTTTTTGTTCTCCTTGTTTGCTTAGTTTATTTTTGTTTTAGGTGTGGTTGTTAATAACTGTGAGTTTGTTGTCATTTTACTGTTCATATTTTTTACCTTCTTTTTCTTACATAAGTCCCTTTAACATTTCACATAATAAAGGCTGGGCGATGATGAACTCCTTTAACTTGACCTTATCTGGAAAGCACTTTATCTACCCTTTCATTGCAAATGATAGCTTTGCTGGATCGAGTAATATTGGATGTAGGTCCTTGCCTTTGATGACTTTGAATACATCTTTCCAGCTCCTTCTTTCCTGGAAGTGTCCATCATAGCTGATAGTATTATGGACACTTGTTTATGAGTAATGGTCTCCTTTTCTCTTGCTGCTTTTAAGATTGTCTCCTTATCTTTAATCTTGGGTAAAACAATTATGATGTACCTTGGTGTGTGCTTCCTTGGGTCCAGTTTCTTTGGGACTCTCTGAACTGCTTGGACTTCCTAGAAGTCTATTTCCTTTGCCAGATCTGGGGAGTTTTCCTTCATTATCTATTCAAGTACATTTTTAATTTCTTGGTCTTCCTCTTCTACTCTGGCACCCCAATGATTTGGATGTTAGAGCACTTAAAGTTGTCCCAGAAGTTCTGAAGTCTCTCCTCATTTTTTGAATTCCTACTTCTTCATTCTGTTCCAGTGGGTCTTTATTTCTTCCTTTTGTTTCAATACATTGATTTGAGCCCCAATTTGTTTCTCTTCACTGTTGGTTCCATGTATGTTTTGTTTTATTTCACTTTGTATAGCCTTCATTTTTTCCTTCATTTTGTGACTGAGCTCAATCAATTCTGTGAGCATCCTGATTACCAGTGTTTTGAATTCTACATCAAATAGGTTGTATATCTCCTCATCACGTAGCTCTTGGTCCCACATTTTGATCTGTTCTTTCATTTGAACCATATTTCATCTCAGTGCAGCTGTTATGTTATAAGGGGGTGGAGTCTAAGTATTCACCAGGGTGGGGCAAGCGTCTTCATTGCATTGTGGCACTGTCTATGGGGGAGAGGTCAGAGAAGGAATAATGCCACTTGCTTGCTCCACTCTAGCCCCACTTTCCAATGAACTCTCCTGTGAGACTGGGAGTTTCTTTCACCTTTGCGGCCCCCACAGTATTTTATAGCTAGAGGTTTTGAGTTTTTAGTTTCCCAGTGAGCCAGCCCCTCCTCTTCTGAGTGTCCATTGCCTTGCCATAGATCTTCTCCACCAGCCCAGATGTCTGTCTCTGCCCCCGCCTACTAGTCTAGGATAATGTTTCTTTAACTTTAGAGTTAAGGTTGTCAGAGTTCCATGCAGTTTGCTATTCTGGTATTTCTGGTTGTTTATTGTTTTTAAATTGGTTGTTATCTTTCTCTTGTTTGTATGAGGAAGTGAAGCATTTCTGTCAATGCCTCCATCTTGGCCGAACTTGATTAAATTATTTTTTAAATTTGTCAAGTGACTTATAATGTATTATCTTCAGTTATATTGATCTAAGTTTGAGTACTAAATACAGAGTGTTGTCATGGTGATTTTTATGTGTCAGCTTGATCTGGTTATGGGGTGCCCAGATATTTGGTTAACATTTTGGGTATGTCCCTAAGAGTGTTCCTGGATGAGACTGAGTAAAACATGTTGCCATTCCCAATGTGGGTGGGCCTTCTCCAATCTGTTGAAGACCTGAATGGGATAAAAGGCTGAGTAGAAAATAATTCTTTCTCTTTGCCTCACTGTGTTTGAGCTAGGATATTATTAGTCTTTTGCTATCTTTGAATCCAACTCAAACTAGAATGTGTACCATTGGCCCTCCTTGTTCTCAGGCTTTTGGACTCAGACTGAAACTATATCATTAGCTCTGCTGGGTCTCCAGCTTACCAACTTCAGCTCTTGGACTGCTTAGCCCCCATAGCCACATGGGCCAATCCTTTATAACACATATATCCATCTCTATATCTATCCAATCTCCTATTAATTATGTTTCTCTGAAGAACCCACAATAACACAGGTGTCTAATGGCAGATTGGTAAGTTATAAATCCCCTGGGGATTATTTCAAAAAGTGATCAGATAAATAGTTTCTTTTTCAACAACTTTATATGCCTTTTATTATTCTCTAGAATAAAATTTATCTACATCTAAATAATAATTTGGAATGATTTTTAAAAATACATTATATTTATCTTTTTCATTGTTTTAAGTAGTTACTTTGAGAAATATGTATGGTGTAAGTAGTTTCACATGTTTTTTCTGAAGTAGATCATCATGCGATCATTACAAGAATAAGGTAGAAGTTCCCAAGTATCTAATTAAAGGGTTTTTATTTGACTTTTATTCCTTTTTTTACAAGAGAGTACTGGAATATTTTAGAACATAATAAAATAGGCTATTTATGATATATTTTTGTGAGCTTTATCCTCACTTGAAGGTCTTGAATGTCTTCACAGATTTCTACTCAATGGGCACCCACAAAGTAAGTCATCACTGAGTGTCTTCAAACTGCCCAATAAATTATCTATGAAAACAGAAAAAAGTTGTAAACTCACATAAATCTGGAAAATTAAGACTGGAAAAGTCTATTGTGTTTGACTCACAATTGGGAGATGGGTTCCCATTCACCAGGAGAGCAATGCAAGATTATGAGAACAATAATTGATAGTCTACTTCAACTTCTTCCCTACAACAATGGAGTCTTATTTCCTAGAAAAGAAAAAAAGACAATAGGAAGGGGAGCAGTAGGAGAAAAAAAACCCTTCAGATAACAATGCAATCCTGACACCAGAAACTTAGTGACTTTCATCAACACAAATTTAGTGTCCTCCAGTTTTGGAGGATTAGAAGTCCCAGCACAGAGTGGCTGAGCAGTTCTTTGCTTAGGGTCTCCCAGCACAAAAACCAAGGTGTTAACAGGTCAGGGCTCTTATCTAGAGGTTCTGGGAGAGATTCTCCTTCCAGGTTTATTCAAGTTGTTAGTAGAATCCACTTTCTTGTGATTGTAGGTCCTTGTTTCCTTGCTGGCTGTCATCTGTGTGCCACTCTTATCTCCAGAGGCTCCTTTATGGTTCTTGAGCATTGGTCCTTAAGTCTCAGAGCCAAGGTCATCCTGTACATCTTTGTACAGCCATATGTAGAACACAGAATAAAGTCTGTTTATTATTCTAATAAACAGACTTTCCAGGTGGTGCAGGGTGGAACACAGGGAGTTATAGTTTAGAGAAGATTATCTTGCAGGTATAGAACTGTGAGTGGTCTATAGGCAGAAACCCTTAAAGTAGTCCGGTATAGAATTCCCAGGTTCTTCAACTCTGGGCTGCAGAGATTCTAGCAATGGAGTTAGAAAGTTGTTTTTTTTAGTCCAGAAGAACTGAACCAGATAAACTTTTATTAGACACTGACTTATGGCTGATAGTTATAGATGCTAAGTACCCTTTTATCTACACAGATAAAAAAATGATTCAGGGAACTCTGGTAGACAGTGAGCAGCTTCAAAGGAAACTGCTACCTTGTCCTGATGGCAAAAACCACCTCTGGATTACTCTGACTTAAATGCAAAAACAAAAATAACACAAAGTCTTTTATTTTTTTAAAAAGTAAAACAGCATTATCCTGAGGCTTAAGGAGAATCTAAAAATAATGACAGACATCTGAAGTTATGTAAGCGCATTGTGTGGCAGTCTCCGAATTAAGCACCAAGACACAGACTCTAAAACTTACATTAGTTTACAATTGGAGAGAAATTAGTGGAGAAAGCCAGTATTCTAGTGTGGGTGTGTAGTTGTGTATATGAAATATACAGCTATTTGTAAATGCCTTAATTTATCATTTAATGTATTTTCATGTATGGGGATAGAGAGAAATGAGAAGAAAGCCCATAGGATTTCTTTTGCTCTCGTTTGTTGGTAAAAATGACTATTTTTCAAGCATTCAACACTAATTTTTAATTTTTAAAAAATTAATTCCCACAAAATTAGGAGTAAAAGGATCATTAATACAGATTTTAAATTACATTAAAAGAGCCAATATGATATTTAACTTAAAAGGAGAATGCTTGCTATTACTCCTATGATTAAAATACGTAAGACTTCTTTGCCAAGGCAATAAAACATAATACTGGAATAAGGGAATGAAAGTTTGTGCTATTATTTGCAGACAATATGACTATTTAAATAGAAACCTCAAGGGAATCACCTAAAAATCTCTGAGAATTAATACTAAAGTTTATTACAGTGATTGGAAACCAATTAAATGGCAAATGTTGATAGTTTTTCTGTATAGCAGGAATAACCAATTAGAGAACATAATGGGAAAAAGGTACCATTTATATAATAGAAATATCTTATTAAGAGATGCACACAATCTATATGAGAAGTATTAAAATACTTTCCTAAGCAATAAAAATAAAAACTTCAATACAATATGAACAGAAAATCTATTTCTATGATGGAGCATTGGATTTTATATAGTATGAAAATTGTTTCCAAATCAATTACAAGATCATTAGGTGAAAATAATTAAAGCCCCACCCTACGAAATAGATGAAATAAACACCTTATGGAAAAAAATAGTTAAATAAATAAATAAATAAATAATGAGGCTTTTAAAAACTAAAAGAAAGTATTATTTGACTTTTTAAAAGGATCTTGAGACAGGCAAAGGGTTATCTAAACTTTCTGAGACATGTTGCCCTGTGGCATGCTCTACAAGCAAAGATGTTTATGGTCAAATACAGTCTATAAATGCACGTTCTATTCCTTCCTTGGAAATTCAGTGCATATTAACATTCTAAAAGCCCAATACATGAAGGAAACCACTTAAATTTATACATTTTTATCCTCTCCAAATTTATTAGGCTATATAATTTTGTTTATTTAACAAAACTTTCCAAAGCCTAGCATTTCATTAATGATTTTAAACTTTCAATGTCAAAACAATCATTAAGTAATTAAGAGACAATAGTTGAAAATATCTAAAACAAAAATGACAATAGGTTAATATTATTACTATATTTAAAACTACTTAAAAATCTAGCTTTTTTAAAAAAAGAAGCATCCCCCCCAAAACATGAAATACATAATAAAAAAATTTATGGAAGAAATATGTGATCAATAAATATACAATAGTACATATTTTCAATACACTGATAAGGATACAAATTTAAGTCTCTATAAGACATACAACATTATTATTTCTAGTACCTAGGCAAGTATATATATATATATAACAAAATTTATAATAATACCATTATGCATATAATACCTTCCTATTTATGAGACACAATAAAAAGTACTTGAAATTAATTATTTAATTTATTTGAAAGAAATTAAAATTCAAATATGCCAAAGATTAGGGAAGGGGGAAACTTGCACACATTTAGACATGATACTGTAATTGCTCAAACTTACTAAAAGCTTTGGCAACCAGGAGGAAGAAGATTAGAATAATTTATGTATTTTAATACAGTAAAACTTCAACTTTAGATTAAATATTAAACAATAGAGTTAGAACAAAACTTATGAGTTAAATGAGATTATTTAAGATCACTGTGTATGTTAATGAAAAGTTGGAGTCACACTAGCTGTGCTAATAAAGAAATGATTGGATAAACCATAGATTATCATCACCAAGAAGTGGGAAAGCAAAAGAACAATAGAAATGATGAAAATAGTGATCCCATCTAATTAACAGTTAACCTTTCACGGATTTATTTAGCAAATACTCAACATACCCATTGTACTATTTACATTGGGATTTACAGATCACTGAAGACATGGTCCCTGCGCATCGTAGTCTTCTACAAACAGTAAAACCAGCACGGACACTAATCAAAAGGAACCAAGTTGGAACCCTTGGTTTTTTGGTGAAATGAATCACATGAGGGGAAAATCACGTGGTAACAATGCCAGCATCCAATGTTTTGTGTAACAGTGAGGGCAGATAAATTAATCTGTATTTCTCATAATCGTAGTTTCTTTTGCATGGGATGTAGCTTCACCGTTAGTGGGTATGGGACCCATGCCTATTTAACTGGGATTGCAGCGATGTTGCCTCAGCAGTGTGTCCAATTGGGTGGGATAAATGTAGAGAATGGACAACAGCTGGGCACCAAAACGGCTTCTGCAGCATCAACAGAAGCAAAGGGAGAAGGAAAAAATAATCTCTTTAAAATAATCTGAAGAGTATATTCTAAACTGATAGAGCATAATTCTTGGAAGCTACAATGAAGCGGCACATTGAAGAGGAGGAGTAGGTCTTGGAGTAACTTGGCATTTCCTGATCCTTTTTTAAAAACATCTTTATTGAGATATTGGGTTGGCCAGAATGATTGTTAAGTTTTTTTTTCTGTAAGTTGGTTGTGGTAGTGCTTAATGTTCTTTAACTTCATTCGGAACAATTTTGTTAGATTGCAACAGCTATCATACCAGTGTACATTTGAAAAAAACTTACCTAAATTGGTGAATTTTTGTAGCCATTTTAATACTGAAGATGGAAGAAAATAAGCAACATTTACAGCATATGATGCTTTATTATTTCAGGAAAGGTAAAAATGCAACTGAAATGCAAAAAAAAAAGATTTGTGCAGTGTGTGGAGAAGGTGTGACTGACTGAATATGTCAAAAGTTTTTGTGAAGTTTTACACGGGAAATTTCTTGCTGGACAATTCTCCACGGTCAGATCAGCCAGTTGGAGTTGATAGCGATCAAATCAAGACCTTAATGGAGAACAAATCAACATTATACTATGCAGGGGATAGCTGACATACTCAAAATATCCAAATCAAATGGTGAAAATCATTTGCACCAACACAGTTATGTTAATAATCACTTTGATATTTGGGTCCCACCATAAGTTATGTGAAAAAACCTTCTTGAGTCTACTTCTGCATGTGATTCTCTACTTAAATATAATGAAAATACTCCATTTTAAAAACAAATTGTAATGGGTGATGAGAAATGGATACTTTACAATAATGTGGAACAGAAAAGATGATAGGGCAAGTGAAATGAACCACCACCAATTAGACCAAAGGCTGGCTTCATCCAAAGAAGGTGATATTGTGTATATGGTGGGATTGGAAGGGAGTCTATATGATGATCTCCTTTGGGAAACCGAACGACTGTTTCCAACAGGTACTGCTGCTCCCACTTAGACCAACTGAAAGCAGCATAACACAAGACCACATGTCTGTGACGACCAGGAGAAACCTGTTATAGCTTGACTGAGAAGTTCTGATTCAGCCTCCATATTCAACAGACACTGTACCTTCTGATTTTCATTTATTTCAATCTTTACAAAATTATCTTAATGGAAAAATTTCAATTCCCTGGTGGACTATAAAAGGCACCTAGAACAGTTCTTTGCTCAAAAAGGTAAAATGTTCTGGGAAGATGGACTTAGGAAGTTGCCTGAAAGATGGCAGAAGGTAGTGGAACAAAATGGTGAATCCACTGTTCAATAATCAGTGAAAATGAATAATGTGTCTTAATTTTACTTAAAAACCTAATGAACTTTTGGTCAATCCAATATATTCACATAGTATAAAATCTGTGATTTAAAGTTCAATTCCATGGTTTTAGTGTATTCACAGAGTTGTGCTACCATCACCACAGTCTAAGTTTAGGGAACTGAACATTTTCATTGCTGGGGACTTAAAAACAATTACAGGACTAATTTTCAGAATCAAATTTTTCAAATACTGGCCTCATGTATAAATCAGAGGCAGTTTGGTAAATATAGCTTCACTATATAATTAGACAAAATTAATCTCTGTCCCTTTTTATATTCCTTCGATATATTTAGTAGAGAGCAGAATATGACTTAATCATATATTTACATCTCACAGTGCTGTTGGTTAATTGTTTGCTCTCATTTGAAAGTTTGTTCTCTCAGTTGGAGTGTGAGAGTAACAAATCTGTGCATACGAAAACATGGTCATTAACCTTAGGGGTCTTCCAAAGAGAAAGAAAAAGAGTCTTGTCCTAGAATTTTTGCTCTTTTCCAGTGTGCTTTCAACTCTGCAGAAGATTCATGAAAAAACTGGGTGACTTCTAAGTGTAAGCTGCCACAAAATCCTCAAAAATAAGCAGTCTACTAGGTGATTGTTTTCATGCTGAGAATTATTTCTTTGGTGATATTCTAAGGCTTGAACAATACCTTTCAGATTCAAGAGAATTATGGAGAAAGTTAACTAGCAAAAAACAGCAATATCTGCTTTTTCTCCTCCCATAGTATATGTTTTTAAAACTGCCAACGATTATTTCCCATCAGAAATGAGTAGACATCATGATTTTGAAGTGAAGCCCAGCAATGTGATTTGCCACATTAATGTAAAGTGAAACCCGAGTCCCAACATTTTGCTCCCAGGTGCCACCGACTGTAAAGGCCTCATCACCTAGTCATTCAGGTAAGGCATTCTTTGGGGATAATGGTGGGAACAGCAGGAAGACTGAATAAGGCAAATGAAGGAACAGGAATCAGATCATTGTCTTCCAAAGGCAAGCATCATTTCAATTTATGAGAAAATTGGCTGAATAACATGTTAATCTTCTCTTCCAGGGCTGAGCCCTGAAACCTTAATCCAGGTGTTGCTGTTTATTTCCAATAGCCTCAGGCAAAGATACTTAACCCCCCCACCCCACCATGCCTCATTTTCCCCATCTGTAGAATGGCAGTAATGATCCTTACCTGTCATTCAGGAGTGTTATGAGGCTTAAGTAGTTATTTGTAAAGTACTTCGCAGGTGAAGAACTCAGTGTAAATGCTAAGTACCATTATTATTATAGCAAGCTTATGTTCTGTGCATCATTGCATTTTTTTCTTTTCAAAATATTGCAGTTTTCCATCTGTCATTTGTATTTCATCAAACAAAAGCTAAATTCTTGAATTTTCTCAAATTACTCTTCTAAGAAATGTATCTAAGTAAAAGTGTCAAGACTGTATAAACAGTATCCAAGCCCTTAGAGGCAGTCGCTCCAAAGTCATTGTCACTAAGCAACACGGTTGCACAACCTGTGTCTAACTCTTTTCAGAGATGCTCGTGGTGCTACTAATACTCTGACATCAAAAATAAGTGAAAATCACTAATGACTTGGTCTCCGAGTACCATCTGAGCTAAAGTCTGATTCCATAGTGGTGAGAAGCCATTTGCGGTGTGGATAAATTCGGCCTCCTTTTCCTCCTCCATTCTCTCCCTGCTTCCTTCTTTCTTTGCCCTCGTCCTTTTAAAAAGTTAAGTGAAGCCCTGGCTGGTGTAGCTCAGTGGATTGAGCACAGGCCTGGGAACCAGAGGATCGAGGTTCGGTTCCCAGTCAGGGAACATGCCTGGGTTGCAGGCCGGTTCCCTGCAGGCCAACTCCCAGCAGGGGGCACACAAAAGGCAACCATACATTGAAAAAAAAAAAGTTAAGTGAAGCAATTTAATATGAACCAGATCTGAATTCACAAATTCTTTTTTCCTCTCATGTTTAGGTCATGGCTCCCTGTGTGTATTTACTTTTTGTTTCCTTAGCACAGTTTTTTTCTGATCCTGTTTCCCTTCTGTTTGGGCCTACCTTGCTGTAGCCAGCGATAAATGGAAAGCAACAAATAGAGACACGTTGCAGTTGGTCTAAGCACAATTGTCTCTCTAATCCATGCATTTGATGAATGTCCTGTTTCAGGTAAAAAAGATGTATAACGTTTCCCTTATACTAAATTTAGTGGCGAAAATCTTTAATAACTAAAACTGACTATAATTTCCTCCTTTTGACTGTTCTATTTCAAGGTCTCATAAATCCTTTTTATTGATTAGTTTTACACAGAATGCTGTAGAGCTCTAAACACAAGAAATTAAACTGAATGGCAGGTGGATTTTTTTCGTGGTCTTTCGGCTAACCCAGCAAAAATGAATTTTAATGTGATGGTTGACTTGGGGAGCTTCTTTTTAATTCTTTCTATGATTCTGCTAATGTGTATATAATTTTGTTACTTAGTGCTTAATCTGTATTTAATTGCAGAAAAGAATAACAAGCCACTTAAAATACTAGTTCAAGTATAAGAGAAACCTCTGTACTTACTGATTTTGTAACTTTTTTGTAATTATTTGAAAATAACATTAAAAACTAATTAAAATTAGACTATTCAACTAAAATAAAATAAACAATAAAATCCTGGTTTACTTTAGTTTAGCATTTTTAAAGTGTATCATCTGAATTTACATGTTGACATATATTATCTGGTAAGGAGAAATAATGAAATTTCTTGTGAAAATGGTTGGCATGTAATTACGAAACTGGCTTCTGAATAAACTGTCAAGAACATCTTCTTCGTGGATATTCAGGAATCAATTTTCCATCTCTCTTGTATATGGAAAACACATGTTAGCCTTAGATTTAAGTAATTAATACACACTTGCAATGTGTTTGATGGGAAAAACATTTTCTGTTAAAGTAACACGCAATATGACACAAACACTTAAAAGTTTTAAACACATCAAAAGGGATGTGTTTAAAGGCAATTTGCAGCTTCTGTTTATTATGCTTAAAATATTGCTTTTTGTTTCTTTGTTTTGTTTTATTTTGTCCTGCAGTTAAAGGAAAAGAGGTAAGTTTTCAAAAGCAGAAAAAATAGGCAGAATATTCCTGTGGACTCGTTTTCTTTCCTTTTTGGGTGTTAACATTGCTAAACTTATTCCATTCAGAAGCTTTTCACTCACAACCAGAACTGTGGGACACAGAGCATAGAGAGATCACACTTTCTATGGTCAATGGAGAAGAGGACATGGACATAACTTACATGTGACCATCAGTGACTCAGGACAGAACAGGCTGTGGTTGTCCAGTACGGTTAGGAACATCAGTGTGAAAAATTCCATGTGGGATGCCTGGAATTCATTTACTTCTACATCATGTGATTCCAACACTTGACAAGGAACTTATCTTTAGGAGCAAAGACTCAAAGGAAAGCAGGTCTTGAGAAGTAGAGAAACAGAGTAAGTGAGTACTGGTGACTCTAATGCAGCAATTATAAAACAGGAAGTACCAAGCCCTTATTATATGAAACATTAAAGGAATTTATCTAAGAAAAAGAAGATAAAAATATGAACAATATGAATAGTAAAAATACAGCAAACTCACAGTTATTAACAACCACACCTAAAACAAAAGCAAACTAAGAGGACAGCTAGATCAGGAGCGGAACCATAGAGATGGAGATCAGTAGCTCAGTTTCCTTATATTAACCAGCATTATAATGCAGGATATTTTGAAGTTTTCCTGAAGCTGGAATAAAATATTTCAAGATGCTATGATATTTTGACCCTGACGGGTTAGTAACAGGGGAGTGGGGGGAGGAGAATGGGTGAGAAGGTACAGAGAATAAGTAGCATAGATAGTGGAGATAAAATAGATGGGGGGATGGCAAGAATAGTATGGGAAATATAGAATCTAAAGAACTTGTGACACATGGACATAAACTAAAAGGGGGGAATGGTGGGGGAGGGGGCATGCAGGGTGGAGGAGAATGAAGGGGGGGAAATAGGACAACTGTAATGGCATAATCAATAAAATATATTTAAAAAAACAGAAAGCATAGGAGAGAAACACACAACATATAAAAAGCTAAAGAATTTTAAGCTCAGCTAGATGAAAGATAAATCTCGGTGGCAGCTAAAAAGAAGTCAAGGAGAAAAATGTGCTGCTTTTTAACCTTTTTAAAAACGAAAGTAAGTAAAATGAAGGTGGTTGACGGAGCTATCAGTTCTACAGAGAGAACGCAAGGGAAACACACGATGTGAGGTCAGCAGTGGGTGTGCCGCTGGCTCTCTTCCTCAAGGGAAAACTTTGATCCGACGTCGGTAAATGCTACTCGTGTTAGATCTCCTCCTGCAATTAATGATATACATGTGTATATGAACTGTTAAGTTACTAACAGGGAGCTCTTATTTCTTCAATAATCATTCTTTGCTTTCAGAACCTCAGGTTAAATAATTTGATCTCCTCGCCTTCAGAATGGAAACACTTAAGTCAATGTAGGCAGCTAAACATTTGGTGTTGATGCAAGAGCCCATACACAGACAGCCTTGAAAGATGGTGCCAGCCCCTTTGATACACAGCCTCCAGTCAGCAAACCAGCACTGGAGCAGGGAATAAACCTTGGTTAAACACGGTAATCTGGGCTTGTTTCTGCAAGAGACTGTTCATGCTAAAATAATCTAATGACTTGGTGGATGTAAGGCTGCCTAACACTGTTTAATAAATGGATGCTGCTACTGTTATTGTTGTTATCATTGCCATTGTTATTATTACATTCTAGTAAATTTACCAATTTTTTTCAAGTTCAAAATATAGCATCTCGAAATATTTCATTCCAGCTTCAGGAAAACTTCAAAATATCCTGGATTATAATACTGGTTAATATAAGGAAACTGAGCTAAAAATCATCCAACACGTCCCAACTTCCAGATTACTACATACGTGATCAATGGCCTACCTTTACAATTGTCCATTACTATATCATTGTGGACTATCTTGCTTTAAGAATGTCTTACTCACTGTCTCATTGTTTTCAAGCCGTGACTCTAACTGAAGGCAAGTGTCCACAGGGGACATTTGGCAATGTGATATTTTTAATTGTTACAAATGGGTGGGTCCAGGGATGCTGCTAAACATCCTACAGTACATAGGACAGCCTCTCACAACACATAATCCTCTGGCCCCAAAGGTCAATAATGCAGAGTTTGAGAAAGCCTGCTTAAAATATGAGTACTTGCCTAGAATCTGCTGTATAGAAGGCATGTCTTAGAAAACATGCACTGTGACCTAGGATTAAAAGTCAGTTATTCTTTTTTGAACTATAATCATGAAAATATATCTGCCAGTAAAGAGTTATGTTCAAATTTTCAAATACTAATTTTTATTTCTGCATTTAGAGAAATGATAAGGCAGACCGGGGCACTCAGAATCTCATAAGCTGTCAGATGTCTGTGTGTTTTACTTCAAATTTACTTATGTACTCATTCATTAATTATTTATTTGCACAAAATATGCATTTATCTGGCACAAAAGGGCAAAATAAAGTACAGATCTTTATTTACCTCCTAATCTCAACACAACTAACAGCAAAATTCCAGACCTAAATAAAGCCTAAATATAATTCTTGCCACTGACTCATCTGAAAGATTTAAAAAATGAATTAAATACGTGTGTCACTTGGGTTCACAAAAATCCCACGCATAAGCACTAAATGGTTACCCTCTTTGCTTCTCAAAGGCCCATTTAAATCTCTCTCTACATATAAGGCAGCTGAACAGTTGCCGACCGATTCTGACTGCACCTTTTGGCTGATACTGAGTGTGTAAGCAATCAGCCATGTGTGCACCTTTTACAAAGCAAAGTGATTGACAAAAACTTGGAAATAATCTTTGGCTCAACTGCCCTTCTCTGTGAACAAAGAGTGGTTTATCCGATCGTCTGTAAGTTACAAGCC
This sequence comes from Sturnira hondurensis, assembly GCF_014824575.4. Classification (NCBI taxonomy): domain Eukaryota; kingdom Metazoa; phylum Chordata; class Mammalia; order Chiroptera; family Phyllostomidae; genus Sturnira; species Sturnira hondurensis. The sequence goes on from NW_028083922.1 coordinate 3,177,819, forward strand.
TAAGAGCCTGTTTTGCCCTCAGTTTTACCCTCAGATAAAGAGCTTGAATTTTCAGTTAGATGTTACTGCTTGCATAAAACATATTTTATTTTTCCTAAGATAGGATGAATGTGCATATATCAAGTCCTCATTTTAAAAACACTTATCGTACCCCAAAACAAATCCCTTGATCCTTTTCAGAGTGAAAAACAGTTTCCTGTTAGATGGCTCTTACCAACAGAGCCGCTCATGTTGAGAGAAGGAGAGAGAAAAAAGAATAGAAAAAACAACCCTTGCAATTGCACAAAGGACGACTTTATAGGAGACCTTCAAACACTGAAAATCAGCCCAACGCTCCTGCCGATCATTATTGAGACATCTGTATTCACTTCACACTGACCCAGGCACTAATCAGCCAGGAAGTGCAACAAGCACTGGCTGAAAGTATACAAAGATAAAGTACCAAATGGCATGAATATTAAAATCATAAATACAATAAAACAAGATAATGAGTGTCCTCAATTATAATAAAGCTAAAGCCAATTAAAACATAATCACTGACTTATTATTCACAATTTTTTAGAGGTCATATTTAGCTGATTTGTTACACTTATTTCCCTTTAAAACATTTCATCATCACTCTCTTTTTTGCATATCCACTTTAAGAAGATTCATTTATCCATCTAATTGAATAATTAGGCTTTTTTGATTAATTGTTTTAAATAGTTTCATGTCATGGGTATCTTCCCACTGAAATGCTTTTATATTATCTTCTGTGCCTTGATGTTCCTGCTATAAATTACAAGTAATAACATCTTTTCACCTCTCCCTCTGGTACATCCAGAGAGGACTGAGTTTAGTTGGAGAGTTTCCTACTGTTTTTTTTTTTTTTTCCTTCATCCTTTACTTTCTTTTCTGGTTCTCATAGCTGAAAGTATTTCTGAGCTTCATCATATGTGATCATTTTAACCAACTAGGCTATACAGCAGGGGTGGCCCTCTCTATCTTCTTATGCTCATTCCTGCCATCACATACAAGATTCACAGTTTCAAACATTACCCCAGGGGTCCTAGTCCAGAAGAAAATCCTGATTATAAGTGACACTTGAGTAGATTTTTACAATTAGTTTATTAACAATTATATCCAACCCAAGGCTCTTTATGAACAGTATTGAGACAATCGCTCAGGACAGAACTCAGTGCTGCTGCACTGTCTTGGCATAGAAGTTGTTTCCCACATGGGGAATGATCTCAGAGATCATCTGAAGGTCAGCATTGGGAGAAGATACCTTTATCAAAGATTAGAGACTCAGAGATCATGGAAGCTCCTCTCCAGGGTGGGATGGAGCTTGACTTTGAGATGGCCACCTTGCTTCTCCCTCAGGGTCAGGCATTTCCATTCGAGAAATCAGGCAGACAAGCCTCTCTGCTGGGGCTTGACCGCAGAGTATCTTCCACGCACCTCATCCATGAATCCCACTACTACAAAAGGAGCCTGAAGTGAAGCATTTCTCTTGCCTTGAATACAAACTAGGTCATCACCTGTCTTTAAAAGTGATTTAATTGACTCATAATCATTTAGAATATTCTTTGAACACTGCTCTTTTACCAACAGACTGGTGTGTTTGTAATTGCTTCTTAAATATCAACAATTCATATGTGACAATTTTCTAAATATGGCACTAGTGGAATCATTTCAGCTTCTCTTTCAGGCTAGTAACTGAGACGGCTCCAGTAGCGTTGCATTCGGGTGAGAGCACCATGCCACTTCCGCTCTCTTCACGGGAGTATGCGATGATGTCTGCCTCAGAAGTGAAATGCAACCAGGTGAGGCCTGTTATACATCTGGGTTAGATCTTCTCATTTTGGATTATATCTAAATGGAATTGAGCTATTAACACTCCAGGAGGAGGAAAGAGAAACAGCTCTCTTTCCCAGCGTTTTACCAGTAATCATGCCATCCAGGAACAAATGGGGGAGTAGCATGATTATTTTAAAAAAGCGTCTGTGATTACATAGTACAATTATGGCGATTTCATATATTGATTAACCTGTGTTTTTAAGGTAATAACTACGTTACCATTTGATTTCTAAGAAAAGAGCACATTTTCTTTTAAGGGCTTATAATACCGAAGATTATGGATAAGTCAAGTATCAGGACAAGGTGATTACTTAACATCTGTGACCAAGTAAAAGGCAAAAGGAGAAAATCAGCCAACATCTGCACTGTCAGTAAAATACTTGGGGGGGAAAAACACAAGTGAAGTGTGATTAATCACCATGGATGTATGATTGAGTCAATTGACTGTTACTTTTTTCATGATGATTAATCAGCTACAAAAATTATAATTGTCCCACTTCTAGTGGCTGCATGCTGTGCCCGATGACATCAGCTGGGGCTATAGATACTCAATGTGTGGTTTTCAAAAGAATATGCAAATAGGACTAAGGTGGGGTGGGGCTTCAAATCCATTGTAAGAAATACTACGACCATGAGTCCTTGCCCTTCTTTTATGGTTGGAGTTTTCTCAGCAGTTTCCAGAAAGGGCAGTTCATGTGCTATTATGACTATTTCATAACCCCATCACCACCACAAGGGAAAATCAGAGAAGCCCATTTCTGCAAATTGGCCATTGTGATCTTGTTCAGGAGATCATATCCTCAGGGATTTATTTTCTTCCTTCTCACTGATTTCTCTTGTGATTAGGGTGACATAGATGCAGAGTGGGGCAAAAGCAGGTTTAGAGTTGTGAGTACGTGAAACACAGTTTATTCTTGTATTATTATTTATTCATTATTGTATTATTTTCCATACAAACAATAAACTTGCTTTTGCTCTGCCCTGTGTATGTTCAAGGAACGGTACTATGTTGCAGCGAGTGGCTGAAGACTAGGGCTTTCTGTCCGTTCACATACTGGACTCCTTTAGCACATTTGTGGAGCAAGCCAAAGGAATCAGGATTACAAAAGTCTATCAGAATTTATCAAGGAATATAAACTAGCCATGACTGTGCAGTGAAGTACAATGATCAGGATAAGCTTGCTTGTAAAAGTGTGAAGATGTTTTAAAATACTTCTGTCCACAACCCTTGCGATACGTCTTTGTAGTTGGCTCTGCTCATCTGTTCCTCACAGGGACTACGGAGAATAATCTGGTAAAGGGTGTGGGACAGTACCCATGTTTTCTATAGGTCAGGGGTCTTCTGTTACCACTGGAAATGTCACGATAGTGTTGAGTGAAGCTCTTTATCATTCTACCTAATTTACTCTTCCTGTACATTGTTTTCTTAGATTCACGGTTTACCTAAAGGGCTTAAAGTACTAAAGTCTGACACAATAAGTAACCTGATTGATGAATTATCCCCAAGCAATGTGGTCTCATCAGGTTAGATCCAATGATCCTAGTAAGGTCTGTAGAAGGGCAACACGGGGCAAGCACCTGCTCCTCCATGCTTACCTATTTCACGTTCACTATCTTTCATGCTGAGCAACCAAAGTACTCTCAGAAAATGTAGGCCACTTAAGACCTGAAACTCAGGCTGTTATTTAGACTTTTAAAATGGGCCGATTTCTTTTTAAAAATCCTTAGAGATAACATCTTTAAAGAAAAAACCCATCTTTTACATTCATTAAAAAAAGAAGGGGATTTCAAAAAATCTTTCCAGCTAGTTCTAAGTAGGTAATACCTTTCTTAGCCTTCAGCTGTACATAAAATTCCCACTAATGATCTGTAATGAAGTGCTTTTTTTTGCACACCCAGCATTTTCCCTTTAAAGTTCAAGAAATAGCACAAATTTGCCAACACCATTCCCCTTTTAGCACATTGACTTTACTTCTGAACTGAAGCAATAACATGCCTGGAAAAAAATACTTAGAGAGTAATTTTTCTACTGTGGGTCTTATCATATTACTAATTCCAATGCAGTGAGACGTGTAGACTTATGAACATGCATCACCCCCAATTTCTCTTATTTTAAATAGGAATTTTTAACAACTCTTATATACACATGTTCTCCAAACCTATAGAGGCCTTCAATTTTATTAATATAAATCACTGGAGTCTCTCTAACTTCTTGTGTTTAGATAAGAAAGAGAAACATGGGAAAGCCAGTCTCTTGAGCTTTCTCTAGGTACCTACTAATTGTTAATTATTAGAGACTAAGTCACTGAAGTGAGTCATTTGGCTGGTGTCTCAAATGCTGTCATTTACTACTACACAAATCAGCCTGGTGATAGAGTGTCTTTAAATTAGGTTACAACCATGCAGTTATTGGACAGGGAGTAATTGATAAAACCATTAGTAACACTTGTAGAGATAACAGCTAGCAAAATCATGCAACCATAATTATTCCTAATGGATACATGCTATAAATTGTGGCAAGAAAAAAATCTAGCATTATCTTTCAATCATATCTGACAGTCCTGGAAGATTACTGTAGACTAAATGCTTGTATATGAGAAGTGACCTATCAGAATCTCTTGGGTTTTTCTTATCCTTTTTCATCAGATTATGGGTTTTTCTTTTGTAAATTCTTTTTCTGGTAGCTTTCAGTATAAGCACAATGTAAGTTTTGTATTAGTTGTCTTTTTTTAGGGTTTAACTATATATATAGATGTAGATATATGGTCTGACATATATATATAGTGTCAGACCTTAGTACCTTAAGCTCCTAAGCACTTTTCCATCAAATTATGGGTTTTACTTTCATAAATTCTTTTTCTGATAGTTTCAGTGTAAGTACAACATAGGCTTTTTATTAGTTGTCCTTTTTTTAGGATTAAAAATATATATACATAATTTTTCAGTCATAGGTAGGACACTCCAAGACATTTCAAAATGCAGCATGCAGATGGTTACAGTTTAAGACAAATCATTCCAATTCGTTGTCTATTTTTTCAACATGAAAACTTACTATTTGATAATACATAACTTTTCTCTGAATGTTGATGTTCATATTCATTTTAGAAAAAAAAAACCCTCCAAAACCCAAAAACTCACTGGTCACAAAGCTACCTCTGGAACCCAGGCCTCACCAGTCCATCATTTTTATTTTCTATTAAGCCACAAAATCATGAATACTTTTAAACATCTATGGCATCTTGTACATAATTACATGAAAATGTACCTGTTTTAAACCTGTTAATTGACACAAACTGTATAAACATATTAATAAATAATATAGGCATGAAAGTTTATAAAGATGAATTATAAACACATCACATCTTTATTTTCTCTTAAAACTGAGTTTTTAGAAAAGGTTTGGAAGGCACGCTGCTCAATAAGCCATCAGTTGTGAGCACACGCATGTGTACTTGAGCACGACTGCACAGCTGCCGGTCAGCCCGTGCCGCTGTTCCCATCTCTCCCGTGGGATCCTTGAGGCACCACTGATAGTATGTCCAGATAACGCTCTCCATTTCAGACAGTACTAACATGCTGAAGGAACTTCATAGGCGACCCTGCATACATACCAGTGAAGAAAGGAAAAGAGCATAAAACTAGTGCTGGTAAAAAAATATGCAAAAGAAAAAAGAATACCTCCAGTATGTAATACATTTCTCATAAATTTAAGGAGAAAACATTATTGAAATACAGGCCTACATGAGACATACGAGCCAAAGGCAACAATGATAACTACAATTATATAACGATAAACTAACAGAGGTTTGAAAATGAATTGAGTCAAACAATAAATCCACTTTATAAACTGAAACTACAAAATTAAGCCTAGAGACACAGAATAGATGCTGCTGCAAAGTGTCATGTGGTCCCACTTGGAAAAATCATTATGTAAGACAGAATGTAAAAGAACAGAGAGATAAACAGGATTAAAAGGAAGATCATAGATACTGGATTATGTTAAAGACTCCCCATATACACGTATTTATGTTTTAAAAGAAGATTAAAAAACCCAAGTGAAATAGAAATAATAGTTAATGTAACAAAATAAAATTTTCCTAAAAATAGGAAATAAGAAATCTGATGGTCATGAGAAATATCATGGGAAAAGTCACATATATAAATCAATCAACACTCAGATATGTTTTAACAGATGTATTGAATTGTAAAGGTAAAAATTTAATCTGATGGGAAAATAACCTGAAATATTCAGCAAACTATAAAACAATGGACAAAAGTGTCTACAGGCACATTACATTTTAAAAGACAATGAATAAATGTTCAGAGCACACTCACTGAAAGAATGACTTACTTAAAATGTTGACCCTTTTCAAAAATGTTAGTTCTGTGGCCTGAAAACCACAGAAAGATTTCAAAACATGCAAAACACACCTCCCAAATAATCTAGAGTTCTTTTTCAAATAACTATTTGATGAAAATATCTAGCCATGAATTTAGAAAACTCAAGAAAGGCTCAGGTGTGAAATAACAATGAGAAATTATAGGCATAGAGATAATGGAATTTTACATTTTGAAAATAATACATCTAACCAAATATTGTCAGAAAGGGAGATGGAATAAAATGTTAAGGCTACTCATTTTTTTATTACAAAGTTCTTGGGGAATGATGTAAGGTTACTCAGAGTGAGGATATAACCTTGAAAGGAGTTAAATCAGTAAACAGGGTTCTATCCATTTTTGTTATTAATTCAACAACAAAAAATATTGAGCAAGTTCGTTTTATTTGTACTCTTCTTGGTATTAAAATCAATCTCAAATAAAACCTTTTGCATATATTTTAAAAGTTGGGGGAGGGGAAGGGAGGTTTAACAACATTAACAACAAAAATCATTACATAAAAGAAGAAACTTAGGACAAAATACCTGTTAGAATAAAATATAAATGCAATGCAGTTACCTATAAGAAGACAGAGTCTTGCTGGATGGCAAAACATAGTTCACTTTTATGTAGTGCATAAGGCATCAAACTAGCAGAAGATATCAGACAGGTGGAAAGTAAGAGAAATAAAAAAAATCCCAGAGCAGTAGAAGAAGAGGAGGAAGAAGAAGAGGAGGAAGGAAGGAAAAGTCAGCACATCAACTTTTACAAAGGTCTAAAAAAATACATTGTAAAACACAGACTTTGTAATAAGAGATATAAATGACATTAAAAACACCACTATATTAAATGTGTCAAGTGACATAGTATCAAAATGGATAAAGCTAAAATGATCAGAATTATAAAAAATATATAAGAACACATCTCAGCCCCAGCCGCATAGATGAAAGATAAGTATAACTAACAGGATCTACAAAAATGATTATCAATAAGGTTAATTCTGTAGTTTTCAAGGGCTCATTGACTGTATACAAATATTACATATGTATTAGATCATAAGAGAAAAACAAGAAATAAAAATACATAACTAGTACTGACTGCATTCTACGATTACAATGTGGCAATACTAGAAATTAATAATAAAATCATAGTAAAAAGAAAAACTGAAAAGAGGAAACTCCACACTAAATTGGAGACTGTAATAAATAAAATTGTATAAATACACTGTAGAGCAAACAAAACCTGTAGTACATGACTGAGGGTATGCTCAGAAGAAAATCTGGCATGTTAATATTTAGGGATTAGAGAAAGATAACTAAAAAAGGAAGGAAATAATTAATTGAGATACAAACAAAATAAAAATTCACAAAAGGTTGAAATTGCAAAATAGATTTTAAAACTTTGTCTTTTGGGGACAAAAGGGAAAAGCAAATAAAACAGATAAATCAATAACTAGTCAAAGGAAAAATTAGAGTGATTAGAAAACAAAACGGACATTAGAAATAAGAATTTTGGTATACAGAGAAAGATAAGAGAATGTTTTGCACCATTTTATGCAAATATTTTAAAACTTTATGAAATGAAATATTTGCATATGCAAATCTTTAAAATGAAGCAATCTATTTAAAAAGAAAAATAGAAGTCAAAACAAAAATTACATTTGAGAGCTTGTTTTATAGATCCTTAAAATACTAATCATTTACCTTATATGTGAATAGATGGTGCTGAATTTATACCTGGAAAATTAACATATTATTGTGCTTCTATCACTCTCTTCCCTATGCCTCATCCCCCCCTTATGAGCTCCTTTCTTTTCAAGATCTGCATATTTAATTGCTTTAAAGGCAGCAAGATTCAAACTGGAAAATATGACAATTTTCTACTGGTGATATAATCATCATTTTTTGTGTTTTATGTTTTGTGTTTAATCAACACAAAAATTACAAACAAGATTGCATAAAAATTTAATTGTAACAAGTATAATTTAAGGGTAACAAGATCACACTTGTGAACTTATAAGGGTTCACAAAACAAGTGGCTATTTGATTTCTATCATGGTGAGATCCACAGTTTTTAAAATAAAGATAGGTAAAAAATAAGATGAAAAAGGAACCACCAAGTAAATTCAACCTCTAGCAAAGGTTTCTTGACTGTTGTTGTGGTCTAGTAATGGCTGCACTGAGCAAAGATAAAGACACGTCTCTGACATAGAGACTATACAAACTGATGGGGGGAAAGAACAATGACAGGGAATGACTTTAAAATTCTTCCAAAGCTCATATAGAATAAAATTAATGTAAATATTTCATTGCAAACAACAAAGTAAAAGAGAGATGTAGTGAGGTAGGGTTAATCAAGAGACATTTCTAGCATGGGCTAAGTTTTAAACAGCTAAGAGATACTGAACTGTCCCTTGTCAGGTTGCTCAGTTGGTTAGAGCATCATCGTGATGTGCAAAGGTTGTGGGTTCAATCTCTGGTCAGGGTGCAGACAAGGAACAACCACTGAATGCATAAATAAGTGGAACAACAAACTGATGTTCCTTTCTTTCTCTCTCTCTCTTTCTTTCTCTCTCCCTTCCTCTCTCTCTCTCAAATCAATTTTTAAAAAGAGAGTGAACAGTTATAAGATATTGAAAAATTATTTAGGAATCTTGTGAATGTGATATTCAAATATACACTTGATTTTTTGTGTTTATTAATTCAGAATTGCTAAAAATCCACATATATTAACAGATTAAGTACAAAACAAGCCAATTTATTCTTATTTATTTCTATAATAAGTCTCAGAGCAGTAATCTTTTCAGGTAAAAAATACATTTCAAATATGTTTTCATAACATAAAGTCCTACTATATTGGCTTTTAACTGATCATTTTGATGTATTTTGTGACCATTAAGTTGTTAATTCTCAGTATACTCCTTTGAGAAAGATAGAAGAGGGAATTATTACAACCCCAGTTTATTAATCAGAGAGCGAATCAGAGAAAGGTGGAGTGCCCCAATAGGGTCACACAGTTGGTTAGTACCAAAGGTAAAAAATGAAGCGTGTCAGAAGTCCCCAGCCATAGGCAACGGTAGCTGCCTTCAAAACATCAATCAGTGAACATATTATGTTTTTTTAATGACATGTTAATGGTTTTAAAAAACCTCTCCTGGTTTAGAATATAAACTGGTATGTGAATATCACAAATTAAGTCAGTTAAATTAGTTCCAGTGAAACCCTTTGTCCTTTAAATGAAAAATTAACCAACTTGGTACGTAGATCAGAGCCAGACCAGCTTTAATACACTCAAATTCATATAAACCTCACACTTCCCTGGAGAAAGTTGAGTGTCTAAAGATTTAATTCAAGTTCCAAGGTCAAGCTAAATAGATCTGAATTTCTTCTTAAAATGAGAGTTTCATTCCAATAAGTATCTGACTTCAATTTGCTGCTTCTTCTCATATTGGGATGGCATGGCCCAGGTCACCAAAGAAAGATCAAATCACACAGAACTGCGGAGAAATGCCCTAGAAAGGTTGTTTTTCCACTGGTCAGGCAGGGGGCAAATAAGCACTTCAGTGAGCAGCTCTCACCAAGAAGATGAGGCAGAGGCGAGGACTTGCAGTCTGATTTGGGTGAAGAAACGTGGTGAAGGGTGCCCTGCCTTGCTCTCCAGAGGCGTTTGGTAAACACGATAGCTTTGATTGTATGCTATGAGCTTGAAAGCTTGTTGAGTGATATGTGACCACGTGAATAAAATAAATGAAAAAAGAAACAACACAGTTCTATTCTGCTTTTTCAAGTGTCATGCCAAAGATCAGAAACCCAAAAGTACAGACATGAAAAGTCTCACCACAATTTCTTATGGAGAGCCATGCTTCATTTTGATGGGGCATTCTCCAGCACTAGATTTTGTTTGTAGTTGTTGCTGCTTTGTTTGTTTGTTTGTTGGTTGGTTGTTTGAAATAATTCCACATTGGTTGGAAGCATTCTAAAAATGCAAGTGGCTGAAGTTCCCAGTTTTATAATCATTTTACTGTTACAGATGTTGTGGAGAGGGTAGATGGGTGGCTTCTGTGATTTTTAATTCACACGTCATTCTAAATATCACAAATTTTAGAGACAATAGAAAAATTCAGAAGGGATAGAAATTATGTTTTGTTGAAATTCTTAGCAAAATGTCATCCTTTGGTGTATTAAAAATCCTTTCAATAGTAATGATGAAATATTTATTTCAGTGACAGAAAAAAAAAACAGTTTTAGAGAACTTCATCAGGGAGGTAGTGTCACATTTTTAGCATAACCTCAGATGAAACCTTATTAAATTGAAGGAAATGATAAGTGTCAATGAACAGCATAATTTTTAATCAAGCTTTTAAAAGAAATATTTAGAGCATAACAAAAATAGCAAAGTCTTGATTTTGTTACTAAGTATACCAGAACTTTAAAATACATTTTGGAGAAACATACAACCTCAAAAATGCAGGATGACTTTTCCCAGAACTTCAGAAAGTGACTTCAGAGACAAGCACGTCCAGATAATTAGAGCATGCACATGTGAGAACCTGATCAATGGCGCTCTTTAGAGACCACGTGAAGCTACAGAAATTGCGGAAGGTATTTTTGAGCCTGAAAACATGGCAAGGGGGAAGATATGAAGTCCGAGGACAGACCAAAATACCTGAAAGTGTAAAGTCTAGGAAAAAAACCTCACTGGAGTAGACTTAGTTGAAGTATTTGAAATTTTAAATGGCACAGATAATATCAATGTGAACTGCTTATTTTCAGTGCAGCACAAGAAGACAGGACCAGAAGGTCCTAAGTAGAAAAGGAAAGAGAACAAATTTGGAGCAATTATAAGTATCAGCCATACCAGGAATAACAAATGTGTGGCAACACATTTCACAAGAGGGAATATTAAGCTAAACATTCTGTGGTGGCCTGGATCATAAAAGCATGCATCTGAAGAAGAAACATCAAGAAATAATTTGAGTGTGCAAACCAGGCATTTCTTGTTTCCCATTGCTCCTAGTGCAGAGCCTGGTACCAAGGACCAATTCAAATTTCCTTGCTTGCTACTACTTCTCAGCAACCAGCACAGTGGTAAGTTCACAACACACATATAATAAATATTTAATGAAGTTAACATGTTAGTAAAATTAAGAAACATTAATATAACTATCTAAACTAACTTGCACTACTTCAGTAACTAAAATAAAATGTAAAGCTAAAGTGAAATTAGTCAGCATTTAAAAGCAAAAGATGCTATCATTCAATAAACACACAATTCAATTTTCACTACCTCTGCAATCAGTGAAAGGCATTCTGTGGATGAAAATGCTAATATCAAGCAAGTCTTGCCACTTGCAGACTATACCTTTCTCTTGGGGAATCACAATACTCACAAGCTTTATTAAAAGCTCTAGGAAGTCTTACAGTAAAACACACACACATGTGTGTGTGTGAGTGTGTATATATGCATTCTGCTAATTGGGTTGAACTCACTTAAAAAAACCAAACAACTTATTCACAGACTCCACAGGCTCTTTTTGGCATGGGGCGGGGTGGCGGGGGGGGGGGGACTCACCTGATTGAACTGTTTGCTTTTAACACTCTACATATGTCCTGAAGCTAGGAGAAAAGTTTATAATAATATGATGATCTAGAGTAATTGATCCTTAATTGCCTTTAATGGCTGAAACACAAGAGGTCCATTCAGTTTAGAATCCTCAAGATTTAGATCACAGGGGATTTACATAAGTCTGGGTGAAGACAGGAACTTTGGACTTGCTTTGTTCATCTAAATTTCCCTTGAAGTCTTCAAACCAATTGTGCACCTCGGGAAACTTATACCACTGTCAAACGTTTGGAATCGATAATGCTCCCTAATGATACTTCTTATCTTTCTAGCTCCTTCCCTTTGTTACTTGCACCACAACTTTTGATGTCACCAAACCCTCTGAATCTATCTCATCCAATCTGGCCTCTTTTCTTTTCCTATCTATGATGATTGGATTCCCCTGTTGATCCTCTGAACTGCTCTTGCCCAGAACCTGTTTCTCTTGAACCCTACTTGTAGCTTAACCTTCAGCCTCTTCTGTTCTGTATCGCCAGAGCCTTTTCCTCAGCCCGAAACCACTCTGCAGTTTCTCCCATCCTAGAAAGTCTTCTCCTGATTCACTATTCCCACATAGACATGCATTGAGCTGGATCTCTTTCCATCCCAATTCCGTGGAAGACTCATCCACACCCAGCACTCCCCCCTCTTCACTGCTCTCCCTTCAGGCCTTTGCCCTTCCAATTCCCAGTAAGTTACTCATTCTCAATAAGTTACTAATAACCTCTGAAATTCAAATGCATCCACTATTCTAAAGGCTTTACTTGCATGTAGATTTTCCCTTTCTTCTGATTACTTGTTCTAGGTTGAAAGTCTTTACCTCGTTGGAATATATCAGAACCTCACACTCATGGTTTTTCTTAGATCTCCAATTGTCCTTCTCTGGCTAATTTGTAAATCCTTTTCTTTATTCACCTGTAACACTTTATATCCTAGTTCTATCCTTAGCACACTACTGTTTTTCCTTTGACACCCTACCCAAGGATTTTTACTCATGCTTGTCTTTAGTGGTTTCCCATTGTAAACTGAAATTTACCACAATGACCACTCAATTCAAATCCTTTTCATCCTTGTGTGGATTACGGAAACAGGATTTTGCTTAATAATAGTCTTATCTGTGCTTCTTTCCTCAGAACATGTGCCCTCCACTTGGTGGCCAGAGTGATGTTTCTAAATGCAAAGCTGACTCTTCTATTTCTTACATGTTATAGGGTAAATTCAGAGGAATCTGGTGTGTCTACCTCTCCAGCTTCTTTTTTCCTCTCTTGTCTGCCTCTTTGAACTGTTTGCTTTTAACACTTTACATATAACATATCATGTATTACTTCTCTTCTGTGTTCATGATACCCCTGAAGTGTGCTCAAAGACTACCACTTCCTTAGGTACATTTGCCTCATGTTGAAAACTCAGCGGATGTGTTACTTCTTCATACAAACCTTTCCTACCACTCTCAAGTTGCATTAGTTGTCTTTCCTCTGTGTACCATTTTACTGTGGATACCACAGTTTGCTATATACAGTTTGTTTCACTTACTGCACTGTAATATAATTATAGTTTGTGTTACTATTTCCTCCAGTAGGTTGTGGGTTTCTTAAGGTAAGTGTCATATCTAATTTATTTTGTACCTCCAATGCCTGTCAACCTTGCCTGAAACAGAAGAGTTTCCAATAAAGGTTGATGGGAGGAAATGAAAAATGAATGCTAACAGCTCGGTTGTTCTTCTACGCTGCTGCAGGATGGACCATTGCTGTATCTTCCTGGAGGCAATAAAGCAGAAAGCATCCACAGATACACACATTAAGCATTCCTCATTGTAAGAAATGTGTCATTATATATATTTTCTACCATTTTGAATATTTAAACCATATTTTAAATATACATTGGAATCTTACGATTTAAAGGAAAGAACAATGAATAAAATTCCAGATACAGGAATCATTCCAGTCTTTCTTCTTTCCTCTTTCCTTCATGTATGAACACTCTGATTTGCATTTTTCTGCAAATGTGTATTTCCAGGATTTGAGTTACTCAAAGTGAGTTAATACCTAATACGAGATTGTTTTTAAGAGTTCTGGAAAACAGCCCAGCTTAGAATATGTGATTAAGCTTCATGTTCCCTGTGGCTCTTCCAGTTTTGTTCCATTTGCTCATTAGGATAATGAGAATTTCAGCAGTTCTGTGGGAAAAGCTTTGAGTTCCTCTAGTGAGGGGAGTCATATAAACATAAAGCACTCTTCAGAACAGCAAATGCAATATTCTATACTAACTTATGTCTTACTGTCATTATCTCTAAAAAAAAGTGAGTGGATTTTTCCCCTGGAATTATCTTCAAAGACTTCTTTGTAGTTGTATTAGTCAGGAAAAATTCAATGTCATAGCCTGAACTTTCCTTTTTCCCCACATAGTCCATATATGTTCCATTGTTCAGCAAATAAAGGGAGGTGACTGGATGATAAGGGGATTTTTCAGTCATTTTCAATTAGCTGCAGAATGTTTCTTTACAGTAGCTTGGTTTCTGGTTAGCTGACCCACAGAACAATGACGACCACTTTGCACTGCAGAGACAGTGCTGACAGGGGGATAATGAGAGAAACTGTCTCGGGGTTTCCCATTAACAAGTGTAACCAAAGCCCCCATTGTCCTTGCTAATGGGTAATAGTACATTACGCTATTGGTGAAGGCCTTTAGGAGGTGGAGGACAAAGTTGCTTAATTAGTGGCATCTGAAGTGTTACCTCTACTGCTCTCCTGAATCTTCAGTTTTCCTACAGTTTCTAATTATTTTCCTTTAAATAAGAATACAGTACCAGATTTCCCAACTGGATTATGCTCCACCCCTCATCTGAATGGGTAATCAAGCACTTCTTATTTCAATCAAAATACACTCAAATAGAACCTAACCACAGATGTATGAATACAAGCAGTACTGGTATTGATATTGATTTTCCAGTAAATCATCTTAAGCCCAAATGATCAAAAATCAAGATAGGTCAACATCAAAGAAACAGGAATATTGGCATGAAAGCAAGCTCCGTTGATTGGTACAAATTAAAAGATCATTTATTAGTGATTATGCTGTATAATACTGCCAGTGCCAAATGAATGCAATTAAGATGAAATGGGCCCCTGCAGCTATAGGGGTTAATAAAGACTGAATTCCTAATGATTTTTCCATTAATTATGAAGATGTCCACAAAACAGCCTTAACAAAGTGGTGGCCACCTCAGACAAATCTTTGTAATCTGGATACAAACACTTTCTTTAATTGGCACATTACTAAGATAATATAAAGATTTCAACAGTTCCTGGTCATTCCTTGCTGGATACAAGGTAGGTAGGAAAAGGGTTTAAATTTTACGTGAGGAACAAAAACAGGAGAGCTGATGTTTCAAAATATCGGAAATAATTCTTATGAAAGTCTGATTAACGACATTGTTTCAAGCCCAGAAGACCAGCTATAAAGAGCATCTTCCTGTTTTGCATAATTAAATTATGCCTGCATATACCAAAGTTCTTCCCTTGTCTACAAATACGAGTTCTGCAAACCCAAAGGAGGCGAGGAGGAAAGAGGGAGGAAAGGAGAAATAAAGGGAAATAATAGAAGGGATGGATTCCTAGATGATTCTGAATGAAAGGATACATTTGTTCTCTGCATGACTAAGAACAGAAGTAAATCCTTTTAAAGATGTATACTCAATTTGCATTTGAGCTTAGGTTTAGGGGTGAATCTGTGGCATTCACCTCCACCTCACAACCTGCACTTTTATCCATAGGCCAGTCTAACTTAATCCTGGTGAAACCAGAAAATATAAAATTTAATTCTTTTATGTTAATTAGTACAACTTGTCGAACTGACCTTAGAAAAAGAACATTTATCTTTTTTTAAGAAAAATATTTTACAACGTGCCTTTTATATGAGGGCTTTTGCAGACTTGTATCTCTCCTTGAAAACAATCAAATGAGGGACTTGATGAATCAATGACAAAAGTCTCACAAGAAAAGAAGGTTAGTGGATTGTGATGACTCCCCTGCCCCAAAGGAATAAGGTAAAGAGCCTGAAAGTGAAGTGTGTGTGTGTGTGTGTGTGTGTGCGCGTGCGGGGAGGAGAGAGAAAGCAGGGGAGAAATATTGAGAAGAATTGAAATTTTATTTTTTCATATATAATATGGCTATAAAATCTCAAAAATTATGTTATAAAGGAAATAGGTCCTTGAAATGAAGACTTTTGTGTCACTGTTAACACCCTGTTAGAAGTGAATATGCCACTGTCACCCGTATTGTGCTTATCAGCTCTCCTGTCTCGGGTTTCCCTTTCTGTGGTTTTAGTTGGGGACACACAACAGACTCTTTCATTGGGGTAAACATGTTTATACCTATTTACAGATGCACTTGATGCACATGTGCTCTTGACTTTCCTGTGACCATCTGCTACTCCACTGCTCTCAGGCTGGTCCAGACAGGCACCATGCAGATGTGACTCAGAGCCAGTCTCCAGTTTGGACTTTTTCTGTACTTCATTTCTCTGAGTCTTCGTTTTCTTATTTCTGGAATGGACAGTTAATTTATCCAGGTCATAGTCTTGTTATGAGGTCTAAACAAAATAGTATATGTGTATTTCTCAACATAGTGTCAACCACATAGCAAATACTCAATATACAGTAGGGATATTTTAATTCCCCTCTTCTAATTTTCAAAGATTATTAAATTATAATCATTTAAATAATATTATCAAGCTCCTGTAACTCAGCAAATTAGAAAGCACTAAGGTTCTAGAGAGTCTCACGAAATCTTGGGTGGGCCTGGAGTCAGTTAATCATGGAACCTAATTTTAACCTGATTAGTACTTCTAAAAGTGTTTACTATGTTTGCATATACACCTATTTGTGATACATAGATACATTCTACTCCTCAATTTTTATATTAACTTACGTGATAAATATGTCATCATGAGAATATTGGGAGAGACATTTTCTCTTAACTCTAATATTTTTTATGAAATTTCATTGTTACTTGTTCTTCAATCCAGAAAAATAAATACAAATATTCTTTTGGTTTTGTGTGTGTGTGTGTCTGCTCAATTGTGCTGCAAAATATATTTCTCAGGGTGGATAAGGAAAGAGCTTGAAATACCTGAGTTAGAGTGTAAGCTTCCCAAAGACAGGGCTGGGTGGTTTCTACTCTTTAAAGTACACCGTGTATGCTGTCAGGAACAAGAACAGTGATAGAAATGACCAGAAAGGAGATTCAGTTTGAGTCAGGATTCATGATAAACTAAGTACTGTGTGTGGCAAAAGACTTTCCCCAGGAGATGGGAAGCCCAACCCCAGCCACCGCTTTTACTTTGCTGCTTTGATAAGCAGCAAAATTTCCTGCAATATTAAAATATAAATATCCCTCTGAAGATTACTGCTCTGGAGGTCATTTTCTTATTTCCTTTAAAGTCATTCAGTTCACTCAAATGTATTTTTCTGAGTGTCTGGACTGCCTTTCTATTGTGCTTCAAGGATAACCACAAGGGCTACGTAGCAAGTGTGGATTTTTTTTAAGGAGAAGCTATTTTATGTAATGCAAAGAAGGGTTATATCCTCTCAACCTCAGGCCTGACAGGCAAGTGAGCCTTGCCTAGCTACTTCAACTGAAGAAACTTTTAGAAGTATTATGAAGCTGGCTGTTTCTTTTTTCTTTCATTTCTCCTTTTTTTTTTCCTTTGCGGTTTGCATTTGAGCTTTCCCTGAGATGTGGTTTTCCAAATTTTATTTTTATTTTGCACATGTTGTTTCAAACTGGTGAACTGTTCATGAATAATGCTAGTTGATTTTCATAACTTTGTTTTATGAGAAGAAAGTTGCCGAGAGACATTTTCTCAGAATGGAGCCGACATGTTTGGTAGGTGAGGACAGACAGACGGCGGTGTCAGGAGCATTTTTCTGTGACGGGGAAGACCAACCAGCGCTGCGCTTTCCCAGATACCCACGGCCAGTGGGGCTCCTCTGGGACAAGGCGTGATTTGCATGTTTCTTTCATCAAATTTTTCCGATGCCATATTAATAGTTCAAAGGGAGTATATAGAGTTCCTTCTTTCTTTACACTTATTTTAATACTGACTGGTCTTTTTGTACAGCATTTGATTTTAGTTTATAAATAAATAAAACACCTGACAATGGCCATTCATGATGTATCTCTAAACTTCTGGGCCAATTATGGGAAAATCAGATCCATGAAAATTTAGCAACGTCCACAATATACCGGCTAATTTGTACTCCTCATACGCTGTCAGGGAGCAATGCCGCTTTTCTGGGTTGGTAACAAGAACTCCTATCTTCTTTATATTTCTGGTAATGAGTTTCATTGCATGATGCACACTGTATATCCTCACCAGGCTTTTAAAGTTGGGTTCTCTCTTGACATATTAGTAATTTTGAATATATAGGTAGATCTCGTGCATTATTCAGGTAATAAGAAATTACAATAAGGCTTTGTTGTTAATTTTTAGAGTCCCCTCCAAAGTTTTTTTGGTAGCAGCTCATTTGTGAACATCCAAATATACAAGATCAATGTCCTCAACTACACCAAAAGAAGAAACCTAAGGTATATGTCTAGTATGTTTGGAACAGAATGTTCTCGGCTTTCTCAAGATCTCAGGTGACATATGTGATGAAATCTTGGGCAGATCCACATAAAATTTGGAACAAATTTTATTCTGTTTGCAGAGGTTGATATATATCAACCTCCTTGTTCCACCCCAAACGCAAACCTTTTCACATTTCACAAATGCATATTCTACAAAAGTGTATTCTACACACACACGGATATGCTTCTCCCCAAACACCCGTGGGTGCTCCTTGCCAAAGCTTAACTCTATTTTCCCAGCTTTCACTCAGTCATCGTGAGCTGTCAGCAAACTCATACCTGTACTTCCCTACTCTCCCTTAGGACACTCTATCACTTCCCAATCCCCACCCCCAGCTCCTAGTTCGTTGTACTGTAGATGTGCTGCTTTCACTTAGTTAACTTATATTTAGTAAGATATACTTGTTAAGCTCCAATTAGTGCCTTACAGTAGGTAAAGCTCTGCGATATGGCAATGACACAGCAGGCAAGTTATCACCCTCAGTTTGAGTTTCTGACAGTAAATAAGCAATTGCGATACAATGGGACATGTGCTGTGATGGGCGGCAGTAGGAACCCGTGAGGGCATGTTCACAAGGTGAAGAGGATTAAAGAAGACTTGTTAGGCTGGAGACTGGCTCTCCCTGAGGCTCCTTTCTTTGACTGATGCTCATCATGAAACTGGATAGCCCTAGTGGGGTCCCAATTCCTTGGCCCTGTTCCACACCTCCAGTGAGAATTCCACTGCTCTGCGACAGACAGGCCCAGATCTGTGATGTGCCTCTGTATGCTGCTGCTGTGTCACTCCCAGTCTGTTTCCTTAGGATGCCTGTGGCCTGACCCAGGTGGAGTCATCTCGCCCTATAAACACCACGCTTCGGTCTGCTGGCCGTCTGTGTCTCCTTCTTCCCCCTTACCTCACTATTACTTCCCAGGGCTCACTTTACAATTTGCCTATCATCCTTAGTTTTGTCCCTACTCCTTACTAGCTTTTCATATATAGGCTTCATCTATGTCCTTCAAGCATTAATAAGGTATCATCATGTTTTACCTGTCTCCATCTAAGTTTTCTCATTAACATCGTTTCTCTGCCTCATCTACACCTATCTGGAGGAGGACCTTTCCATCCTGGGGCCTGAGCCCAGTGCTGTAAGGGCTGAGGCTTTGAGAGGGTCATGAGGAGGTGGTGAGTGTATTTTGCATGTGGTAGGGATGTAAATTTTGTGGTCAGAGGGTGGTGGGCTTTGACAGAATGATTTTTTTAAAAAGCAGTATTTTGTCCCCCAAATTCCTCCAAAATCTTGTGTTAGCATGAAGATGTTTTAAAAAGAGGCTATTTCCCTCCTCCTGAACCTGGCCTGAACTTCCTGACTTCCTTGATTGCTAAAATGTGGCAATGCTGCCTAACTTCTAAGACTGAATCGTAAAAACGCCTAGCTTTCAGTGACTCTCTCTGGAGATACTTGCCTTTGCAGCCAAGTCACCATGCTGTAAGGAACCTCTACCACGTCCACGTTGGTGATTCACAGAAACCTGACGCATAACAACGGACTGTTTCATTACACTACATGTGGGGGGTAATTTTTTCACAGCCATAGTAACTAAAGCACCTCTAGTCATACAGTTTCTCGTTTTATCCCCACGTTTTCCCACCGGAGGGAACCATTCTTTTGAATATCAAATTCATTACTCCCAACATTCTCTCTTTTATAGTTTTTATTGTATTTGTATTTGTACCCTATCAATATATACTTTATTTTAGTTTGTTTTTAAGGATAGTTGTCCACCTTTGAAGTTCTTTTTTCCTACTCTACAATTTATTCTAAAATTCACACACACTAATGCTTAGTAGTGTAGTTCATTTATTGTGATAATAGTGTAATATCGTATGTGAATATACCACAATTTATTTATTTTCTCAGCACTTGAAGGACATTTTATTATGTCTTTGCTGTTTGGCATAGCGCTGCTATGAAAAGTCTGGGATGTGTATAAAGAGTGAAATTGCTGGGTAATATAAATGCTCAACAGCAGGACGTAAACATTCAGTTTAATTGCACCTGCTTCCTCCTCCTTCAGCAGTTTGTGAGAGGTTTGGTGCATCCCAGGAAGGAGTTGGATGGAAAAAAAATGCTATGCATTCAAACTTTTGAGGCCCTGATTAAAGTGCTGCCTTTATTGCACGAGATCCTTCGCTTCCTTGTGTTGATGTCTCCACATTTGCCGTCATCATAGTCAGACAGGGATTTAGCTACTTTAACACACTCCCAGAGAAGAGCACCCCACTTTGCAGTTGTGCACCTCCATTCCTCCTCCCACCAACCCAGATGATGACTAAGGTGATTTTCCTAACTCTCCTAGCTCCTGAAAAGAGAGGAAGAGACGAGAAGGATCAGGATACCAAGTCCCAACCTCCAGAGAAAATGCAGACCTGACAAAAGAGCCATCAGCTCGTTTCTGCAGATATAAAAGTAAAAACTTCTTTAAAATGCAGTCGATTTGTCACGATTGATTTATTTTTGCTGTTTCAGAATTAACACTGAAGGTTTCATTCAGTTGCAAGGTGATCTCACAACTAGTACTACTACGAGGGGCAACATCGAAGTGGGAGGGATGCTTAAGAGGCAGCAGCTGCTGCTGCTGCAGAACAGAGGCGAAGCCAGACGAGCAGGGATGCTTGTGAGTGAGGGAGCTCTGTTACAGCAAATCAGGAGAAAGGACAGTACAGCCATCAGTGAAGAACAGAAAATACTAAGGTGTCTATATATTATTTTGAATGACCTCAATAATGTAGCAAATTGCAGATGTAACCTTGAGGATTAAAAGGGAAGAATGAGAAAAGTATTGAAGATTTTTAGAAGTAGAAATTGACCAATTAAAAAACCCTGCGTAATACCCTCCTACTTCTTTAGTAATCTACAGGTGAAGACAATTATTAAAAGGGGCATCTAATTAAAAAAATAAGTCTATCTATCTATCTATCTATCTATCATCATCATCTATCATGATAAAAGAAAGAATATCTTTTCATGTATTATCTCACATCCTTTCAAAAGTATTTTTCTTAAGTACTAATTTTAACAAAAATTTACAGAATATAAAAGACTATTGAACCCTTAATATTAGTAAAGAAAGCATATTTATAACCAAGTGAGATTCCCATAGGAATTCCTCCAGGAAAGCAATTTATTGTACCTCACAGAGAGCAACACTGAAAAGCAATGTGTTCATCAACTCTATTATTTTAACACTGAGATACAGCATTTAATTTGACACCAAGGCACAACTGACCAATCTGTTTTTAAAGAAGAACAAAATTTACTGCTTTTAGACATGCCTTTGTTTTGTCACTTCTATTTATTTGCTTTGCCATCAGTACCTCCTTATAGAAAATGGTGCATTTTAGCACCACAGAAACACTCTATGCATTTTTTGTCTTTGTAATGTAATTGTAAACTTAAATAAGAGGGGATCACATTTGCAAATAAGACGAATAAGAATAAAAACAAGAAGAGGTTCACTCAATGCTATCTCCTCACGTATTCAGGGGTCTAAACAGTATTCAGATAAGGCTGAGACCACCTTTAGGACCTGCAGGAGAGCTTTCCCTGACCTTTTCAGCAGAGGGCCTCTGGAGGACAGGCCCGCCCAATAGCTCAAAACCTTTGTACTTATGGCTCTTGGCTTCATTTAATTAAAATCAATACATAAATAATTGCACTTGATATTGGGCAGTGGGGGATTTATTTGGAAATCTTTTAAAATAGGAAATGTTCTGTTTGGAAGAAAATAGATGAATCACATTATTTTGGGGCCCCTCAGCCACTTTCGCTGAGACTGCCTCTCCCAATGTAGCAGTGGGTATGTAAGCACATGTGAACGTTATTCCTCAGCTAACAGAATCATCTGAGTTCCTGCGTTCAGACTGCAGAGGCTTGAGGCTATAAGCTTCATGTGCTTTTAGCTATAATTACTGCAAATTAGTATATTAATGATAAATAATATATAATAATGGAGGTCATTGTTAGCAAGAAGGTTGGTAAAATGGACTTTGTCCTATTTCTAAGTTTCTCACAGGTAAGTAAGTCTATGACTTTCACTTCCTACTGAGAGATTTTTGTTTACAACTTGTCACTAAAAATATAACATGACAGAGGAGAAATTCTGCTAATCTTAATATTAATGATTGCTGAGGTTTCTACTTTCAGCATACATTTTGTGAGGTGCTCACCTGGAGGTAATATAGAAGTGATGGACAGTTCAGACCCTACCAATAGACAGCACATTGATAGAGAGACCTGCATCTTTTACTTGTTGGCTTTGTCACCTCGGGTATGTTACCTCAGTTTTCCTCTATGTAGGATGACTTCAGTACTAGTATCACATTACAGAGTGGTCATGAAGTTTCAATGAGATAATGCAGGTAGAACTTCATATAGTGTCCATCACACAGTAAGAGCTCAGTAAGTTAGGAGTTAACACAACTACTTCAACCTGGAGAGCTACTGATACAAATTTGTGTAATAAAGTGCAATGTTAAAATATACTCAAGGTGAGACAGTGGAACAAGAAAATCACTAGAAGACTGAACTATGCTTAACTTCAGGGACAGACACTTTTGCATTGGAGGCACTGATGGGCACACACATGGAAGAATGCCATTGAAGAAGGGGAGAATCTTTACGAGGCAGCCCTC
Source organism: Sturnira hondurensis (assembly GCF_014824575.4). Taxonomy (NCBI): domain Eukaryota; kingdom Metazoa; phylum Chordata; class Mammalia; order Chiroptera; family Phyllostomidae; genus Sturnira; species Sturnira hondurensis. Next base: position 3,200,940 of record NW_028083922.1, read on the forward strand.
AGTCTGGAACAGACATGGTTTCAGATTAAAGTTTCAGAGAGGTGTACTTCAGCATGCTTACACTCCAAGTAAACCACTTGGGAGAGTAGCACTACCCACAGAACCTACAGCTTTTTATTGTAGTAATAGAGTTCAGTGATAATAGAGCTCAATAGTAACAGAAAGAAATAAGCCAGACTATAGGATTGCTGTAACTGAAATTTGTGTGGTTGGGATATAGGACTTGACTCTAAGAAATAGCTTAGGGAAGTTGAGGCAGAAAGACTAAGAACGCTCTGTAGTACTCTGTGTATTGTTCTAAGAGCTAAGACTTTGGACCCAGGCCCACTTGGGTTTGCTTCCCTTCCTCTCACTTACTGGCTGTGTGACTTTGGGAAAACACCTCATCCTTATTGGATCTCAGTGTTTCATCTATAAAATAAGTGTAATAATGTCCATTTAGTATAGAATCGTATTAACAATTAAATGGAATAGTGAATACAAATAGCCTTGTGCAGTTTTAGCTTATCATGAGTTATGTAACTACTAGCAATTTTTTACTTGGCATTTATCACATCAGCATTGTTATGAGGAAAGAAATAGCCATTAGTTCATCAGTGGATATTAATTGTGAAATTACTCTGCAACAGGCACAAGACTGTTGTCATAAGAAAAATAATGCCTATATACCTAAGGATCTTAGAGTGCTAGAATAGAGGATATATAAAAATGAAGAAAAAGAACTTTATAATAGATTTCAGGCAAGGCTTAGTAAAGGAGTTAAACTTATATTAAAAGTTGACATGTGGCCCTGGCTGGTGTAGCTCAGTGGATTGAGCAAGGGCCTATGAACCAAAGGGTCACTGATTCAATTCCCAGTCAGGGCACATGCATGGATTGTGGGCCAGGTCTCCTGTAGGGGGCATGAGAGAGGCAACCACACATTGATGTTTCTCTTCCTTTCTTTCTCCTTCCCTTTCCCCTCTCTAAAAATAAATAAATAAAAAATTAAAAAAAGATTGATATATGAATCATACAGGCCAGGCTACTTAGTTCAGGAGGGCCTTCCTGGGAGTGAGGCAACATTCTCCAATGAACACAGTCTATGGTATCCAATGAACAGAAGTGTACAGTATCTTCAGGGACCAAGAGCTGAGCCAGACCAATACAGACTAGAACAGAAGGAAAACACAAAAATAAAATTTTAAAAGCAAAAGGGATCTAATCCCAGAACAGAAGTTCGAACTGCACTTGTCTTATGCTTTCATTAATTGGTGGGAATTCCAAATTCACATGCCAATACACAGACTGGCCAGTTGCCCTTCAGATGAAAAAATATATGTGACAAGTATTGAGAAACGGTAATCTTTTCCTTGTTTTCCATGTTGTATTAATTTGACCTTTATCATGACTTCTATGTCTCTTTTTCCTACACTCGTGAGAGAAAAAAGAAAGTCAAGGAAAAGGGAATGGTGAAGAAACATTTTGCAATTTAGCAAGATATAAGTACAGGCATTTCATTACAATACTGACCGTAAATGTACTGTGTATGTATTTATGCTGGTAACATGCATATCATTCATTTATATGAGCTTGACTTTCCAGGAATGAACTTGATTCTGTTTTCCTTTTGTTAAAGAAATTTATAGGTCAGTTAAATAGGGACCTGACCTCATGCTAGTCTGTACACACATGATCCACATGGCACTTCACACACCTACAAGGGGGGCACATTTTTCATTGCACATATAGAAAGTGAAACTCAAAAAGATAAAGTAACTTGTCCAGTTTCGAGGAATAAATAACAGAAGCTTTGAGACCTGAACCCAACTAGTGTGAGTCCAAATCCTGTGCTCTCTGCATGACATTAGGGAGTGCAGTGTGGCCCAGTGGGAGGGGCATGTCAAGGAAGAGCCCGCCTGCACTTCCTGCTACAGCGTGGGCACCGGGGTTGACCTCTCAGATAAGCTAAGTCCTTCATTAAAACAGAGTCTTAATAAACAACTGTAATTGTTTTAAGTCTTAAGAACTATTTAACACTTAATGTGATCCAGTGCTTCTCCAATATATGGAGAGTCAAAAATGTTTTGCCTAATGATGGAATTATGTTATTAAAAATAATTTAATCAGTGGGTATAAAAAATAAAGCACTTGATATTTTCACAAAAATGAAGTGGACAAAATATCTCACTCTTGTTTATACCTCCAACTATTCCAAAGTCAAGTCAGAAATGTGCCACGGAAACTCAAGCATTAATCAAAAGCAGCCATTTGCCTGTAAATGGAGCATTAAAGTTCCACTCAAAATGAACAGTTGCCTGTTGCTTCCATTTTATTGTGTAAAAAAGTGATGTACCGTGTGTGTCTAAATCCAAATGCCTGTGGTTAACTGTGATTTCCAAATGTCACAATGTAAATTAGAATTCCTACAAACTGTTAGTCTATTAATAGCCATAACATATTTCAAAGTCATCCATTAACAGAAAAAGAGCCAGCTGTATTATTACTCAGATAAATACCATCATGGTGCATCTAGGATAATAACAATGCCAGTCCTACTCATCAACTCCATTACTTGTACACTAGTTCAATGAAGACATTTACATTTGTTCAGTAAGTCAATAAATATCAATGAGTCTGATTTTGGAAAATATTAAACAACAACAAATAGGCATGTGACACACAATAACTTCAAAAATTCCACAAATAAAGCAGATCCTTAATGTTTAAAGAGTGTGGGCTTTTTGATAATACTCTTAAGGACTGTTAAGGGGAGAATTTAATCTGTACTATAAATTGAGAAGATAATAAAACCAAACTAACATGTTGTGTGAGTAAGAAACTATAGGAAAGGATAACATGAGACAAAAGTAACAAAGAAATTATAGTAAGAAGAAGCTCTCAGGGAGAAAAGCCCCAGGCTGTTCTTAGCTTCGGTAAGTACAAGGCTCTGAACACAGTAGGGACACAATCAATTCTGTGACTAATGGACTCATAAATGTGCAGCATCTTGAAATTAATGATAACTTTAACATGTCTGAGGCCTTGAACTTATCTTATAAATTGGTCTTTGGAAAGAGTAAAGGAAGAAAAACATTGGGCAATCAGGAAGTAATGAAGATCTTGCAAAAATAGCTGTCTACAAAAGCAAGCTAAGTGAGTCCTTGGAAAGTCAGCGTATCTTCAAATCAGCAGGTCCAGAAGATACACCTTCTATCTGTGGGATGAAAAACTGGCAAGCATGCTAACTGCATCATTTACAGTTATTTTTGAAAAACTGTAGGGATCTGGGGAGCTGCAAGAGATGAAAGGGAAAGAAAATACAATGCTCTACTTACATTTATAAAAGAGATGGAAATGACCCCCAGAAAACTCAACAATAATTAAAGTTAAGAAAAAGGGGGACATTCTAATGGCCTACATAAATGTAGCATTTTGAGGATATATTCATGTTCAAAGAGAATCATTTTAAGTTTAAAATACGAAAGGAACTTGAATACAAAAGAATTTGAATTGAGTAACATTTCAAAATGAAGTCATTTGTTTACTTGTAATTGTTTGAACAAAATAACTTTCTAAAATGAACTCTCACTACTTAAACAAAAAAAATGCTTGAAGGATGGTAAATACTAATTATAACTATAAAGTTGATTTTAAAATACTAAGGAAACATCACAATATTTAATGTCACTTTTATGTAGATAAAATGATTGTCTTTATTAAAAACATGTTGATAGGATGCCTCTCACACACTGAATCCAATCTAAGAACATAAAGATGAACAAAGCAGGTTCCCTGACCGATTACACAGGGGATGTGTTTAATTAGCATGTGACTTCCACATAGTACGCATTTAATCATGTTGACTACTATCATTACTATCAATTATTAGTTCTCAAAAAGACCTTTACCTAGTGAAGATGTTCTATTAGTTTTCCTACTTGGCCTGATCATCATCTTAATAACTAGAACGTGAGAGCTAGTTCAAGGGGAAATTCTGTGAAATTTTAAATGGATGGAGATGGGATGGAAGGGCAGCCCTACCCTTCCTCTTTCCTCCAGGAGTGCTGACTCATGGCTTCACTCAGCTCTGTGATCTTTTTTAACATTTCAGTTATATAATCGGAATAAATCATAAATCTAATGTGCATGTTGAAGGTATATCTTCTCCCCTGAATTCCTGCAGGAACTGGGAACTCCAGGTTTAATTTAGCATGCTGTGAGACTCACGTGTTTTATATGTAGACTGTGTTGCTCCATGAATCTCCATTTCAGAAATGCACTTATCATTGAATGGAATTTCTTCTTAGTTGTTTTGTGTTTTCCTCATATCTTATGCAGTTGTATCAACAAAAGTTATCCTGGACTTTGACATCCGATAGTAAGCTTCATCATTGAGATAGAATGTATAATATGCATTTCCTTTTTGGAATGAATTTTATCTATATTTTATTGAAAAGTTTTTCATATTTTTAAATGTTATATTTTGGGACACATGTATTCCTGACGTTAGAATATGGAAATTTGTGCATTGAAATTAATAATTTTAGATCATTTAAAACATAGGATATTAAGTAATCTATGATATTTTTTGTAATATGTATATGTTACACAGGGATTTTTATGCTTATAATTTTGTTGGCCATAGACAGTAAAGAAATCGTAATTGTTATAAAAACAATAAGTGCTATCATTTACTGAGGAATTACTATATGCCAAGTTCTGTGTTAAGTATTGAGCATATTACTTAGGTTGTAAACAGCTTTGAAGCTTGCTTTCATTATTACTAACTCAAATAAAAAATGTAGAAGCTTTTTTTAATTCTTAACCCCTCTGCTGCTAAAGTCTTTCATGAAGTGGCCAAGTACAGATTTTCAGAATTAATGTCCTGAAATACATTATAAGGCAAGGTGGGAGGAATACATCTTAGTCTAATACTGAAGGGGCAGATAGAACAAATGAGCACTTGATTTCAAAGAAAGATAATTAAGATGTATAAATGCCCATATGTCAGTGGAATGGAAGCATGGGATTCTGAAACCAAAATGACTACAGAAACAAAAAGAGAGAAGGTGGCATTTCCTGTGTGCAAGGCCTTGGGCTGTATCTTCAGCCCCTAAAGGACCTTGTAAGATAAGCATTCCACCATTTCCTTGACACTGTGATGCCACTGATTATGACATCCAATAGTTTTAATAATAGCTTATATTTTTCCAGGAGAAAGTTACACATCAAATATACACATTGAGTATAAGATTTATTCTGACTATATAAGTCTAAAATGTAGAAAAGAAAGTTAACAGAAGTGATTAATTTACAGTATGGTCCGCATTTTGACAGATGTGGAAACTGAAGTTCACAGAGCTTAAGAACTTCTTCAAAGTCATAAATCCAATTTTAGTAGGAATACTAGTTGAGATTTATTGAGTACATACTATGTAGCAGTCACTGTTTCAAGCACTTTTTTTCCTGAAGGGCATTTTTTAAAAAAATTATTTAATTATTTTTCAAGTACAGTTTTCTGTCTATTACTCCCCTCCCATTCCACTCCCCCAGTGCTCCCCCCTCCCTCCCATTTCCACCCTTCTTAGTTGTTGTCCATGTATCCTTTATATTTGTTCCTTTAAATCCCTCCCCTATTTACCCTGAAATTCCTTCCCCTCTCCCCTTTTTATATATTAACTATTTAAACCTCACAGGTAATCACTTTGATTATCCACATTTTACAGATGACTGAAGTGAGAACCAAGAGACGCTAAGAAATGGATGGCTAGGAGGTTGAGAATTGTCAACTGCCTAAGTGCCTTCTACCCTGTGCACTAAGTGGTCCTGGCTAGCCTGAATACCCATGACAGCCTCTTCTCTCCAGTCTGCAGAGATGGGCTCACCCTGGAGAATGACCTACGTTAGAGCTAATTCCTTCTCACTGGCTCCATCCCACTAAAATTAACCTCTTGAAGACTGGGCCTTTTTTTGAACTATAAAAGCAAGTTTCTCCTATTTCCATTAAAAGTTGAAATGTAAATTAAAAAAATCTTAAACTCCCATTAATATTCCTTTTAATAATTTTTTATATTGCAGAAAATCAGTCATTCTACAACAACATTTTGGCCATTTCACTAATATGATTCCCCAAACTTCAGTGCCCCCTTATTGAAAAATTCTATTTTGTTTAGCTTATTATTACAGAGATGTCATGATCTGGCTCAGATGTTTCATGACCTTGTCTTTCACTCCCTGCTTGGAAAGAACACAGGATCTTGTGTCCCACCGTTTGGGTATGAGTCCATGTTCTGCCACTTGCTAGCGGTGCAACTTTAGTCAATCATTCTTTCTTGCTGGATTTCAGTTTCTTCTTCCGGAAGAAGTGTAGCCAGCAGGTAATGAGCACTTTGTGTGAAGCATTGTTCATTATTACATCGAATCCTTATACTAGTCTTGTGAATTCTCTTCCTAACAGGAACTGAGCTCTGGAGCAGTTTTGTTTAACGGTGAAAGGCACACCGTTAGTTACACGAGAGATTCAAGATTTGAGCTTAAGTCCTTTGATTTCCGAGCCTTGACTTTGCATCATGCCTATTTATTAACTTAGTGACCTTGGTTCCAGGAGAGCAGGGCCCTTCATCTTCTTCACTGCTCTCTCACCATTGGGCTTCTGAGCAAGGGCACATGAAGTGCACATTTCAGAAGAGATTCCCTAATGAAAATATTTTGAAAAGCCCTGATTTATACCTGCCATTTAAGAGAGTATCAAGTATAATCTTTATATCAACTGTGTGACTTAAAGAGAAAGGAATTATGCCTGGCACTTGGCTGAGATTCAATAAATACTTGTTGATTAATTTACTGAATAATAAATTTATTTCAGGTCATTTATGAATATGATCACAGATACTGTCTAGTATGAACAGTTGCACATTCCAGCTTAGTTCAAAATGACCTGCATTTAAGACCTTGTTCCTCTTCCTTTTGTGTGAATCAGGAGACAAGGAAAAGTCACGTGACAACAGCTTGTACTGTCATCTCAAACATCACATTGGTCGCTTCTTGTTCATTAGTTCTGTCTGGGCTCAGGCAGCTCAGAGCTGTATGTGATACACACAGAGCTTGTTACTTACCGTTCCCTACCTGACTCTAATGCATTTCTCTTTGTTTTAATGCTTTTCTTATATCCATACTTTTCACATGAAGACACTTAAGTTATTTTTTAAAGTATGCAGGTTTATACATAACAGGCTTTTGAGGACCTGTCTTATTATTGGTGAATTCTCAGACTTCAGGCTCTGTCTGCCAAGGATCAAGGCAACTTATCTGCTGTCTTTGTCCTTTATTTAGCATCCTGGGCAGTGGGCTTATCTGTCTGAATGTTCTGCATTTCCCAGGCCCTTATAGAACTGTTGAAACCCCATCAAGAGAGCTTGCCAGGCAGCTCCTGCCTTGTTCTGCACATGTTTCTATAACTTCTTAACTACCCCACTCATGTTAGTGATACTTTACTTCATTTAAAACCTTAAGTGCCCAAGCCACAAGCCACTATGGCTGGTTCACTTGGAAATAAACCCCTTATCATGTAGTAACAGAAGGTTACCTTCATTCAGAGAAAATAAATTGTATTGAGTCAAAATCTACAGAAAGACACTACATTGTACCTGGACAACACAAAACATGGATTTTCCAAGTCAGCTATTTCTGGTTTCAAATTTCAGGTTGACTTTTCACAGTATTAAATTCTCCTTGCCTTAGTTTCCTATCTTTAAAAGGATCTGATAATGGCCTCCTCATAAGGTGATGATGAGAATTCATTTGAAGAAACATTGGTGAAATATGACAGTTTTCATATGTTCCTCTCTCGTTTCTTCCTATCTTATTGTACCTGGCCCCATACATTATGTTCTACTTATGTAGAACATGACTCATCAGACATTGTCTCTGAAAAAGGAGCCAAAGGACTCTGGGTGGAGAAAAAACAGGAAGAGAATAGTCTCACTGTCTGTATTTGAGAGAGAATAAAGTTGATTTTGTTGCTCCTGTGGGAATAACAAAGAACAGTAGTTACTGAGTAGGAGGAAGGTTTTGATTCTATAGAGGGAGGAAGTTCTAGTAATTACAGATTTCTAACCATTTAATAAGCTGCCTCTGAAAGTGATGACCTACCTTCATACTGGGTATTCACATAGACGTTCATCTTCCAGAACCGACGAGAGTCTTGCAAGTCATGTGGGAGTTTAGAGCACATGCCTCCTAAAGGGCGTCTCAGAGCCCTTTCTACAGTTCGGCTAATGTCTTCTTGAAGCTACATCCTTGGATAAACAGTCTGATTTTCCTAGAAAAAAAGAGGACCATTTTTCAGTCAAGAGTGTATCTGAGGTCAAGATTTTAAATATTTATTCCCATATTAAATGTTCACTGGGCCCCAGGAATAATCCTAGATGTATGAGGAGGATAAAAAGGACATTTCTTCATCTGAATATTGTTTTGTTTATTCATAAAAATGATATCCAAAATTACACTGTTTAACTGAATTCAGTGTAACTGAATTACACTGTTTAACTGAATGTCCATCCTAGGTAACTACCATTTTGGACTCTGGGACAGGCACTGCCTTCATAGATTTTATGCTTAAGTAGGAGACATTGACAATAACACTTTAGAAATAAACAGAATAATTTTATTTATCTCTGTTGTTTCTCCATATTTTAGAAAACAAAAATAAAAATAGAACAATGTTGCTTCGAACTCCCTTCATAATATACAGGGCAAATCCCTCCTAGAACCAACACTCTGTTGAGGCTGAGGGACCCCTGCTGCGCTTCGTGTCCCTCACCTGGCTCTCAAAAAATGCAACCTGTGTGCACTATTATCTCAGGAAGCCTTTCAGGGAGACAGCTAAGCTGATGGTTTTATCTGCACCTTCTTCTGTGCTCACTATAATGTATATTTGGATGGGCAAGCCAATCTGCCGTGGTTCACCTCCATCCGGGTAGGTGTGTTCTTCCCTTTTACTTGAGGAAGCTTTTATAAAACTGCTGTCATTGGCAAGGCCTGGACCTCAATGGGAACAGGAGCTTAGAACTTCAAAGTTTTTAGGATGACAGATGATTACTGCATGGTGCCTCTTAGTTATCTCCAATTTTTCATCTCTTTCAAGTACATCTTTTGTCCATACTTCAATATACATCAGAGAATAAAAAAAGAGAAAAGGAAAAATGAATCCACACTAATCATTAGCCCTCGTGATTGCTGAGTGCTGACCACATGCCAGGACCCCATGGTGTGTGCTCTATGGCCATGATCTTAGGTAATCCTCATAAAACCCTATGAGGCAAGCATTATTTCCACTTATACCTGAAGGAATCAAGTCACTGTCAAGTACTGTGTCCAAGCTCATCCAGTCAGAGTGTGCAAAGCCAGGGCAGATGTTCCCTGCCTCCTCATCCTTTACAGCGAACCCGCTCCCCGCCCCCGTCTCTCTCTTGCTCCAGCTTTAAGATGAAAGGAGATGTGGACTTAAAGGGTGACTTTGTGGACCATGGCTGTAGAGAGTTATCTGCCCTAAAAGTGTGTCACTGCAGGTAGCTTTAGCTGTATGTGTAGCCACACAGCTGTGACAGAGAAGTAGTTTTTCAAAGGAGTAATGTTGCAAGTTTCTCTTAAAAAGGCTTTCTTTAATGAATATGCCTTTTTGTCTCACTGGGCTGTCAATTTCTTTCTGATTTCCCTTTCTCTGTTTACCTTAAAGAATAAGTTCTTTCATCTCTCCTGAATTGGCTTAGTAATTTAGAGGAAAAGCTGGCTGATAAATCATCTCCATATAGAAGGATGAAACTTCTCTTAATTTAGGGGAAAAATACTTTAAAGTAACTCTCTGCTGGCAAAACTTATTAGTTCCAAGAGGTTATCTGAAGACAATTTACAATATAAATGATAGGGTATACAGTATTTCTAATCTTTGAGGAGAAGCTATCATTGTGAATGATATTATGTTAGTAATAAAAGCCCAAGAAAATAAAAGTTAGCATTTAATACATACCAATTCAACTGAGAAAATAAAGGCAGGAAGGGGAAAAGGTAGAAGGAGGAGAGAAGGAAGTTACTCCTCCAATAAGAAGGAACGGCCAGCCAATCATTGAAGGACGCCTCAGTCTTAGGTTGTCATCCTTCCCTAATCCTGACTTTCTGTTTCAAAGTGCCTCCTAAGATAGGCTTTCCCTAACCACAACATTTAAAATGTCATCTTCACGTTCTATCTCTTTATCCTTTACATTTTTCTTAGCAGTAACTATTGGCTATTTTTCAAAATACTTAATTTGTTTCTCATTTATTTTTTTGTGAAATTTCCCCATTAGGCTACCAGCTTATGAAATAAAGACTGTATTTTATTCAGTACTCTGTCCACACTCCTAAAAGTGGTCCTGGCATTAGGTAGGGCCTCAAATACTTACATATTTTTGTGGAATGAATGAATGCACTTATACCAATGGATTGCAAAACTAGCATGTTTACTCAAGCACTAAAGTTTTTAAATCTCGCATACACACAGCCAATAAACCTAGTAACTCAGGTGGCATTTGTAGTTGTAGCACACAACCATGTGTGCACACTCACATAAAATCACTTATTGTTTAGTAATAATCTGAGTGCCAGATTGTTACTAAATGTGATAACTAACACATTATACATACACAGGAGAAAGTGCAGATGGTATAGATAGCATAATCATAGTTTCAAATCAATAAGTGGGGAGCATAAGAAATAACAGAAATAGGAAAAAAGCCTGAAGGAACTTGGTCATCTTTAAAAACATGGCTGGCTTTAGACTTTTTGACACCAGACTTTGACACTTATACTTTGGGAGGATTCCCAGGTTAAAATCACAAAGAGATAAAACATCAGTTACTGCTCTTTCATTGAATTTTAGACTCTATATACAATATTCTTAACTGCTTTAACGACTGTGCTGTGAAGCCCAGAATACAAAGGCTACCCTAATGCTTTGTCTGACCGGGAACAGAAGGGCAAGTCCACTTTTGGTCCATGGTCACACGGAGTGTGTTAAAGCAGGGCTCTTTGGTCTGTGATCTCTCTTGTTACCCTCGAATGTGTTAGTTATATTGATGTGAATCTCCTAACTCATAATGTTTGGACTCTAATTATTGTCCTCCTTATTCTGTGCAATCATGCAAATTAGTACAAGCTATAGACCTGAAGTTTAAAAGAAACAAGGCCAAACCAAGAAGATATTGGTTCATAAGCAGTAGGATTTTAATAACAAATGAGAGCATAGCTCCTTATATTGATAGTTCTTAGATGCTATTTCTCACTGGCATTGGACCTATTGATATCCTTGAGAGGAAGAATGAAATGGAGAAAAAGGAGCTTTCCAGCTTCTCCCTGTGCTCCCTTGTCCGTCAGAATAAATCATGAAGGAATGAATTATAACTCACTGTCCAAATACGATGATTATGAATGAACAAACTGCTAGAGAGTATTGAGGGGACACAGCTTCAGAGTGACTGAAAAAAGACTGTAGCTCATGGTTTTTATTGACCTAGTGTATTGCAGCCGCCAGTGCAGCATCAGCGTGAGACACACGTGTTCCCCATCAAGGTGATGTAGAGGAAAGAGACCTGTGCTAAGGCCAGCAGATCTCAAGTGGATTCCTTATACACTGTTTGTCAGTCATCTACCCTAGGGCAGAGCTCATTTGTTACCCCTGGGTTGTGATGGCTACCTCACTAGCAGTGGTAAGGCTTATGTGGGATAAAAGGTGGCAATGCTCAGTATGGAGCTTAGCAACAACTAGTCTGCATAAATGTCAGCTGTTTCTGAAGGGGCATCCCATGTAATCGGTATATTGAAGTGCACACGTGAAGTTGTCAGGGTGTCCTTTATAGCTTCTGGAAATCAGATTTACAATTACAGTTCACACACATGTGCACATGTGTGCACTATTTTGGTACCTATGTCTCAAGAGCAAGAGACATATTTCCTTCAATAGACACTGTAGGTAACTACTAAAATGTAAGTGCCTTGGAGGCTGGGATTATGGTGTGTATTTTTTGCTCCCTCTCCAAACCACCTAGCAGAGTGGTAAATATTGAGTAATTCTCTACTGAACTAATTTTAAATAATAAAAGAATAAACATGAAGGTTATCTGATGAACATTTCCATGAATTTTCTTATGTATAGAAGAATTCAAATCCTCAGGATAAAAACCAGCATAGGCTATGCTATATCCTGCAATAACAAACCACCACCAAATCTTTGCAACATATGACAAAGATCTCTCTCACATTCATGTTCCATGTCCACTGAGGGCCAAGTGCAGCTCTGTATCTTTTCTTGTTCTAAGACTCAGGCAGATAAAGTGTCCCTTTTCTGGAATATTGCCAGACTTTTAGCAGAAGGACAGGATTGTGGTGGAAATGCAAAATGATTCTCAAAACTTTTGATGTGTTCTGTGCCACTCTGTGCACATTTCAGTGGCCAGAGAAAATGGCCACTCCTGATACACACATTTAGTTCTTTTGCTGGGAGGAGCACTGTCAGTCACATGACTAAATCTGAAATCCTGGCAAAGTAAAATTCACCCCAGGAACCAGCTGTGAGTACTTTGCACAGTAACTGGTTACACTACATTTAATAAAACAAAAAAGACTTCCTGACAAAAGAAAATTAAAGTAAAAAAAGAATTTCTACACTACCGGCCTGAACTGCCACGTCCAAATCAAATTAAAATAAAAATAGTACATTTTAAGCATGTGAGGATTTGTGCTCATCGCAATGCTCATATTTGCTACTGACTCAGTGGCTACTCTGTTCTTGTGGTATGCTTTAACCTTTTCTCACTTTACCAAAAGGCGTAGTCTCCACAGTTGAACTAAGGAAACTCATATTAGAAGAGGACAGGTGTGTCATCTTGATTACTGAAGAGAGAGGATGGGAACATCCCCTTGAAGGTCACGCTATGGAGTGGCACCAGAAACAGATGAGGACTTGAAACCTCGCAGCCCAACCCAGTGTCTCCTTGTCAGGTACCCAGAACTAAGTAGTTCTGGGTAGTTAGGCTAACTGAGTAGTTAGCCTAAAATTGATTGATGGCAAGTAAAACACTTTTGTATCATTAAAAGTGAGCAGGTTGTTTTCTTTTTTAAAATTTTTTATATAATTTTTTTAAAATTTTTATTTATTTATCTTTAGAGTGGAAGGGAAGGAGAGAAATAGAGAAATATCAATGTATAGTTGCCTCTCATGAGTCCCCTGCTGGGAACTGGCCTGCAACCCAGGCATGTGCCCTGACTGGGAATCAAACCATGATCCTCTGGTTCGCAGGCCTGTGCTCAATCCACTGAGCTACACCAGCCAGGGCTGTTTTCTTTTTCGCTATTGTCCATCCTAAGAACTTCTGTCTTATATCTCGTCTAGAATTGTTAGCTCTGACTTTTCCATGAACTTTTAATCATCTGCCTTTTCCCTGTACTCCATGCACCAGGTAGTAACGATGCCACTGATTTGGGTTTCTCGTATTAAAGTGTTTGGAAATTGGTTCACTCTTTCCACCTTCACTCCTCCCTTCTGTTGCTGCTCATTCAAACCTTACAGGAATGCAACTATAGCGGAGTTCTCCAAATAAGGTGTAATTGCTTTCCTCAGAAAATTACTTCTCACTTTAATTATTTTTCTGACATTTTCACCAATAAATAATCACAAGTTTTCAAACAACACAACATAGAGTTTGAACTTTGAGCCTGGAGGTTAGGAAACCTTTCATTTATCTCTGTCCACATGATATGAGTTATTGGTTACTTGCTTTTCAATGAAGACCCATTACAGGAAAATTATATTCCAAGTAATCATGTTTAATGAATTTTACTTAATCTTTTCCTACATCTGATTTGCTAAATTCTATACTCATGGCATTTTCTTCTTTTTTTTTTCATTGATAGAAGTTGCAAAATTGCCTGAAAAGCTATTGTGGTTCAATATGGCTGTCTCCCTTGACATTTACATGCACCTCAACTTTATTTATTTTTCTGCATAGCACCTAGATGTCTGGCTGGAGAAATAAAGATTGCACATTCAGCAATTTATGCAATTCCAGGCATAAGATTATTTTACTGTCTGTTGAATAATTAGCAAGGTGCATGAAGATACAATATACAGTAACTTGCCTGACTTTGGGCAAAAAAAAAAAAGATTAGAATGACAAATAGTCAGACTCTAGGGTCAAATGCTTTGCCAGTAGTTGCATATGTTTATGCCAAAATACATAAAGAAATGTCACTTCAGCACATGAGTGATGACAAACACTCCAAGTGGGGCTGCAGTTCATCAATCATTTCAAATGCGCAGATTGGGTTTACCTATATAAACAAAAGCAATAAAACTACTCAAAGACTCACCTTAAGCAATTCAAGCATGACATAAACACTGTTACTGCACAGTCAAGCCCCATTTTACTTGAGAAGCAGTCAGAAAGGCCCTGGCAATCTATGATTTATTAAGATTAATAAAGCACATCTTCAATAAAAAAGTCTGGCTAATATTTTGCATAAATATGGGAATCTTATTCAGAATCATAGCACATCAGAAAGCATATGAGGCAGGGAGTATGATTAACGAACCTGAAAACTCTGCTTTCGCAGTCACTCTCAACAAAGTTTCAGGGTCAGCGTAGGGAGCAGAAAGCTTGAAGTAAGAATGCACAACAGGTAGGTTGTTCTGGGCTCGATTTTAATGATTCATTAAAACTAAGGTGAATTAATAAAACTCACACATTTCCAAGCCATTTTTTCCTCCCCAGGATGAATGCTTTTGAACCATCGATTCTTTAAACCTCTGCTAATGTTATGGGAGAATAAATACTGTCCCTCTCTGGTAAAAAGAAGGCCAAGAGGTTCAAGGCTATAGATGATGGTGCAGAACTGAAGTTGGAAGTTCATTCAGCGTTACATACATTCTTTCTTGAGAGGGTTCACTGTAAGCATGAGACACTATAACTTGCTCAGTTACCTGGGCTCATGTTCTCCTCTTCCACCTGAGTGTTGGGTCTGACACTAATGCTATGATTGATTTTTTAGAAGCCACAAGCAGAAATACAAGAGAGCAATGCCACTGCTCTGTAATTAAAGAAGATTCTGCCTAGAGGAAGCAACACAATCTAGTCATGCTCAGTGAAGACCTTCCTAGGACTGCCCCTAAAGGTGTGAAATAGTTTGATTCTTGAAATGAGGAACTTGGTTTAGTTGAACTATTAATTCTTTCAGATTTCAGCTCAAATTTAACAAAACACAAGCAAGTCTCTATCTCCTTAATTTCACCAAACTTTTAAAATGTAATTGAAAGACAGGGGGAAAGCTCCCTGTTCAGAGAATAATTGAAAGATCAGAATGCTTTTGGCAAGATTTTCTTCTTCTGTATATTCAAAGGGGTTTAAGGAATTCAGAGAAGATTCAACTCATAGCTGAAAGGAACCAAATCTCTTACAGGAAGTCATTTTGCTATCTTGCCTTCTGAGAAGTAAAAACAAACTCAGTGGGTTTCAAGATACTTCTTTTAAGGTGCAGGAAACAAGACTGACCTTATGATAATATTCACGCAAGAAAGTTGATTGACATGAACTTTCTAAACATCCTAAAATGATAGAAGAAAAAGAAATGCATCCTTAGGGATGACAAAATGGCTACTTTAAAATGGCTTGTTTAATTGGTCATTCTTAGGGTAAATACCCCAGGCCATCCACATTCTTTGGAAGTAAATAATACATTAAGAATTGAAGGACTGGGGCATAAACTTGGTCCTGCCATAAATTTAACAGCCAACTGAACATTTGCTGGGCAGAGATAAACAGAAAACTCTGAGATATTAAAAAATGAAAGAAGACCCTTTCCCTAAAGAATTCATAGTTGAGCGAAGAAAAAAATCATTACCATTTCCCTCAAAAATTAAATTTGGAGTTGCCATTCTCAAAAAGAAGAACTTTGATTCATGGAAACTGTGTAAACGCTGGCTTCATCATTGCCTAGACACACTTACTGGAAGCTCATTCAGGGTGAACTTAAATTGCTGATTTTCAGCCTCCTTTTTCTAAGTGCTATTAAATTTTCATTTAACTCTTTCCCCAAAACCTGTTTACATCAAATTAAAAGTTAAATTTTCTTGGTAAGTCTATGAAGGAAGTTCAGGTGATAGATAGATAGCTTTTATGAACAGACATACACACACATATTGAATAAAAATGCTTTATAGTAGATATTAATGATATAAATATAATTTAGAAACCTCTGTCATGTTCTGGATTTCTCTAAAAAGCAGAGCCTTTTATTTAGTGCTGGGTACCTCTTCATTTTAGGAGCTATTTTATACAGTGTAGAAATTTTAGCAGCATCCCTGGCCTTTACCCACTAGATGCCAATAGCTTCTACTGCTGAGTTGTGACAACCCAACATACCTTCTGATATTCTTGAATGTCTTAGAGACTGGGGTAAGAGGGTAGAGGGAGCGAAATGACTCACAGCTGCGAACCACTGGCTTGTGATGCCCAGAAGGAGGAAAAGTTAATTCATGGGTGTGTTATTAAGCTAGGCATTACCAAGGCAACTGGGGTTCTGTCTTGCTAGGGAACCTCTAAAGTGTATAAAATGTAACTCTGACTTTTCACTTGAAGGATGGAAAAGGCTATATTCATTCATTACGTCACATCTGTCATTGGTCGAGGGTCATCCCATGGGGAAGGGACTCCTTGAACTCCTTTGTGCTTGTGTCAAATGGCTTGGTTGGCTCACATGGGCATCTTAAGGAAGCCCTGGGTCAAAAAGTAGGGAGACACTACTGCGGCTAGGTGTATCTAATTATACCTGTGTGGTTCCACAGCCATATCTGGAGTAAAAAGTGTGTAATGGGATATAAAGTGGGGTACATAGAGTGTCTACTGTAGCCCAAAGATACATTATGCTACAATTGGCTTTGGAAGTCCTAGAGGAGTATAGTTATGGGAATCGTATGTAAACAAAACAATTTGGACTGTAATTCAATGTTCTGGCCCTTACTTTTCCTCTCTGTATGTGTCAGAGAATAATAGTAGGATACATACATGGGTATACAAGGGGGGACATACAAAAAAGAAATTATCTTCTGGAGTGCAGGTGACTTGTAGTGCAGGTTTCCCTAACTAATGGGCTCCTTTAGTGTTCTAGGAACCCATCTGTATCAGTGTACCACCTGGCGTTGTTGTGAGAGGCTGCTTTTAGCTTCAGTGAATTTTTTTGGAAGACTATTTCAACACATTTACCCTTTTCATGATGGGTGATTTATGAATGCACCGGCCCACACCACACTGAAGGTTCAGCAGTTTTTGAGTAAAAATGTAATGATTCCCACCCCATGCCCACCCTTCCTATTCATCCAATTTTGCCCCAAGAGACTTTTTTTGTTTCCCCTGATGAAAAAACCCTCAAAGGAAAATGTTTTCCAGATATGGAAGAGGTGAAACAAAAAAAACGACAGAAGCACTAAAAGGCCTCAAAATCAATGAGTTCGTAAACTGTTTTGAGCAGTGGGAAACTACACATCTTGATAGATGTATAGTATCAAATGGAGAGTACTTTGATGGTGACTGAAGTTTAAACATGTAAGAATAAATACATAATTTTTAACAAATAATTTCCATTCATTTGGGTCCCCCTTTGTGTATGTATAATTTGGGACTTTTCCTCTGTAGAAAGCCAAAACAAAAATTAGACTGACCAAGGAAACAAAGAAAGTATCCGCAGGTTAGAATGTGCCAAAACTAGAGACACTGCATTAAAATTAATATTCACCCTAGTCAATGACTTTGGATTTTGCCCTTTAATTCATGCATTTAAAATGTATTTAAACTGTAATATCAGGTAAAAGAAACATGTGGAAATTGTGTCAAATTCTTACGGAGTAGTGAAATGTGAGGTGCATAAAAATAAGACGAAAAGTATGAAAGCCAATTAAAATTTCACAGGAAATTTGCTGCAAGAATATATTTAGTAAAAAAGCCTAATCACAATTTTTAAAATGAAATTTACACTTGCACTTGAATTTTATTTTTTTTAAAGTTATAGTCCATAAATCGCAAATTTAATTTTTATATGTTTACAATGTTAAAAGAGAAGAATGTATGCACATGTAGATATACACATATGTATGCATATGTCTACACACACTAGAATTCTCTTCTACTTTTCATTTAGCTTATTAAAAATGAATACAAACAGATTCTGAGCTCCAGGACCCTCTAAGAGCTTATAGCCTGTAGCAGCTTTCAAGATAACAGCTTCTTCAACCAGAGGAATTCTGACTTCTCGGTCAGTCTGTTTGAAGTTTTCAAGGCTTGGGGAGAGGGTGGTCTTTTCAGAAAAAGCTAGTATTTCAAAGAAAAGACATACCTTTTTTCCCCCTCTTTAGTGCCAAGATTTGAAAATCCTCTGAAGAAGAGAAAAAATGTCTTCCCTTTAAAATGTAGTATTTCTCTGAAGAGCCCCATCCCTGGTCTTGGCAGACTGCAGACGTGCTAGCCAAGGAGACCTCTGTGCTCCGAGGCTGTGGGCCATCTCCTGAACCAACTACCTGAATCCGGTTCTTCTCACCGTGACAACCTAAAATCAATGGTCATGGGAGGGCCCTGAACCGCAGCAAGTTTATTTTCCTAACATACAAATTGTGTGTTGAAAAATACACATTAATTGGTTAAAGTAGATTACTTATTCATAAGCACCCAAAACTGCTTCTTCAGTCTGGATTTGACAATTTTGACTCGAAGGGAGAATGCAATTTAAGTGTGATAAAACCATATTATATCGTAATACAATATTTTCCCCCAAATCCCCAAAGCAGCTACTGAAGGCAATTATCCTTAAAAAGGGAGAAACCTGGTGTCTGGAACCTTGTCCGACCTTGGCCAAGCTACTTAACCTTTCTCAGTTAGATTTTCTCATCTGTCAGATGAAGCCATGCCACAGGATTGTTGTGAAAATGAAATGATGTCATGTCTGTAAAGTATCTGATACGGAAAAGGCATAGACCCGAGTTGGTCCCTCTCCCCATCATTTACACATGAAATAAGCACTCTAATATGGCATCCCAAGCTTCGGTTTTAAAATTTGTGAAACAGCGAAGAGCACCTGCCTCAGAGGATTGTGGAGAAACAAAGGGACTGAAGCACTTGGCCGAGCACCTGCTTAATGATAATTGTTCCGTGCACATTAGGGCAGGGAGCGGTGGTAGGAAGAGCAGTGACGGAACAACTTTTCGTCACCATGAACACATCTAAAGAGCATCTAAAACTGGGAACGGCATTACACTAGGTTCTGGATATAGAATGTTTGAAAGAATGGGCCCTTAAGGAGCCAGGGCATATGTGTAAGGAAAATAAGTATTATGACAAATGAGCAGATAAGTAACAAATGACTAACACAAACTTTAAGAGACATGGGACAAAATTGCAGTCTAGTTTCATTCTTCTGCATGTACCCTTCCAATTTTCCTAACACTTTTTATTGAAGAGGCTTTCTTTTTTCCATTGTTTATTTTTGGCTCCTTTGTCAAACGTTATTTGCCCAAATACATGTGGGTTTATTTCTGGGCTCCCAATTCTGTTCTGTTTTTCTGTGTGTCTATTTTTCTGCCAATATTATACTGTCTTGATTACCATTGTTAACTAGACTATACTTTGTCCCCATGTACAAAAATCAATTCAAATGGATCAAAGACCTAAATATAAGATCTGAGACAATAAATTACATGAAAGAAAATATAGGTACTAAACTCAGAAACCTTGATCTTGGAGAACATTCTGTAAATTTGACCCGAAAGACAAGGGAAGTAAAGGTAAAAACAAGTGAATAGACTATATCAAAGTAAAAAGCTTCCGCACAGCAAAAGGAACTGACAATAAAACAAAAAGGCAACCAGCTGAATGGGAGAAGATATTTCAAACAACAGCACTGATAAGGGTTTACTATCCAAAATATGTAAAGAACTCCAACAACAAATGAACAAACAATCCAATTAAAACAATAGGCAGACATACTAAACAGACTCTTCTCCTAAGAAGACTCATAAATGGCCAACAGATATATGAAAAGATGCTCAATTTCACTAGCTGTTAGAGAAATGCAAATGAAAACCACAACGAGGTACCACCTCACACCTATTAGAATGCTATTATCAACAGGACAAGTAATAACAGGTCTTGGAAAGGTTGTGGAGCAAAGGGAATCCTTGTTCACTGTTGGTGGGAATGTAAACTGGTACAGCCACTAAGGAAAACAGCATGGAGCTTCCTCAAAAAGTTAAAAATAGAGTTACCCTATGACCCAGCAATTGCTCTTGTGGGGATCTACCTGAAAATTTTAAAAACATTTATTCACAAAGATACAGTATTTGCACCCCTATGGTCATTGCAGCATTATTCATGGTGGCCAAGACATGGAAATAAGTGAAGTGCCCTTCGATAGATGTCTGTATAAAGACCTGGTATGTACATACTGTGGGATACTGCTCAGCAGTAAGAAGAGGGCTGGCGAGGTGGCGGAGAGTTAAGGGGCCCAATGTACAGTGATGGAAGATGGTTTGATTTTGGGTGCTGGGTGCACAATGCAATATACAGACCACATATCATAGGACTGTACATTTGAAACCTACATAACCTTATTAACCATTGCCACCTCAATAAATTTAATTTTGAAAAAAGAAGAAGAAAAGAGGCATAGGAATAGCAGGGATGGAGACATTACTGTTATTCAGAGTGTTGAGGGAAGGAGCTATTGAAAAGATAACATTTATTTGAGTTGCGGAGAAGAAAGGACACATTTCAATTAGGAAGAAATGACGGAATGATACAAATGCACATTGTAATTTTGGGAAACAATGGATCAACCAGCTTGCCTAGGATAAGGGATTATAGAAGGGACCCCTGAGTATCAGGGCTGGGAGACTAGGAAGAGGCTCAAACTTGAGGAGACTCAGGGGCCAGGATTGGCAGTTTGACTTCATGCTTCAGGATGACAAGGGCAATGGGAGGAGTCAGAACAAAAGAATGACACATAAAGTAAAATTTTAGGAAGATTCAGTATAATATATTTCATTTTTTTCTTCACACTTCTTAGCCAATGAAAAATTCATCACTAACAAATATGTGAGCTGGTAATTAAGCAGATCTCTTAATATTTATTTCAAATATGAGAAGAATTTGAAATATTAAAAATATTAATATAAAAATATTACTAAGCTAACACTTGGGGAAAAACTGATTTTTTACGCTGCTTCACATGGCAACACCATTCTCTCTCTTTTCCTGTGAGTCTTATATAAAGAACACTTAATGAATTTCTGCAACAGATATGGCGTTTTGACAAAACTGACGCAGCACTCTGGGAGAAAGAAAGAAGGAGGATAAGAGGAAAAGAAGCCATCAGTGGTAGGCATCGCACCAACTTGGAAGAACCAAACCAAGAAACAGACATTAACAGAATAAAAATTTTAAAAACAGCTCCATTTGTGTAAGGCTAAAGCTAACACACTTTCAGACAGTAAGATCAACTCAGGTGGAATCTAAGGCTTTCGTTTCTGGCATGTCCGGCATAGCGTGGGCACAGGAGGCGAGCATATTCGCAGACAGAGTGCTCAGCCAGCTCACAGTGCCCAGAGGTGGAACTGGGTCTCTAATAAAAGATTGGGGCTCATCACAAAATGAAAAAAGTACACTGGAAAGATATGTGTCTTCGTTTGGGCTGCTATAACAAATATCATAGGCTTGGTGAATTAAACAAGAAAAATCTGTTTTTTTTCACAGTTCTGGAGGCCAGAAAGTCCAAAATCAAGGTTTCAGCAGGGTTTGGTTCTAGTGAGAGCTCATTTTCTGGCTTGGCAATATCTCTAGGTCCTTCTCTCTAGGTCCTGACATGGTGAAGAGAGAGAACTTGGATGTCTTTTTCTTTTTATATAAATGATTGGTCCTACCAGATTAGGGCCTCACCACTATGACCTCGTTTAAACTTAATTACCTCACTCTATCCAAATATAGCCACCTCGGGGGTTAGGGCTTCAAAAGATGAACTTTCTGAGAGGAGGGCTTGTGCACCCAATTCAATCCATAGCAATAGAGATCGAGACAATGTTAGTCTAAATTTCAGTTTGATAGATAACTACCTGGGTATCCTCGAGCCTCATCTTCTTCACCTGTAAAAGGGGTGGGGTGGAGGTATATTGTTGGGCTAGGGATTTCTAGGGATGCTTTTAGCTTTAATAGTTTCAGATTTCATTATTATAAATTTTGGTATAAACTGGCTATATAGATCCTTGCAATCGAACTATGATAGTCAGACGGAATCAAGATTCACCTAACAACTTCTGAGAGATGATCAAGCTTGAACGAGAGCACGGAGAAAGGGGCAGCTCTGGCTGAGCCACTAGGAGGGCGGCCCGGGGGGCAGCAGCGTTGCTGCCAACAGCTGGAGAGGGCGTGCAGGCAGCAGCAGGTGAGCGGGGCTGGCAGCCTTCGAGTTAAAATGTGACTGCTCATCTAGTTAAAAATATCTGGGTTTTTGTTGCCAGAATTTCATCCTTTTTGAAAAAAGCCAGGCAAACAAAACAAACCCAAGTATTCAATCTGCCTCTTTAGACAGGAGCAAAAGCATAATGCCGTAGTCCACAGCTAGATTCTGGCCCATATTCTGCATTAATCTTTGAATGCACATCCTTATTGACAACAACTAATTCTTCACAATTATCTTTGTCAAACTTGAATGGAATTCAGATTACTTCTACCTTTTCTAGTACTTTTAAAATAAAAAAAAACCCTATAAGCCTAAAGAATAACAGTATCAGTGAACTTATCAGAGAGACAGCAGCAAGAAAAGAGATAAATCTGGTTAAGATCATTTAAAACTGGTGATTTAGGTAGTGATTTCCAGTTGATGGAGAAGCTTTCTGACTTAAGCACTTTGGGGGGTGGGGGGATGACAATGATTGTCATAGCACCTTTCTGTATTCCATTGAATTCTATGGGATTAGAAACCCACAAACATATTCAGCGAAGCCACTGTCATCTGTTTAATTATAGCTACCAGAATGCACTCCCAGAACAACAGAACCGAAGTCACCGGCAGCCCTGAGGATGCAGGAGAGAAGCAAATGCTAGAGACAAAAGTGAAAAACTCAGCAGAGCGAAAGTAGGCAGTATTGAATGGATTTTTTCCACACAGCATCCTAACTAGAGAGTAATGCCTTCTTTCTCTTTAAGGTAACTATTTATTTGCCCTGGCATGGACAGAGAACATTTGCTGTATCTTAAAAAAAAAATGTGTGCTCTAATGGAAGAATCAAATTATATCAGAAAAGGAAGCACTTTAAGCTTTATTGCTGTAGATCACTCTGCCTCCAGCTGTGAAACTGATTGATGTTTAAAGCCCCTGAGGCACTGACAGCTGTGGTGGCTGCTTCAAATAAGAAAAAAAAGTGTGTGTGAGTGTGATTGTGGGTGTGAGAGGATTAGTGTGTAAGCCTGTGTAGGTGGGGTAAGAAACTATTTACTTAAAATTTATTTTCACAACTTTTCTCAAAAGATTCTTTGTATAATTCTTCTCAAATAGATGGACAGAAAAAATACATAGGTTAGATTTTTAACAGATATTTAGATAGATTAACAAAAGTATATATACACACACACACTATATCTATCTATCTATATATATATATAACATATATATCTACTGTTTTATATGTACATGAAAGAGAAAAAGAGAGATGTGTATGCTCAATTAGATAAATGCTTTATTTATATTCCACTAATGAAGGATGGATGAGTAGTAAGAGGAACTAAGGGATAAGGTGCTTGGTCTTATCTAACACACAGTAACCCAGTTTAACATAACAAAAATAAATTAATAAATAGTTGTAAGGTATCAATGAATTGAATTTAATTGAAAAGATACCTAAACTAGAAGTACTGCTTCACTTTTGATTTCCAAGTGCAAGGATTAGACCCAAAGAATATTTAGTATGTAAAGAATAAAAAGGGACTCTACTCCCATCAAACAATCCAGATATTTATTAAACTTACACTTTCTACCCATTGTTACAGCTGGAAACACAAAGATTGGGTGTGACAGAGATTCTGCCCCATGGTCTAAGTTGATGTTCAACAAGAACATTTGATATTAGTTTACATTTGCATGAACCATGTCAAGACTTCATTCATTGCCTGAAAAATCTACAGATTTTTTTCTACATGTCTACTCTTTTGTGCTCAATCCAAGATACCAAAGCTATGCTAGGACAAGGGTACTTTTATTTTGTGGAAGAAGCAATGTCGGGGGGGGGGAAGGTTATGTTTATTTGCGTGTATGTGGGAATGCTGAAACATTTGAAATGGAAGAGATAAAGTCTAGCACCTCTGATGTAAACTTCCTTGATAATAAGACTATCTATCATCTATCAATCATCTGTCTATCTCAAAGCTCGCAAGCAGGTCAAGATCAGCTAGTATGAGCTGGTTAGAACTCTTACTTTAGAATGAGTTTTTTAAATTTCAACTACTCTTAAGAGTGGAGTTATTCATAAGAGTACAGTGGTGTTCTTAATTGGACTTCTTAGTACTCTTCAGTGAGCATTTTCCCCAGTGAAAAAATTCTTTTAATCTCATGTTAAGCCTGCCATTCTCTTTCCTGCTGTCTGCTGAAGGCTTTCTGCATATAGCCTTCAAAATTCTTTAGCTTACCTCTTTTATTATTTTTTGGTAATAATTTCACTCTTGCATGGTAAGTTAAATAGTTTAAATTGATTTCTGAGACCTAACAGCCTGGCAATTAATTTAAAATTTACTAAGAACATTTCAAAGGAATGCTTGTACTTATTTTTTTCTCATCCACAACTTTCATATTATTTCAAGATACCCTCTTAAAGCCTGTAAACAGAGTCCCCAAAAGACAATTAGAAGAGAGATAAAAATATTTCTATAGTAAAAATCATTGTGAATTTGTATCTCTGTTGCAAAGACAAATATTAAAACTGCCTTCCTAGTGGCATAAATGGAGTGGAGAAGAATATGACCAAAGTGCAAGATGCATCCTTAATGATTTTGTTTCTTTTGTGAAATATTCTGTTCTTACACAGGGTATATTAATTCAATACTCTTGCAGTTCAGGTAATAATTCCCAGTTTGCTTTCTCCTTACTCTCCAGTGTGAACATTAATTCCCCATTATCAGGTCACTATCTGCCATGGTGCATCATATGTCACCTGCTTTGTCCTATTCCACCATAGGGGAGAAATCAGACTGACTCAGCCTCAACAACTGCTCTATCTCTAGAGTTCTATGTAAGATGGATTGGGGTAAAATCTAGTTTCCGGAGGAGCTACTTGTCTTAAAGGTGCATTCTTTTAGAAACACATGGGTTCAAAATATGACCTTGCATTATGTGAAGTGTCTTCAGGGTTGGAAGGCTAGACCTACACCAAGACTCTGCTAATTATCCTTAGAGACACGGCCACCTGTCAGACTGTACTTTCGAAACCATCCTCTTCCAAATCAGTCCTCAGAAGGAAAGGCAATTAAGCTTGCTAACATTCAATGACTCATAGTAATGTACAGGAAGTGTGGTGATATTGAGAAAATACGTAACACAGATGCATTCATTATGGAATATGGAACTCGACTGTATGTCATGTTTTCACCCTATTGTATTATTTTTTCAAAGGTTTTCACATACATCATTTCATAAGATCATTTGTTCCTTCAACAGGCGTTTGACTGCCTAGTAGTTGTAAGGCTTTCTGCTAAGAATTGGAATATATACTAATAGACAGGACACTAACATGCAACGTAAGAAAGGCATGGTTCTTTAGAGTCATGGGGTGTATCCTATAGCAGGGTGTGCAAACATTAAATACTTAACTATAGACTGAATAATTTAATTACAATAATCATTAATGCTTTTGAGAAGTTTGGGGGACACGACCTCGCTTTGTGTCTGCGGACACAGAAAATTTCTCTCAGGAAATGACCGTTAACTAAGATCTCAGAGATGAGTAGGACTCCGTTAGTTGAAAGGCTGTGGTGATGGTGCTAACACCTCAAACGAAGGGAGAACACGGGTAGCAGGCAGATTTCAACAGAGTTGTTGCTCCTCTCTTCCTCCGTTCCTTCTCCTCCTTCTGTGCACACCCTCTGAGTTTCAGCTACGTATTAGGTGGCATTTCTGGATTAGAAGTGACACAAATGTCTATTGATAATGAAAAACAAAATTTTATTGGAGGAAGATGGAGTAGCTTCCAGGATTGAAGAAAAATATAACAAAGGCTAAGATAAAGAATGAGAGCAAGTGCAGAAAACTCAGTAGTGGCAACTGTCCCAGAGTCCCATTGGGCTACCAAATGGCTTGGTTACGACCATGCTGTGTTCTAGGAGAGCAGACTCTGGTCAGCCTGGGCAAGGGCCTGTGTCCAGGTTTACCAGATTCCAGTTCCAGGAGAATGGCATGAGGGGTAGGAAGGGCAGTTCACTAAAGGAAGGGACGCTGGGTGTACTGGCCACCGACTACCTGGAGGCAGGTTGTTACTAGCCGATCTTCCACTTTGCTCCAGCTAAACTCCCTTTTAGTGTTCCCGGGCTGCTCCTTTCCAGAGTGACGGCAGGGAGAAATGTGCAGGTCTGTACCTGTGGTGTGAATCTTTCATGTAGGCTCAGAGGCTTTGTGTCTCTGGACTTCTGGCTAGAACTAGGCACTGAAGCCCGTGGGAGCCCACTGTCCTCCTAGAGGTATTTATGGAAAGGGACTCTATTCTGGGAAAACGATGTTTGGGTTTCTATTTATAAACAACAATTACTTTTTAAAAATCACCTGAGCCATTTCTCTTCTTATTTAAAAAGGCATCATTCCTTTCTTTTTTAAATTTAACTTTTGCCTTTTAAATGGTAGATAAAAAATAGCAGCATAAATGGCTGTGAGAACAATTACAGCCTCAGAGAAGAAGCTTTAATATTGAAAAAGCTGACAGTTTTATTTTTAATAACTCTTTTAAAACACTTTAAGGAATATTATGTATGTATTTAAAAATTCTGAAGGCTATTGGAAAAATTAACATAATAAAATAAAAGTCATTCATAATAAGACAAACACTTACCATGTGAATGCTCTGCTTCTGGTCTTTTTCTGTAGTTGTGTGTGTGTGTTTTTTTACGTGAGGTCACATTGTACATAATTTGTATTTTTTATTTTTTTACTGAACATCAGACAAGGAGCATTCCTCTAGGCCAGGGGTTTCAAACTCATCTTCACCGGGAACCACATCAGCCTTGCAGTTGCCTTCAAAAGGGCCAAATGTAATTTGAACTCCTTAATAGTTAAGGAGTAGTTACATTTATACAGTCCTAAAATTATTTCGGCCCTTTGAAGGCAACTGTCAGGCTGACATGGCCCCTGGTTGGAAATGAGTTTGACACCCCTGCTCTAGGTCACAATCTTCAACAGTATGTTCTTTCTGAATGCTTGCTTAGAGTTCTATATTATGGGAAAACCACAATTATATTTGATCATCTCTCAACTGATAAGCATTTGGTAAGTTTTATTATAAGTGAAGTTTTCCTGATTATTTATAATATTTTACCGTATGGCTTTTATGTGTTAAATATTTAGTTTGGTTACTCTTCATTTTTATTACAAATAATGCTCTGATGAACATTTATATATAAATCTTTGTGTACAGCTCTGATGAGACTTGGCATTAATTTCCAGAGATAGAACCATTTGAGCAAAGAGCATAAGAATTATAGAGATTTTGATACATGCTGCCAAATTACCTTTCAGAAAGGTTTTAGCAATTTATAATTCCACTAGCAGTGTATGAGAGCATTCGTTTCTCTTTAATTTCCTTAACATTGAGTATTATTAATATTTTCCCATCCTGGTTATTGAATACTCAAGTGCTACTTTATTTCCTTAATGTACCTGTCTTTGATAACTAGTGATTTTGACTTTTTATATTAATTGTTCATTTGTATTCCCCCTTTGTGATTTCCAATTTAGCATCTTTGCAATTTTTTAAATTGAGAGACTCATCTTTTCCTTATTGGTTTATAAGAACTACATAATAAAAACACTTTCTCCCAGGAATAATGTAAGACAACTGGGGTCTCAGTGATTCCAGGATGAGCAACGGCAACATCTGGAAACAAAGTTAGAAATGGGAATTCTTCCGCCCCAGCCGAGCCCTGCTGGGAGCAGAGGCTGCACAAGCATCACAGGTGATTTTGATGCACGCTGAAATTTGAGGGCCACCAACTCATGATTCAGATGCTTTTTCAAACAACAGGATGTGATCACTCTCTCCTCTGAATATCCATTACACCCAGTTTGTATAGATTGAACCATACGAACCTGCTGTTATGTGACTGCCCTTGAATGACAAACATGGCAGTTTCATATGCTCCAAACATTTACATCTCTAACAGTATTTTTTACCAGAGATGATACTCAAAATATTTGAAAACGGGTCCCATTTAGATCCTCATCAATCAGAACGAGTTCCTTCAACGAGGCAGGGCCCATCATGGGCCCATTGTTGCCAGAGGAAGAGTTTAATAAATGAAGGTCCTTGAAGAGGGGCTGGTAGGTTGGGGTGTTGGGGCAACGTGTAGTCACCCGTGCATTTGGAAGTACACGGTACTTTAACAACTAGTGAAGCTGTACCTGTGCATATACCCCTGGGCATCTGCTCTGTTTCTAGGTGCTATTCTCTATCAGAGATTTTGGTTGTAATTGTAATATTCTGCTTACATTACTGCAAACTCTGTAAGGTTAGAAACTGAACTCTCTGAATCTTTTTACAACCTGCAGAGGTAAATATTATGCATCACACATAATAAATGTTGAAAAAATGTTTGTTGAATGAATATTGATTTTCCAATATGACTCATTTTGAGGCAGAAGAAACAAGATTTGAGACTATGCTGTTTAAATAGAAAACACACAAAGAGTAAGATGCAGTCCTTGAGGATTCCATGTTATCACTAGCATAGTTTATTTATTTTCCTGGGTTTAGCCATGTGTGTGTGTGTGTGTGTATATATATATATATATATATATATATATATATATGTATGTATATGTATATGTATATGTATGTATATGTATATGTATGTATATGTATATATACACACATACATGACAGAACTTTCTAGTATATTGCTTAACTACTGTCTGCAAAGAAATTTCCTTTGAGAAAAGAACTCAAAAGGATTCTTAGTGTTTCAGGCATCAAGAGAGTAGTAGTTTTTTAAAGACCCAACCTTTGCCTCAAGGACTTCTGCAGGCTTCTCCCTGAAGAGCCAACCACATATGAGGCTCCTTCTCTGGTGTCTGTGTCTCTGTCCTTCTAGTCCCCCCACTGGGCCAGGCACCTGTGCTCTGAACCCCAGGGGGACACAGCTGTATGTTTGAGCAAACACTGAGAATACCAGCAGAGACAAGGACATTTGTGACCTCATGGCTTTTTAAAGATATGTAAATATTTAAATATACTTTAAAATATATTTTGTATAGAATTAGTCCATAGTAAAACTGATAGAAAATGTAACCAGAGAAAAACTTTTATAAATATTATAAAATCCTCCTAACATTTTCTTCTAAGTAAATATCTAAATCAGTAATGTTTCCCCAAATTTAGCAAGCAAGCATTATTGCACAATATATCATGTTGTTATGACAACTGATGATCTAGAAAGTAAAACCTGTAAGGATAAAGTACACCATTCAGCATAATGCACTTTATTTTGTTAAAAAGAAAAGTTATTCTTTCCTCTGCAAATGAGACAATATGATGGGGAAATTAAATTAAATGGTGATGTTATTCCCTGAGGGCAAAACAATTCCATTCAATAAATTAATTTTACATCAGTAACTCTTTCTTTTCTTGAAACTGACAGTAATAACCTGACAGCTTAAAGCTCTAATAAACTTCAAGCCCAGAACGACTACTCTGCTTGTACAAAGAGGAAGTCAGGAGTATCACAGCTATGATAATCATTCTCTGTTCATCACAAAGAGGAGAAAATACTCCAAACTCAATTTAACTAACTGAATTCACTTGATGAAACAGGGCTCTTAAAATAGTTTCTGACAGCCTACGGGTTGAGCATCCTAACGTGCCCATTTTGGGGGGAAGGTCTCTAAACCTCACTGACATATTACATTAGGCTATTCTAGATCCATGATACTTGAAACCTGAAAACCTATCAGAGAAAGAATCCTATCATCGTAATGAGAAAATGAGGAGAGTAGGACAGTCGGAAGAAAAAAGCGCATGAGGCCCACGGCTTAGATAAACCAGCAAAGATCTGTGCTGCAATCTAGCCACGTAGGGTTTTGTCGGAGCCTCTGGGTTTGAGCAGCTGCACCTGCCTAGAAGCTGCTATTTATGCTGAGCAGTGGCTAGTGGGGAGCTTGAAGCTTTGTGCCTTCATTTACCTATTTCAACCCCTGCTATCCTCAAATGAGCCAACACGAACTAATATTAACCCCCCCCCCCTCCAGGCACAGAAGCCATTTTTTACTAGTCTTATAAAAACTTTATGTTCCTCTGAAAGTATTTTACAACCGTGTCAGAACACACGGTCACCGATTCTGGGAGACTACACTGGCCAAATCCTGGGAATTCGGCCAGAACTGAGCAGTGAGTTCCCTTTTGTATCCTCTCCAGGGTATGACTTCATCCCTAATACTTTTGTGCCCCCACACCAGCTCTTAGGTAACAAACCACATGTATTATGCCAATATCTCTGTGCTTATCATTTTTCATTTTCAGATGATACTGATGAATGATTTGTAAATGTGGAAAAAAACTGCATTAAACGGAATAATAAAGAGTTGCTCAGTTCCTTTGCCGCATCGAGTGGTTCCAATTAGAGGCTGAAGGAGCTCTGCTTCTTTTTCATCATTCAAGTTTATGACACTGCACATATCCCAGAGGTCCCAGGGTCTTGAAGACTCAAAGAGAGATGTCACCTATACATCCAAATAGATTACAGAGATCTGCTAATCTGCAAAAATGCGGGTCTCTCTAAATGTGGGCTGCCTGTTTTGTAGAAAGTACAATTTAATTGCCATGGTTCTGCAATTACTCACAAATCATGTTGAACAGTGAACAATTAATCCCAAATCTTAGCTCGACAGCCTTTACTATAGCTAGTGAGTTACACTTTAAAATGTTTAAGGCAGATAGCTGAGTACATTTTTCAGCTCAAGCTAACAGATTGCTCAAGGTTTTGTCATTTTTGTCATCAATCACTCTAACCCAGAATGGAGTTTTTTGAATGGAGTATTGAGGTGTCACATAAAAAGAGGGGAAAGAACCTCAACCCCTCCCTCTAAGGAAAAGAGTCTTATGGGCCAATTCCTCTCTGAATGATTCCCCTAGAGAAAAAGAAGGCATTGCTCTCAGTTTAACTACTGAAACCTCTAGCGTCACCGGAGAACAAACAAAATACTCTCAACCTTATCTTTTCATTGTAAGCAAAAGGTCATTTTGTTGTCTAAAAGTATAAGACAAAGAGGGCCCTATATTTTGTTTGCTCTACTCAAACGACCAACACCTACTACAGTCTTGCATTCAAAAGGGTTTAGCTCTTGTCTCTCACTTGGTGGGTAACAAGACGCAAACAGGTCTGAAAAGGTCACGCAGATGATTTCATTTGGCACCTTAAGGCAAGTTCAGTCCTACAAAACTGCTCTCAAGGGCTTGTTTAATGGCCCTATTTATAGGTGTGATTCTGTAACAATATAATTGGCATAATAACAGTATCTCTACCAGTTGTTTTACATTTTATGTAAAGTCAATACTAGAAGATAACCACCATTACCTTTGAGTGAATGATACAAAGAATATGCCCTTTTTAGCTGAAAAAACAACAAAAAGAACTTCGATAAAACCCTCCAAAATGTCTGCCATAGATCCCCTGTCATATAGAAGCCCAATTCAACCTCAGTTTCTTACCAAGTTCTTTAAAGTATATGTAACCAGCTATATTTCATTCATTCATTTACTCACTAGACAACAAATTCTTATTGAATATCTAATATGGCTAGGCATGACTCTGTGAGTATAGTGACAAAGAAAAGAATAAAATGAACAAAAACCCATGGTCTTCTGAAGCTTACATTCACAAAGGTTGGCATGCTTTTCTACAAAGGACTATATAATAAATACTTAAATACAAAAACATATTTATATAATATATATAAAATATAACAAATATGAAAGCAACCATAGACAATACATAAAAATAGGTGGGGTGGTACTAAATGAAACTTAGAAAAACAAGTGGAACCAGGTTTGGTGTGTGGCCTGTAGTTTGCTGACCCCTAGCATCTACTAGAGGAGTCACACAAAAAAAGAAAGACAATAAGTGAAATATTTATTAAGAAGAAAACTAAAGGAGGGAATGGTGATAGAAGTGTGAACATGTGTGTGCGTGTGTGTGTGTGTGTGTGTGTGTGTGTTTTGGTGGATGGTTTGCAATTTTAGATAAGGTGGCCAGGGAAATTTTCACTTGAGTGAAGAACTAAAGGAAGTAAATGAATCTAGAGCAACAGCTGAGAGAGCGCAGGTGCAAAGGCCCCAAAGCGTCCTACTCGGAGTGCTCCAGCCACTGGTGTCCAATGACCCAGGCAGCAGGAGCGGAGGAGGGCAGAGAGAAAATGAAGAGAGGGACAGCCACTGTGGGAAGTGAGGCCATAAAGGTAATTGTGAAGACTTTGTTTAAACCTGAGTGAGATGGAAAACCACAGGAGGGATTGGAGTAGAGGAGGAGAATGGTCACTTTGGCTGCTGCTCTGAATAACAGATTACAGATAGTCAACCGGGGAGGCTAGCTAGCAGGCTACAGTGACGATCTAGCCAGGAGCTGATGGCGACGAGAACCACAGTAGCAGCAGGGGAGGTGCTGACAGGTGACTGGCGTTAAGGCTAGGTTTTTAAAGTGGAACCAGGGTTTCTGGAACATTTGTGGGGTAGAAGAGAAAGAAAGGATCTCAGAGTGACTTCAAGGTTGGACTAGAGCAACTGAAAAAATGGACTTGCCATTTACCAAAATGGGTACATCTGCAGGAAGAGGAAAGCATATCAAGGCCAAGGTTTTGGAAGTAATGTTGGACATTGTTTTGTGGACATGGAAGTGAAGATGTCAAGCAGGCAGGTAGATATATGAATATGGAGTTGAGGGGAAAGTTCTAGGCTGGAGTTATAAATTTTAAAATTGTCAGCATATAGATGGAATTTAAAGCCATGAGATTGAGTGAGATCACTAAGGAAATGAATGTAGATAGGAAGGAAAATGTCGGAAGACTGAGCCTCAGGCCACTCCAATATTAAGTCAGGAAGATTAGGAATAATCAGCAAAGATAGAGTCCCTTTACACTTAGGCCCTTTAGTGTCAGTTTGAGTCTTTGAATACATGATGTTTTGAAATTGCAGACTTAATTGACAGTGGAAAATAATTGCAGATATTTTACACAAATTGAAAGAAAAATTAAAAAAATAACAACCTCTTTCTTTATTGGGATCCTGCTATATGTATACTCCTAGCCCTGATAATAGTTTAAGCACCGGGGGAGAGATGTACAGGGACTGGCAGAAGTAATGGCATTGAGTGTGGCTGGTAGGGTACGTGAATGTCTCACACAAGATGAACAGCGATTTGAACATTTCTCCTAAAATGTCATAGGGTGTGCTTGAGTATGATAGTGTTATGTGACAGAATTACACATTTATGATTTTGTGATGAAAGATTTTTATGTAGTATAGAGGGGCATTATCTGTGCCAGGCCCTGTATGTGAGTGTAAGTTTCTTGCTAAGGGCAGGCTCTGGGTCTTTTCGCTTTATGCCTAGTGCCTGGCACATACAGAACTTCCACGTCCTTTTCTACAGAGTGATTGATTTTGAGTTGGTGCTTGACTGAACTGCTTATACGAATCTGAGGATTGCCGGTTTGAGAAAGTACAACTAGATCTATGACTGTTCATTTTATATTCTGAATACATTTTTGCAAACACCATTGCAAAATGACTGCAAAATGCAACAGCTAGCTATTGATAAGCAACAAATTGTTTGACTGTTTGATGTCAAAGAATTGGAAGTATCAATATATGATATTTTAGCAAGTAGCAAGTAGCAAGTAGCAAGGAAGCAAATGACATATTCTAATCCTGGCACTACCGTCAATGTAATCTTCTCTGGGTGTAGTTTCCTTGTCTATAAACTGTATGTGCTACCGTCCTTTCACAATCTTTTTGGGTATTTTTTCCCTATTGATCTGATAAATTGTTTTGGCTTGGGTTAAACTTTCCAAATGATATCTGCTAACAGTTGATGGTAATGTATTTTACCTAACTCTTTAATTACATAGTGAATTCAGTGTTTTTCCAAAATATTTCTCACACATTTTTTATTTCGCACAAAATTCAAGGGGCACATGTAGTTCTCCATTTGAACAGATGCAATATCTCCCAGAGGAATTTACACTTTTCTGTGCACAATAGTCACAAACCAAAACAAGGAAGACCTTTTAAATACAGGTGAAGTAGATGAAAATGATGGTCACTTAATAAGAGCTGCATTGACGGCTTCCCTCTTCCTTTTCTCTCCGTGCTCTTTTGTGTGCTGCCAGACTGTCTCCTAGCTGGAGGTGACAGACAGCCCCGGTCCGGATTGCATCTACAGACAACCCATCTGGGAATTGTCTCTGCAAATTTCAAAGATGTTCCCCATGGCAAAAACCACTTATATAAGTCTCTTTTTGCACTTGAGGTTTTGTTTAAATGTGCTCTAACAGTTATGGTCTAGCATGTGACTGGAGTGGACGGTGCTGCAGATGCTGGGTGGACATACCCTGCAGTCACTGCTTAGGAGCCGTGTCCTGTGTGGAGACACCCAGGGAGTGTTTGCCATTCCTGCCGTCTTACCTGTTCTGGGAAGACTTCTTTTCCCATGCTTTAGATTCCCTACTTAAGTATACATAGGACAATAGGAGGTTTGGGGGTAATCGTGGCTTTATCCATTTTAACCTTTAATTCCTTCCATACTTAAACTCTTGTGGGTACAGATAATTTATGTAACACCTTGTGAAATAGTTAATATATAAAATGACATTGTATTTTATTTCTATTGTATTTTTCCATTACCATTTATTCCTCTTATACACTCTTCAACCTCCACCCATGCCAACCACAATCACCACACTGTCGTCTGTGTCCATGAGTCCTTTTTCTTTTTTGCTTGATCCTTCTACCCTCTAACCCAACCCTTCACCAGCAACTGCTGTCAGCCTGCTCTCTATGAGTCTGTCTCAGTTTTGCTTGTTAGTTCATTAGATTCCACATATGAGTGAAATCATATGGTATTTGTCTTTCTCTGGGTGGCTTATTTTACTCAGTATATAATGTTCTCTGAGTTCGCTCATGCTGTCACAAAGGGTAAAATTTTCTTCTTTTTATGGCCAAGTAGTTTTCCATTGTGTACATGTCCCATGGTTGTTTTATTCACTCATCTACTGATGGGTATGTGGGCCGTTCTAAATCTTGGCGATTGTAAATATTGCTGCAGTGAACATAAGGGTATCTTTATTGTTTCAAATTAGTGTTTTGTGTTTCTTCTGATAAATTTCCAGAAGTGGAAACACTGGGTACTAAAGCAGATCCATTTTTAATTTTTTTGAGGTAACTCTACACTGTTTTTCACTGTGGCTGCAATTATATTGCATTTAAAGTTATGTAATGATAGAAAAGAGGTTTGTCGTGTTGATCTCCAACGCTGAAGACCAGGATGAGCAGATATTGCTAACCAGCCATGGGATGTAACTGGTACCCTGGGATTCAGAGCAGAACAGAGAAAGCTAGGTGAGCAATGGGGCAGGTGGGACATTCAGGATTTCCATTCAAGGTGAAAAGGAAATATGATGCAACCATTAAACCAATATATTGCAGTTGACTCTTGGAGCATTTGGCTATGAATACAACTGTATTTCCTCCTTTCTGGTGATAAATTGGACCAACATCCCTTTTAAATATTGCAGGATAGGATGACACAGCTATAATTGTGAAGGCTATGTTTTATTTATTTATTTATATATATAATTTATTATTGTTCAAGTACAGCTGTCTCCATTTTCCCCTCACCACTTCCTCTCACCTCAGCCACCCCCACCTCCCACCCTTCATTCTACCTTCCTTTGGTTTTGTCCATGTGTCCTTTATCCATGTATCTGAAAACACTTTCTCCTTGGACATACAGAGGATCCAGAGACACATGAAAAGATGCTCACTATCGCTACCTATCAGAGAGATGCAAATTAAAACCACAATGAGATACCACTTTACACCAGTCAGAATGGCTATCATAAACAAAGAAACAAACAACAAGTGCTGGAGAGGTTGTGGGGAAAAGGAGACCCTAGTTCACTGTTGGTGGGATTGCAGACTGGTACAACCACTATGGAAAACAGTATGGAATTTTCTCAGAAAACTAAAAATGAACGTGCCTTTTGACCCAGCAATTCCACTATTAGGAGTATATCCCAAGAACCCTGAAACACCAATCCAAAAGAACCTATGCACCCCGATGTTCATAGCAGGACAATTTACAATAGCCAAGAGTTGGAAGCAACCAAGATGCCCATCAGTAAATGACTGGATCAAAAAGCTATGGTACATTTACACAACGGAATTCTATGCTGCAGAAAGGAAGAAGGAGCTCCTACCTTTTGCAACATCATGGATGGAACTGGAGAGCATTATGTTGAGCGAAATAAGCCAGGAGGTGAAAGACAAATACCATATGATCTCACCTTTAACAGGAATCTAAACAACAAAACAAACAAGCAAGCAAAATATGACCAATGACACTGAAATATGGAACAGGCTGACCGGGTCCAGAGAGGAGAGGGGAGAGAATCATAGGGGACAAGGGGAGGGACTCACATGAACAAGTATAAAGGACACATGGGTAATAATTAAGGTGGGGGGGCGGAAATGAGAGGGAGGTGGGGAGCACTTGGGGCAGCAGGGCAGGGAATATAAAACAGAAAACTGTACTTGAATAAGAATTAAATAAATTAAAAAAATAGAAAAAAAAACCACTTTCTCCTTTTCCCTCCATTATCCCCTTCTCCCTCCCCTTTGGTTACTGTCAGTTTGTTAATATCATTAAATTCTGGACAGTTTCACTAATAATTATTCTCCCAACAAAGTACAATATAGAAATGAGTGAGTCGCATGTCACCATGTCACATTAGGATTTAGCAGAATGAGCTCCAGAAGGAGACAAGATCCAGTAAAGCACCTATATTAGCAATATTCTCTTCTTCCCAGAGGAATAATATGGTGACAAATGTAGCCCAGAAGAGCTGATGGAGGAATGTAAATTTTAAGAACAGTGTGATGCTTTCTTATGTGCATTTATTCAAAATATTTTAGTTAAATTTTCATAGGAGATACTAAGGATGAAATTTCATGAAGAGTGAGAAATTCCTTGGGGAAATGTTAAAGAAAATTGAAAGATAGAAAACAAAACAAAACAAAACACAAAACAGGAACAGCATGGTGGCACTGGTGGATGAATCCCAGCAAACACGGAATCTGGCTTTGGGGAGAACAACAGAATAAGTAACGCTAGGTTATGTTCAAAGTGCAGAATTTGGGGGATAAAGTAGAGCGAGTGCCAAAGGAACTATGGACTAAACACACTAGAATCATGTGATAATTAATTTTATATCAACCTGACTGGCCTAACGGTTGCCCAGATAGTTGATAAAACATTATTTCTGAGGGTGTTTCTGGAAAAGATTAGCATTTGATTCAGGAGACTGAGTAAAGAGAGCTCTTCTCACCAATGTGGGTGGGCGGGCATCAATCAGTTCCTTGGGGAAGGCCTGAATAGAACAGATACAAAGAAAGGAAGGGAGAATTTACTTTTTTTTTGAGCTGGGACATCTTTTTTTCTCCTGCCCTTAGGCATCAGAGAGCTGGTTCTTGGGCCTTTTTTGACTCTGGGACTTTTATCATCACCGCCCCCTGCCCCTAGTTTCTCAGGCCTTGGGACTTAGACAGAATTATACCATCTTTTTCCTGGTTCACACATAAGCCAATTCCTGTAATAAATTTCCTTGTGCATCTCTCTCTCTCATTGGTTCTGTTTTTCTGGAGAACTCTAACTAATACAGGTAGTGTTACTAGAATCTAATGTTTCGGTAACTTAAAATGCAGAGAAATATTGGAAAGCATAGAATATACTACATATGACACATTAGCACACATTTGAAAGAAGGTTGGCTCCTAGACAAGACAGGCTGTCATTTTAGAATAGACCCTCAGTGTAGAAATCATTGGAGGAAAGATATCACAATATCTGTATCTCTAGACAAAAAGAATGCAACTTTACCTTAAGGCTGAAGAAATTTTGTAAAGTGGGATCACTGAGATTAGACAAATCAGCAATGACCAAAATAAGTTCTGGAAGGAGCTAATGAATGGCAAGGCCTATCTAGCCAGCCTTAGAAAGCATACCCTTCAGGATTCTCCCTGTTTTCCTAATACATTTTAATGGAATGAGAAAGCCAACATTATAAGAATCAGAAAGAAAGAGCATGGTACCTCAGTTTATATTACTTTCTAAATAAGTAAGCTAGAAGTAACTATAGAGGCTAATATTGCCCACTGCATTACTAATGTTGGGATTGAAAAATTATAGGCCTTTCTTTTATGAAGATGAAGTAAGTCCAAGGCACCTCCTACCTTTCCTCTCATCTCCAATGGGCATTGAGCATCACTTCCCTTCTGTTTGCCAGTGTAAGAAGGAGACACATACTAGGAAATTGTGAGTCTTAGAGGATTCCTCCATAATGTTAGAGGGGAATAGGAACAGTGGAGGTGGCTGGGAAATTGGTTTGAGGTCCAGAACCGATCATATGGAACAAGAAGCAAATGGTTTGAATCCACAACAGCATCCCAAGCTCTAAACCTTTCAACTTAGACTGTAAAATTTCAATCAGGTCTTTCTCATGAAGACTGGTGAGACCCCAGGAAAATGTGTGCATGATAATGAAAAAAGAGGTACATTGCTTTAGTTTTCTATCATTGTATAACCAACAACCACAGATTTAGAGGCTTAAAATAGCACACATTTATAATCTCACAAGCATAGCTCAGCTGGGTTCTCTGCTCAGGGTCTCATAAGGCTGCAGTCAAGGTATTGACTGGGTGTGTTCTCATCTGGAGCACAGGGTCTTCTCCAAACCTCATTCACGTGGTTAGTGGAATTCAGGCTTACAGCATTTTACCTCTTTTTATTTTCTTGTGGCTGAAGGACTAAGGCTGTCATTTCCTTCAGGCCACCTCTCTCAATAGGCGATTTCCAGCAAGGCAGGGTGCCTCTGTAAGTAAGACAAGAGAGCATTTTTCTCTTCAGGAAAGGTCCAATTCCTTTTAAAAACTCCTACCTGATTAAGTCAGGCCCACTCAGAATAATCTACCTTTGGATGAACTCAGGCTCAACTAATTGGGAACTTTAACTGTATCTAGAAAATCTCTTCACCTTTTCCCAGGAGTGACATCCCATCAGACTCACCAGCCCTACCCACACTCAAGGGAAGGACATTATAAAGGGCCCGATACCAGAGGTCAGGAACATGAGCATTGTCTTAGGATTTTGACTCCCACATGTGCCAGTGAGGCTATAGTTGGACCTCAAACAATAATTGCTTTTCAAGTATTCTACCCATGAGAAGTATTTGGTGTCTGCTCCATTTTCAAGGTCTGAAAAGATACAGACACCTGCAGTCTACGTGCATAATGTTACGTACCTATGGTACATTGTGTTGAGCCTAGAGTCTGAGTAGATGTCATAGGTGAAAAGGCTGATGGACACTGTTATTGAGCCCTACCAGCTGGTTTGACTACAATGGTGGCAGTGAGTTCAACCACTACTGGGTGTTGTCCCACTACAGGTCACTATTGTACATAAGGGATTCCCCACCCCAACCTCCACAGACCTTTGCACAAACATGTGTAAGAGAGAGGCCGAAAGAGCCTTGGTGTAGCTTTATCTATTTCTCAGCCAAAATATTCCCATATACTGTGGATTAAGAGAGAAGTGTTCATCTTGTATGAGTTTGGAATATGAAGGCCAACAATGTTTTTTGAGTTAAATTACACCATTTAAGGAGTGTTCTGGAAAGACTGTGCTGTCAGTAACCTTGATTTAAAGGAGTCCAGGATACCAACTAAGAGAAATAAGAACATAATTTTGGGAATTTCACAGATCTTACAGACAATACCAGAATATTCACAACATATTGGTGATTCTCTCCCTAGGCATACACATATGCCAAACTGCCATGTGTGGCACAGGTATGGAAGCTAAATTTCTTCTTGGTTTATAGAGCCTTTCTGACCAAGACAGAGATTTGAGGAATCACACCTTTGGAAAAAAAATCTAATTGGCAGGAATTTAAGGTTTATAGTTATGCCTATTATTCTCAAGGACATCTTTCCTCCTTTATCCAGGAGGCTAAGGTGATGTTGGTAAACTTGATGAGTAACCTCATGAAGAAACAGGAGAGACTTCAAGAAGTCATTTAGACCAGGCCACTTGAAATGAAATCATTAGTTTTACAATCTTTATCTTGATATTTAGAAGTAGCTCCAGCTGACTATTAACCTATAATTTGGGGTTAGTGACAAAAAAACAGATTAGGAAGACCTGATTCAAATTGTGCCAATTTATTATAATACTGGGCACCAGATTCAAAAAACAGATTAGGAAGACCTGATTCAAGCTGTGGCAATTTATTATAATACTGGGCACCAGAATAACACTGGTATACCTGGGTAAGGTATCCTGAGTTTCAGTTGGGAATTGAGATCTTATCCAAGATTTGGGAATAAATGATCAACAAAATGGAGAAACTGCTGAAGTACTTGTATGTACCAGTGTTTTCACTTTATGTGTCAAGTAAAAGCTTTAATTTTAAGATCAGAAACAAGATAAATACCTACACTTTCACCACTTATATTCGACATATTATTGGAAGTTTTAGCCACAGAAATCAGACCAAAAAAAAAAAAAGAAATTGGAAAGGAAGAAGTAAAATTGGAATCATTTGCACATGACATGATACTATATATAAAGAATCCTAAATATTCCACCAAAAACTATGAGAAGTAATAAATAAATTCAGTAAAGTAGCAGGGTACAAAATTTAATATTCAGAAGTTGGTTGTATATTTTATACATCAGTAACAAGCTATCAGGAAGAGAAATTAAGAAAACAATAATTTACACCTACATCAAAAAGAGTAAAATATCAATGAATAAATTTAACCAAGAAGGTGAAATATCTGAAAAACTCTTAGACACTGAAGAAAGAAATGGAAGGAAACACAAATAAATGGAAGGAAATAATGTGCTGATGGATAGGAAGAAGTAACATCATAAAAATGTCCATTCTACCCAAAGCAATCTACAGATTCAATACAATCCCAATAAAAATACTAATGGCATAGTTCACAAAACTTGAACAAATAATCCTAAAATTTATATGAAATCACAAAAGCCCCCAAATAGATAAAGAAATATCAAGAAAGAAATAAGAACAATGTTGGAGGTCTTCTACTACTTGATATCAAACTATAGTATAAGGCTGTAGTAATTAAAGCAGCATGGTATAGTATAAAAACAGACATGTATATCAGTGGAACAGAAGAGAGAGCCCAGAAATAAACTTAGACCTCCATGGTCAAATTAATCTATGACAAAACAGGCAAGCACATGCAATGGGCTACAGATGGCCTATTCAATAAATGGTGTTGGGAAAATTGAACAGGTACATGAAAGAAAATGAAATGGGATCACTTTCTTATACCATTTATAAAAATAAACTCAAAATGAATTAAAGACTTAAATGTAAGACTTAAAAACATTAGACTCCTACAGGAAAACATAGGCAATAAACTCACTGACATTAGTCTTAACAGTATATTTTTTGGATATGTCTCCTAGGGCAGACAACAGGAGCACAAATAAAAAAATTGGACTACATCAGATTAAAGGTGTTTTGCATCACAAAGGAAATCATTAACAAAACAAAACAAAAGGCAACCTACAGAGTGGGAGAAAATATTTATCAATGATAAGTCTGATAAGGGATTAATATCCAAAATATGTAAAAAATTCATACAGCTCAACATCAGATAAACAAACAACTTGACTAATTAATGGGAGAAGATGTAAATAGACACTTCTCCAAAGAGGACATACAGATGGCTAATGGACACATGAAAAGATGCTCAATATCACTAATCACCAAGGAAATGCAAATCAAACCCACGATGAGATATCATCTCACACTTGTCAGAGGGCTATTATCAATAAATC
Source organism: Sturnira hondurensis (assembly GCF_014824575.4). Lineage (NCBI taxonomy): Eukaryota > Metazoa > Chordata > Mammalia > Chiroptera > Phyllostomidae > Sturnira > Sturnira hondurensis. The sequence continues at coordinate 3,243,371 of NW_028083922.1, forward strand.
AACAAACAGCACATGTTGGTAGGGATGTGGAGAAAAGGGAGCCCTCCTTCACCATTGGTGGAATTGTAAATTGAAGCAACTACTATGGAAACAGTGTGGAGGTTCCTAAAAAATTAAAAATAGAACTATCATAAGACCTGGCAATTACACTTCTGAATATTTGTCTGAAGAAAACAAAAACACTAATTAAAAAAGATATATGCTCCTCAATTTATTGTAGCATTATTAACAATCCCAAGATATGGAAGCAACCTAAGTGTCCACTGATAGAAGAATAGATAAAGAAGATGTCGTACATATACACAATAAAATATTACTAGGCCATAAAAAGTAAAGTCTTGCCATTTGCCACAACACAGATGGACCTAGAAGGTATTATGCTAAGTAAAATAAGCCAGACAGAGAAGGACTAATGCCATATGAATTCACTTACGTATATGTAGAATCTAACAAACAAGTGAAAAAAAAATCAAAAACAAACTTATAGATACAGAAAACAAATTGATGTTTGCCAGATGGGTGGCAGTTAGAGGAAGGAGTGAAAAAGGTAAAAGGGGTTAAGAAGTACAGATTGCCAGTATTATTTTATTTATTTATTTATTTATTTATTTATTTATTTATTTATTTTTCAAGTACAGTTTTCTGTCTATTACTCCCATCCTGTCCTACCCCCCGTGCTCCCCCCTCCCTCCCATTTCCACCCTTATCAGTTGTTGTCCATGTATCCTTTATATATGTTCCTCTAAATCCCTCCCCTCTCCCCTCTGGTCACTGTCAGCCTGTTCTCTATTTCAGTGTCTTTTGTTACATTTTGCTTGCTTGTTTGTTTTGTTGTTTAGATTCCTGTTAAAGGTGAGACCCTATGGTATTTGTCCTTCAACACCTGGCTTATTTCACTCAGCATAATGCTTTCCAGTTCCATCCATGATGTTGCAAAAGGTAGGAGCTCCTTCTTCCTTTCTGCAGCATAGAATTCCGTTGTGTATATGTACCATAGTTTTTTGATCCATTCATTTACTGACGGGCACCTAGGTTGCTTCCAACTCTTGGCTATTGTAAATTGTGCTGCTATGAACATTGGGGTGCATAGGTTCTTTTGGATTGGTGTTTCAGGGTTCTTAGGATATACTCCTAATAGTGGAATTGCTGGGTCAAAAGGCAAGTCCAATTTTAGTTTTCTGAGAAAATTCCATACTGTTTTCCATAGTGGTTGTACCAGTCTGCAATCCCACCAACAGTGGACCAGAGTCCCCTTTTCCCCACACCCTCTCCAACATTTGTTGTTTATTGCTTTGTTTATGATAGCCATTGTCACCTGTGTAAAGTGATATCTCATTGTGGTTTTAATTTGCATCTCGCTGATAGCAAGCGATATTGAGCATCTCTTCATGTGTCTCTGGATCCTCTGTATGTCCTCCTCGGAGAAGTGTCTGTTCAAGTCCTTTCCCCATTTTTTAATTGGGTTAATTGTCTTCTTAGAGTGAAGTCCTGTGAGTTCTTTGTATATTTTGGAGATTAAACCCTTGTCTGAGGTATCATTGGCAAATATGTTTTTCCCATACAGTTGGTTGTCTTTTTATTTTAATGCTGTTTTCTTTAGCTGCGCAGAAGCTTTTTATTTTGATGAGATCCCATTTGTTTATTCTTTCCTTTATATTCCTTGCTCTGGGGGACATATCAGTAAAAATGTTGCTGCGTGAAACATCTGATATTTTCCTGCCAATGTTCTCCTCTAGGATTTTAATGGTGTCACAGCTTATATTTAAGTGTTTTATCCACCTTGAATTTATTTTGGTGTATGGTGTAAGTTGGTGCTCGAGTTTCATTTTTTTGCATGTAGCTATCTAGTTCTCCCAACACCATTTGTTGAAGAGGCTATCTTTACCCCATTTTATGTTACTGCCCCCTTTGTTGAATATCAATTGACTATAGAGAGTTGGATTTATTTCTGGGTTCTCTGTTCTGTTCCATTGGTCTATGTGCCTGTTTTTATGCTAGTGCCAGTCTGTTTTGATTACAGTGGCCTTGTAATACAGTTTGATATCAGGTATTGTGATCCCTCCTACTTTGTTCTTCTTTCTCAACATTGCAGCTGCTATTCAGGGTCATTTATGGTTCCATATAAATTTTTGAAGTGTTTGTTCTATGTCTGTGAAATATGCCATTGGTACTTTAATAGGTATTGCACTAAATCTGTAAATTGCTTTGGGTAGTCACAACAATGTAAGATACAGTATACAGAATATAGTCAATAATATTGTAATAACTATGTATGATTTCAGATGGGTACTAGACTTATGAGGATGATCACTTTGTGAGGTATATAAACATCTAAACATTCTGTTATATACCTGAAAATAATATAGTATTGTATATTTACTGTAATAGTAAATTTTGGAAAAATTTGGTAAAAAATAGAATATGTATTATGGAAAACATCTCTTATGAAGGGGGTGGTTTATGTCAGTATAGATAGTAATGATAATAAAATTCATGATTTCAATTATTTGCCATTAACCAAGTAGGACCAGAAAGAAAACATATCCTCACTTTTGTAGAAGAGATGCTTTGAAAGAAAGACTGAACAGAAAGAAAGGATAATGAATGGCGTTTCCTAAAAGCACAAGCTCAAAGACACTCTGCATCTGAGCTGGGTGGTGGGGGGTGCACAATCTCCCAAGCCTCTCTAGGAGGCAAGTCGCTGCCTCCACCCTGATCTGGAAGCCCAAATGGCAAGTCTACAGGCCTTGGTCCACCCAGGACAGGAATGGGCATAATGCATTCTTTGTAAGAGATGAGTACCAATGAATCAGGGACAGGTCTCTAAAGCAGTACTGGGTAGAGTCACCAATAGGTTGACTCTTCAAAAACTGGCTAAGTGTGTCCAAGGGTTACTAGTTGAGTATCTATGGAGCACTGACATAATCAGTCCAGTTATTTTAAAGAGGATTCTACTCCATTTTGGGAGAACTCCAGTATTTCCAATTAGCAGAAAATGTGGCAAGACAGGTAAACACCTTTATTCCCTTAACCTCTTCCATTCTAACTAACACTACCAAGTTACCAGGAGTGAGAATTACTAATAATGGTTATCATATATTTGTTTCACTCAGAGTAAAGGGAGAACCAGGATAAAGTAGCTGGGTGGACCATGCAGACCTTGACTACAGTATCTAAAAGAACATAAGAACTTTGGACTTATGGTGCAATTGATCCAAACTCAGGGGGTAGGAGCAGGACAAAGCTAGGATCCTGGAGAGTGAGAGGGAAATTAGAATAAGGAGAAGGAAGAAAAAACCCAGAGAGTGGTGAAGTCACCTGGACTTCCAAGGTTGAATTTTATGAGAATATACACCAGATCACCCAGGGGTAACAAAAAAGTAACTCTCACCATCTTTCCATTTCAAACCAGGAGTTCCCAGACCCAGCCTTTTGCAGGACAAGAGTAGGTATACCTGCATATCCTGGAGTCACTGCTGCTGCCTCGGCGGTTACCTGTGGTTCGCCCTTGTAAAGGGGGATTCCAAGATGCGCTCTCTTCTGAGTACAAGTATTAGTGGCTCAAATGAAGTTACAAATGGCACTGTTACTTGACTGAGTAATAAAGATGATGAGGGAGGTCTCCCTTCTGCACCGAGACTCAAACTTTCCTGTTCAGTGGCAGTAACTTTAGATCACCCCAAATATGGACTCATCCCCCAGAATGGGCATATACAGGGAAATACATGTGTTCTCATTGAATAAGTAGGTCTTTTCCTATAAGCCAAATTTGTCATTATTTTCAATAAAATGAAATATTTTGTAAAATGTTATGTTTCCTTGGTGATTTTTCAATACTGCAGTCTCCTCCATACCCTTGTCTGGGGTTGTGAAACTGCAGGGAAACATGACCGGGATGCCTGTGACAAGGAGGTGACCCTTCCTTTCAACCCAATGACACCAGACTGGAGAAAGGCACCTTAAACTACTTCAGTTATAATAAGGTTATAAAATAACATTTCAGGTTTTGCCATGCTATTCCTCTCTTTAAAACAGGTCATTTCTCCTTAAAATAAGAAAATTCTGGTGATAGGAACAATAGTATACAAATAACAAGGCCTAAAATATCAAGGTATAGCACTCCTCACCAGAACCAATTAAGGGGCCTCTGAGTAAAGATATTTTATTCATTTATTTAATTAGTTGAAAATTCTGTATTATTTTACTGATTTAGAAATGAATAGTGGCAGGAGAGGCCCTGAATTATTAAAAATTATTAATTCACTCATAAAAAATCCAAAAGAAAGTTCTTATCAAAGGACTATTTTGTATAAATGTACATGTTTTTTTAGCTCATGAATTACATATTTGTGTATTATATATAGCAACTGTATTTCAGCTTTGTGTGAAAGGCCAGAACATTTTACCCTGGTCTCTGGGGATTTTACCATCAGCATATCACCTACAACTTTACAGATAGTTCCTACAATTATATATTTTTATATATATATATATATCATTATAAATGAAGGATAACACTTGAAAGGTTCTCTTTTGACCAATTCTCATGATGGACTTTGTTAGGGATGCTAAACTTCCTTGGAAACATAATACTGCATTTATATGTTACTTTATAGTTTTCAAAATGTAGTCAGATATATTGTTACAATGTGTCCAAATAAGTTATTTTGCAGTCTTTTCATATGAAATTATATTTAATAGTTAAATATTGAATTTTAAACTATAAAAAATAATGAGGTGTTCAAACATGTAAGCAATTTGACAATAGAGATATACTGATCAGTTAGTGCACTGGTGTGAGCTCTTTCCATCCACCTTTGGGGTTGTCCTGCAGCGTCTTGACCAAGTGTTTGAACTCTGACTCTGAAGTTTCCTTGGTAAACTGATGGTCTATTAACTTTGTCAGGAATGTTGTCAAAATACATTTAAAAATACTTAATTTTATAGATCAGTTAAACAGCTTTGTAAGGGGAAGCATGTGAGTGCATACTTACGGCATTTTCTGTAGGCTAAGGCGAGGTACGCAGAAGCAGAAGGCCTGAGTGATACACAGGAGTGGCATGTGTGTGAGTGAGCATGTGCATGTGTGCGTGTAGAAAGGTACAGGTGGGCCTTAGGGACTGGGAGGGAATATTTGCTGAAATATGTGTTGATGAGATGAGAGATTAATTCTTTTTTTGACAGTGTGAAGTTAATAAATCCTACATTGTCACCTCATCTGGGCACTTTGGGAATAGGAGAATATATATGAGACTTGGTTCCTAAACTCAAAAAGCTTAATCTCCTCAGCTTTAGGGACAAGAAATTACAGATAAAATAAGTCATGAACCTCTCAATCAACTGTGCATGTGCAGTAGGGGTGGAGGGGGGACAGACTCCAGTGATGACAATGACTAACAAAAATTGCAGAAGAGAAAGATTAATTACAGGATAGAAATACTCAGGAAAAATATATTAGAAAACAAGTATTCAAGTTGTTTTCAGAACAACTTAAATTATTATTATTAGATTATTATTATTAGATTATTATTAGATTATATTATTATTAGATTATTATTATCAGATTATTAGGTTTTCATGGATCCTTTTAGAAGAAAAGGCTATGCTCCATGCTTCCTTCATTCCCACTGAGGCACCTCCACTCCAGGCCTTTTCTGCCCCCTGCCCCCTGGGATCCTTGGGTACCCATGCTTCCCAGTCCATCTCTCGGAATTTCCTAGGTTCTACTTACCAATGATTATTGTATCGGACGTCCCCACTAGCCTCTGAACTTTTATATTTTTAACAGTTATGACTAACACTACACCAGACATTTGGGGCTCCCAGCAAATTGTGCTGCACATTGTTGACTACTGCGGAGCCCCTGGTCAGAGACTGTACCTGACCCTGGAGGTGTAAGCCACAGGGAACCAACTTTTGCAAATGTGGTTTCTGAAGAGGCAAGTTTCACAGACTCCTAGACCTGAGGGGTACAGTAAGGTTGGAAATGGTATATATTTTATTCTATCATTTAATAACTGTATCACACAGGTGGAAAGGGAGAAAGATACTAGGCTTTACCAACAGAATAGAAGTTTTTACTCTTGGAATGTAAAGTAGAACTGAACTGAGTATCACTAAAAATGTTGACTTTGGGTGGATGAGGTGAAGAGGTGGGGGTGGGGGAGGGGAGGGGAGAGAGAGAGAGAGAGAGAGAGAGAGAGAGAGAGAGAGAGGCAGGCAATTAGCAGTGCCATCTGAAGTCAAACTGAATCCTTTTGGGAACAAAGTGTCCCGAGTGCTCATGCTCCCAGCAAGACACAGGTTTCAAGAGTAAAGATCAGGTCTTTGAACCCTGCTGTGAAAGGCCACTTTTTTCCAAATCAAAGGGTAGGATGGCCTGCAGTTTTGCTCTGCGACTCTGGTGCTGATCAAAGCCTTTATTTGCTTCTTGCTCTTTCAAACAGAGAGCTAGGAATGGCAGATTGGTGCCCTAATCTTCATATTCTCAACTCATCTGATTCCAAGTTTAGAGAACAAGGATTCTCTAACACCCCCAGGATACAGGGCCCCACCATGCCTGAGGTTTCCTTCAATACAATAGATTCTCACTCATCTGGTTGTCAATGGTTGATAATTGAAATCACATACAGTTACTTGTGATTCTCATTGGACAGAGATCTCAAAAACATCTTTGCTTAAACAAAGCCTGATGTGTTTAAATAATAGCAAAATAGAAACAAACCCACAGGAAGTGGGCAAAACAGAAAGAGCACTGTACTCCCCTGCCTGACCAATGCCTCTCTGGGAGAAAACACTGTAATGTGGTCTGCTTTAGGCTTATATCTGACTCTGCTAGTAGCCATTCAGTGTTCTCTTCCATTAGGGTTTAAACTCCTCCCCCCATCTTAAGCAGTAAGCAATTCTTCGGTGTTCTCTGCATCAGAACCCAAACCCCACAGGCTGCTTCCACTCCCCACTAAGGCAGGAAAGTAACAGGGGAGGGTCAGCAAACTAACTAGTGTATTTGGAGGAGAGAGCGAGAGGTTGGAGAGAAGGTCAGGGATAAGAGCTAGACATGGATCATGGATCACCTTGCGGGCTATAATGAAGACTTTGGCTTTTACTCTAATAGAAGAGGGGGGTATTAACAGGGTTGTGAGTAGGGGCATGCTCTAATCTATGCTGCAAAAGGACAACTTGGTTACTGTGGTGAGAATAGCCTAGGGCAGACACAGGGAGACCCACTACCCGCTGTCAGCCATCGAGGTGAAGATTATGGCGGCAGTGTAGACGGTAAGATGTGGTTGGAGTCTGGATCTAATTTGAAAGGAGAGCAAACAGAATTCCATGGTGAATTTGATTTGGGGCGTGAGAAAAAGATATATCAAGAATTCTGGAAGAATAGAATTGTTATCAGCTAGGATAGAGAAGCTTAAAGAAGCAGCATATTTGAGATGTCAAAGATCCTACCGGAAAACAGGTAAAAAAAAGAAAGAAAGAAAGCTTTTTCTTTTGTTCCTGTTGCAATATAAGAAGCATATGAATATGACTCTGCTCTGCCTATTGGCAATTAGACGAGGTGTTATAGCTTATAAGCATTGGATTGGCCACAATAAAAGGGACCTGAAAAAGAGAAATATGAGGTGGAGAGTAAGGAAGAGATAAATTAGTAGTTCTCAGATCCTGGAAACAGATGACCTAAGCTAGTGGCTCTCAATTCGAGTGTGCAGAGAGTCATAAGGAGGGTCTGATAAAACACAAGTTGCTGACCCATCGGACCTGGGTGATTGCAAGAACACACATTTCTAGTTTTCAGGTGGCACTGACACTTGGTCTGGAGACTGCGCTTAGCGCACGGGCAGCAAACATGGGCCCGCAGGCTGAATCTGGCCCTCCACCTGGTTTTATCTGGCCTGGCACCTTGTTTCTACCTGGCGGCAGAGCCGTGCTCTCGATTAACTGTTAAGGAGCAGTTACATTTATACTGTCCTGAATTACTTTTGGCCCTTTGGAGGCAACCTCGAGGCTGATGTGGCTCCTGGTGAAAATGAGTTTGACACCCCTGACTTAGAGAATCACTGGCCAAAGAGTCAGCAAGCTTGAGTGAAGTACATTCTGCAGTTCAGAATTTATCAAGAAAAGAAGCAGTGTAGACCTAAGCTTTGCAACTCTTTCTTACAGGAAGATCTGAACCATTTGTAAGGGGTAATATCGGGAGCTTAGGTTTGGACAGGTAGTTCAATCTGTGAGTCTGGAGTTTGAGACACATCTGGGCTAAAGATAATAATTGGGAGTTGCTGGCTAATAGATGAAATTTAAAATGATAAAAAGTGAAAAACAGATATTCACAGTGGTTTATATATACTATAGAAATAGAAAGACAAAATAGATATTGGAGGTGAAGAAAAAATAATACTTATGTCAACTTTGACTAATACCTGTATTTAATAACTATTATTTTGTTATAACGGAGTTGTTGAGGCCAAAATCAGGAAGCTTTATTCTATTTATTTCTTTTTGTTCCCCTCCCCTGATGTGAGGTACCTGAGACTCAGATATTCAGTTGCATGACCAGGATTACATAGCTAGTATGGGACATTGTATTTCCCAAAGATGGCAGTGACCTTGTCTCATATTCTAAGTGCTATTCCAAAATGTGACTTTGACATCCATTCCATCAAGAGGTGGTAGTTTTTGTTGCCTCTCCTTAAATAGGTCAGGCTTTTGACTTGTCCATAACCAACAAAGGGCATCAGGCCAGGTGTTGCATGATTTCCAAGGCCCTGCCAGACAAAGTGATGCAATTTCCACCTTATTTGGTGAAACACTCCTGTTGAAACCCTAAGCCTCAATGTATGAAGTTCAAATGCCATAAAGTTGCTGTATGTGAGGAAGGCCAAACCAGCCCATATAGAAAGACAACACGGAGAATTCTGAGGCTACATATGAGAGAGAGAGAGAGAGAGAGAGAGAGAGAGAGAGAGAGAGAGAGAACTGGACAGCACCCACCTGCTGGAGCCTTCTCCTTGCCCAACCCGAGCCATCACATCACAGCAGCTGTGGGGGAGATCCCATGCTTTGCCATGCCAAGCCTTTACTGAATTCCTGACACACAGAAACTGTGAGAAATAATAAAGCACTATTTTTTTAAGACTTTATTTACTTATTTATCTTTAGAGGGGAAGGAGAGGGAGAGAAACATCAATGTATGGTTGCCTTTCGTGCATCCCCTGCTGGGAGTTGGCCTGCAGGGAACCAGCCTGCAACCCAGGCATGTGCCCTGACTGGGAATCGAACTGCGATCCTCTGGTTTCACAGGCCCGCGCTCAATCCACTGAGCTACACCAGCCAGGGAGCACTATTAAAGCACTGACTTTTAGGGTGATTCATTCTAACTAAATTTTTCAAATTTGCTTGATCACCAAACCTTTTTTGGGAGAAGAAGAAGCATTTCATACTTGTATTCCACGAGAGTTTAAAAAATATCCTCTGCAATCACCAAGCAAATTTTACTTTGTGAATTGGTTTTCTAAAAAGACTTCTGTACAGAGGAGTGGGTTGTACACCAGTCAACATGTCTATTTGTTAATCAGTACAAATTTATAAACTAGGATTTCAATTTATCTATTATGCTTGAACTTGGCTCTCATGAGTTAGTCCTCAGAGCTTCTCTCGTGGAGAAAAGTGTCATGTATTTAACACGTAAGACTGAGCCTTGGATGTTGGTGACCCTTCTATAGAATTAGGCTGAACTCCCACTGCTATCTTCTAAATGGGGTAATACATACCTAGTTTATTTATATACGACTTCCCTCCCACACACAATACATTCTCTGCTCTAAAAAAATCAGGATCTGTCAAAAATTCTTAGAAGATAGTTTGCCATTTTGTGCTTAACAGAGGATTAAATAGAAATTTCATAAACTTCTTTTTTCAAAGATGTTATTTATTTATTTTTAGAGAGAGGGAAAAGAAGGGAGAAAGAAAGAGAGAAACATCCCCATGTGAGAAACATAGATCAGTTGCCTCTCCCACGCCACCAGCTGGGACCTTGACCCACAACCCAGCCATGTGCATTGACCATGAATTGACCTGGGAACCTTTCAGCACACAGGCTGGCCCTCAGTCTGCTGAGCCACACCAGCAAGGGAAAAATTTCATAAATTTCAAGAGAAGTTTTCAATGGGGTCTTTACTGGATTGTGGGCACAAGGCTATTTTGTAGCCTCATGGGCTAAAAGTTGAAGAGTCAGTCCTTAGCTCACTTCTGCACTAAACTCTGAATGTCTCTTGCTACCTCAATGATGTTAAGTCTTAGGAATTTCTAAAAAAGAACCACCTTAATTCTGATAATTAGATCACTCATACTGGACCCCATCAGAGCAACAAGCAAACTCCTTCTGGAGAGAAACCCAAGAGACAAGCTGTTGAGGAATATCCTCTGTGCAAATAATTCCACTGACCAGGGAGTACACACAGAAGAAGTCATACTTTTATTTTTCATTACAGGGTAACTCTTCCATACCCATGGCTTTATTTAACATCTGTAAGCTAATTACTTCTATCTAGCTGACCCTCACATAGTTAAAAATTTATGTATAACTTTTGACTCCCCAAGAAAACTTATAGATGTTCCTCAGTATCCGCTAGGCACTGGTTCCTGCCCAACTGCAACCTAAGTTACCGAAATCATTGGATGCTCAAGTCCCTTGAAGAAAATGATGTACACAATGCAATAGAGTCGGCCCTCTGCATCTGTGAGTTTCTAAATGCTGAGTGAAAATAGTTTCGATCTCTAGTTGGTTGAACCCATGGATGTAAAACCTAGGCATACAGAAGACTGATGGTATATTTATTGAAAAAAGAACTACATGTAAGTGAACCAGGGCAATTTTAATTCTGTGTTGTTTCAGGGTGCGCCATATTTCTATTTTCTAGCTCAGATCTTATATATGAACTACAAGTGATATATAAAACTACCTATGCAGCATTGCCATTTAGATCCATCACATGTATTTCAAGATCAATATATTCAAAACTTAAAAACATCAGAGAACCCTTAAAATGTCACCTTCTTCCAGTGTCCCACATCTCAGTGAATTACTCTGTTATCCACATAGTTGACAATGTTTTCTCTTGTCCTCCTCGGTCATCTAACACTAAGTATTTGTTCTACGTAATATAGTTTAAATCTGTTAACATTTTCCCCTTCCATTGCCACCATTGAGCACAGATTACCACTAACTCTTTCTTGAACTATTTCACTGGTCAGGATTGTATATTTCACGTCACAGAAACCAACTCTAGGTGACTTACTTAGAACAATAATTCAAAGATTGTGGGTAGGTTGGTGATGATACAATAGTCAAGAGGTGGTTTCAGGATATCACCAGAAACCATGGCAAGTAGGACTGCAGAAAATGAAGCCACGCTCACTTCCTCCAGTCACAGCTCTGTTTGGAAATATTTTACTGTCCAATCCTGGGGAATATGTCTATGTCCCAGCTATCAGGGGTATGCACATCTGATTCATTTTGACTTTAGATTCACATAATGAGGCTTTTCTCCAAATTAGGAAATAGCTTTTGATGCGACAATGAGAAAAACTGTATTATTCTCATAACTGTCAACAACTTCTCCATGAAAGATTAAGGGTGGCTTTAATTTTTTTCTTTAATCATGGGAAGCAGAGGCACAGTCTAAACCTCCTCCCCATGAAACTGGGCTGGCTTCTCTGACTACTCTACTTCATGCTGTGCCAATTCCCATACTCAAACCTTAAGAAACAAGCAGCTTTTATGTCTTGATTTTGTAACATTCACTTGTGGAATCTAAAGTACCGTGCTGTTAGAAGTCCAGGCCAAGACAAGAGTCATTGAAGTATAAGATGTCCGGGAGACAGTGGGAGATAGAGACTTGGACAGAAGGAGAGGCAGAGAGAGAGAGAGAGATGACCAAGGCAGCAGGCATTTGATCTTGGAAGCGAATCTTCCAGCCCCAGCTGCCTCAACTTACACCACATGAATCAGAGAACTATCCAAATAAACCCTTCCCAAGGGACTCACAAAATACGTGCAAAACAAATGCTGCATTAAATCACTAGATTTGGGAGGCAGTTTGTTAGGGAGCAATAGATGACCAGAGTGGTTTCCTTGCATTCATCCTTGAATTTCTTCTTTGTTCTAAACTGTAGACAATTTAAAAACTATTTTTATCACATCATTCCCTACTTAACACTGTTCAATTGCTTAAAATGAAAATCAAAATCAAAATCTTCAATGTGCTCTGGCTGGTGTGGTTCAGTGGATTGAGCTCCATTCTGGAAACTGAAAGGTCACCAGTTCGATCCCTGGTTAGGGCACAGGCCTAGGTTACAGGCCAGGTCCCCAGCTGGGGGCATGTGAGAGGCAACTGATCCATATATCTCTCACACATTGATTTCTTTCCCTCTCTTTTTCTCTCCCTTCCCTTCTCTCTAAAAATAAATACATAAAATCTATTTTAAAAAAGGTTTACTGTTAGAGAGAGGGGAAGGGAAGAAGAGAGGGAGAGAAACATCGATGTGTTATTTCCTCTCACGTGCTCCCCACTGGGGAGCTTGGTCTGTACCCCAGGCCTGTGCCAGGACTGGTAATTGAGCTGGCAACCCTTTGGTTCATAGGCCAGCACTCAGCCCACTGAGCTACACCAGGCAGGACTAAATACATTCTTAAAAAAACCCTACAACATTAAGTACAAGGTCTTGAATAATGTGTGCCATCCCAGCTGAATCTCCTCTTTTGTCTCCGTTTCATTCTCTGAATTACAGTCACAGTCACTGTCTTTTCATTTTTATTTTTCAATTACAGTTGACATTCAATGTTATTTTATATTAGTTTCAGGTGTACAGCATAGTGGTTGGACAATTACCTAATTTGCTAAGTGACCCCACAATAATTCAAGTACCTACCTGATATTTGGCACCATACACAGTATTACAGTGTTACCAACTGTATTCCCTATGCTGAACGAAGTCCCAGCACTAACTATTTTGTAACTACCAATTCCTTCTGCATTCCTCCAAATAGCCACACTTCTTTCTGCCCAGAATCCTCACATACTCTTTCCCCTCCTAGGAGCTCTTCTTCATCACATTGGGCTTTGCCCTAGTTAAGTCTTATTCATTCTTCAGATTTTAGTTCAAATATCAGTTTTTTAAGGTAAAACTTCCTTTATTCTCCAGGCTAGATCTGTCTCTCATTTATGGTTTCTATACTTGTCCAATAGAGCAATTGTTAGGGTCCGAATTAAATAATTCATTGTGAAAGAGCTTTTATAATTTGTTTTTGCTGCTAGAACTGTAAGGCTTTTAAGATCTGTAATTCTTATTTTTCATTCTATCCATAGTGACTTGAACCATTCTTTGCACATAGTAGATGCACAATAAATGCCTACTGAAGAACAGATACATGAAATTACCTAAGGGAGATGGATCAGTGCTTCTTGAACTTGAACTGTATAGATGAACCACCTGGGGATATTGTTAAAATGCAGATTCTGATTCAGTGGGCCTGGGTTGGGGCCTAAGAATTGAGTCTCCATTCCTAATAAGCTCCTAGGTGATGCCATTGCTGTTGGTTCTGTGGATCACTCTGAATAGCAAGCTATATAAGAATCATAATTAAGTCCTGTGGGTAACATAGAGCAACCAATTGGGATTAGTTAATATTTTAAACCTGTGCTATCATTTTAATTTGATTCAATTAATTTCAACAAACAATTATTGAGCCAACTATTTCCCAGGACAGGCTAAACATGAATAAGATATGGTTAGTGCCCTCAAAAAGCTCACAGTGTAATGGGCATAACTAAAATATAAACAAATCAATGTGAAAAATGTGTTATAATAAAAGAAGATTACAAATATGGATTTGAGCACAAAATAGGTAGTTGCCAATGCAATTTGGGGAGCTCAAATTTGAAACACATTGGTGATTTAGCATGACTATAAACCACTGTTCTGTCTTGTTTTATTTTCTTATTTTATGTATACCCACCTGACCTGAGTTATTGGAAAATTAGAGATTTAAGAAAATTGGCCTGACTTCCATATTCCATTTTTAGAATGAGTTGTGCAACTCTTTGACTAGTCCTCCTATATACTGTGAAAACCATGATTTTGTTTGTTTGTTCCTGATGTTTGCTTACTTCTTTCATTTTCAAGTGTCTCTACAATCTGTCATTTCTGTCTTCAACTTGGTAAACCCTTTCTAGTTTTTATAGACTCAAATTAGAAAGCAAAATACCATAAGGAAATAATGATATGGACAGAAGCTGGGCGTGAAGTCTGTATTAGTCAGGGTTCTCTCTAGAGACACAGAACCAATAGGATATATGTAGATAGATGTTGATAATTATTATAGAAATTGTCTCACATGACTATGGAGGCCAAAGAGTCCCAAGGTCTTCTGTGTGCAAGGTGGAAACCCAGGAAAGTTGGAGGTATATTGCATCCAGGTCCAGAGGCCTGACAACCAAGGGGAGCAATGCTGTCAATTCTGGCCAGGTCTGAAAGCCCAAAAGGCATCTAAAGCAAAGAGAGCAAATTCACTCTTTCCCTGACTTTTTGTTCTAGTTAGGCCCTCAATAAATGCGATGATGCCTTCCCTCATTGGCGAGGATGATCTTTGGTGTTCTTTACTCAGCCTACAGATTCAAACACTACTATCTTCTAGAAACACCCTTGCAGACATACTTAGACATAATGTTTCACCTGCTATCTGGACGTCCATTTGCCCAGTCAAATTAACAGATAAAATTAAGCATTAGGAGTCCTTTATTTAATAGTTTGGTCCTGAAAGAGAAATACAATAACTCTCTTTTTTCTTGCTTCGATGTTCACTCAGTGGGATGAACCTTTTTCATTATAGGCAGATGCCTTCCTCATTCTCAGGCTGGGATGCAGAACAACATTTCAGAACAACATTGTCCTTTGTGTCCACCCTTAGCTTTATTGCATTAATAATCTGTCTTCTCTATGGAATAGTCATCATTCTTTTCAGTTTTTCCTTTTCCAGCACAAAACTTTCTTTAATCACTTCTAAAACATCGTCTCTCCTGAGAGGAAACTAATTAACTATACCCGTCTAGTTATTATTTAATCATTATTTTTGGAGTACCCCAAACGTTCTCAGTATCAGCCTTTCCTAGCAGCAATTCACTATTCAGAGCTGAGTCATTTCTCATTTTGGGTCCTTAAAACCACTTTCTTATCCTATTAATGCTTAGTAGGACTCACATTTAGCAAGGAGCTCACTTTTTAGAGAACACAAAAACGCCTTATTTCCTGTCTTCTGAGAGCTCTTCATGCCTTGCTTCATCCTACTTTTCCAATCAGGCCAGTGTGTTGCTTTGAAATAACATCTTTGACCTAACTCTGTAAGATGTAGTCTCCTCTCCTACTGCCCGCATCCACCAGCTTCTCATTGACCACAAGTGTAATTTAAATTCATTTGCATCTCAAGCATTTATTTTATTTTTTTCTTGTTCTTTCTGCACCAGCCAAACCATCTCCAAAATTCATGCCTTTCTCAGAATGTCTGCTATTTCAAAAAGAGATACACAGAGGGAAGACACCTTCAGGCATAGATTTTTGTGGATACATTCATATCCCTTTGGCTAGAAACCCACTTTTCCAAGGTTGTGGTGGCAGCTATTTAATTCAGGAGTCAGTGATGAAATGTTTTTACATAATGTATGCCTCGTAGGAAAACAGCATGCCTATGTTTAGAAAAATCAGCACATTTTCACCTCCTACTTCCCCAAATGCAGCCATAGCGCTCAGCCCCGAGCAACCTCTACGTTCCATGTCATGGAGGACACAGTTTCTCCAGCTAGGGTTTAGAACATATCCTCAAAGGTTGCACTTTACTACAATATAATATTTTTCAGCTTATGTTTTCATATCGTTATTTCAGTGATACTATAAATACAAATCTGGATTATCTGCTTGATCACCTTATAACTAGACACTGCCTATAGGATTTCTGTTTGCTCTGTGTTAATGAATACATTGGTGTGCATTGCTCTACACAGTGACAGTGAGTTTTTGCTTTTTTTAATTTATTTTACTTTTTGTGGTGTTGAAAAGAACTGTTACTACAACTAATATTATGTGGCTAAATGATGTACATGTATATATTTGAGTATGAGAGAATTTTCAAACTTGAGGAACTTTGGTCAATAAGTAGGACCTGGGCTCTGAGGAAGTCACTCTTATTTTCTAATTCCAGTTCTGGCAATTTACTATATCCCATTGCTCTTGAGAAAGAGCAATGTAAACCTCTTTGGCTTTTGTAAACCTCAGTTTCCCCATTTATACAATGAGGTTAAAAATGAGCTACTCAGACCACAAGAGTGCAGTATAAATTAAGATCATACACATGTGCCTATTCGATGCATAACAAAAATTCAGTAATAGCTGTAATTATTATTGTACTTTATCCCATGAATCAGTTAAAATCCAGCTTCCTCTGCATTATTTTTCTCTTTTCAAGAAGAGATGTTTAAACTCAAGGACATAATTTTTAGAACTGAACTGACTTCCGAAATATATCATGAAGTGCCTGGCCACTTATCTTGTTTAATATGTTGTGTTATCTACTCTCAATATAGATCATTATTACAACTTAAATACTGTAGTGACTCTTATCTCTATTACTATTTCTAGAGACTTCTGAAGGTGATAGGAAAAGAGAAACACAAACAGGAAAATGAAGAACAAGGAATGCTAATGCTGTTTTGCTATATTTTTCTTTATAGTACTTTCTGTGTGGTCCTCGACTAGTTCTCTCATTCACATGGGCAGCCAGAAATCCTCCACTAGGCCTAATAAAATAAAAGGGAAAATTGCAGGGGAAAGATATATCAAGACAGTAATCTATTGGTTTAGATAGATCAAATGCCTGCCTAAATTGTTTATGGGAAATACATGTCATCCCTTCCCTACTCCCCAAACTTTGCTATTTTCTAAAATGGATCCACTTTGAGATGTGTTTTTTTTTTTATCCTAGGTAAGACCAGTTGGATTCCATCGATTATAATTGTGACAGATAGCAAGTGATTTGTTTCATTACATTGTTAATGGCTGTAGTGGGAACATTTGAGCTATTACATGAAAAGCTGTGGTTGTGTCATTGTGAAGCTTCCAAGGATAGAATTTTCTCTTCACTCTTTGTTTCTGCAATAGGCTCTCTCACCCCTAACAGGGATGCACACTGAGTTTTAAATCCTTTTCCGCTTGGCTTGAGGGAGTTCGCTTTTTTCTGTGTCATTGAAAAGTCCACTGTGTGGGTTTCCAGCCAGCCAAGACATAAAAATGGCATAAGCAATGTAAATGCTGGAATTGATGTAAAAATTATGATTCTTGATAGACAAGAGTGGAAAAAATACATAAAAAGGGAACACAGGCAACTGAAAAAAGTGAATACAATTCTGATAAATCTCTTTACTTGGTCAAATATCAACTCTTATACCTGAGGGTCTCTCTTATAAATCAGTAAAAAGCTGAGTGGAGCTGGCCCCCAAGAAGATAAAATGCACACAGTCATGAAAAGCATTTGTCTGATATATTCACAAAGGAGGTAGGCTGGTTTATGTCTTTTATGGCAAGCATAGTCTTAAACAGTTTTCAACCTTAACTTAAAGATATTTTCATATATCCATTTCACTCACAAACTCAAGCTCATATTGATTCAAAAGAAAACCCCGCAAAGCTCAGTATTTTAAATATATCGAGTAAGATTGTATGCATTTTTAAATTAATCCACATGTCATCAAAGGTAATTCTTAATTAGCTGACTGTCTATCCTTGAATCAATGACAGTGGTGGTTACCAACAGGGAGCAAGAGAGGTTCTTGCTCTGGGTCATTTTAAAGGTGATTTTAATATTCTCAGTAAACTTCGTCCCTAAGGATAAAACACTGCTGTGATGCAGGCATTGAAACCCTAGCTCTTTTGAATACAGGTTCATTGTAATCACTCTCCCAGTAGCTTAAAACTAATCTACAGGCATCCAAAAGTTGCTAACAAACATTTACCGGAAATTCTAGGATGGGGATTATTTCATGGAATCCCCTTGAATTTCATTCATGTTTTCTTTCTGAAACCTTAACGTTCTTTCCTGTAGGTAATTTTATGTGCCTGAACACCCTTCTTGGCAAATTGATAGGAGAGCGGTTTATTCATCTCTGTTTTAGAAATGAGGAGAAAGCAAAGTGGGTGACCAACTTAAGACGATGCAGTAGCAGGACCCAAACCTCCCACTTCCAGCCTTCTCTGCCTTTGGACTGCCAGCAACATAAATCGGCCCTGGTGGGCACCTCTGCTCCCTTTGAGAACATACATATTCATCTGTTTGAAGTCAGCCATGGATATTGACATGGATTACAATGGGTTGAAAAGAGAGGGGCAGCTAACAGAATGATTAAGACAACTGAAGGAAACTAAGAAAATTAATAACTGAAATGTCTTTCATCTTTTAAAAAACTAGAGAGAATAGATGAAGCAGATAAGGTAAAAATAAAACCAGAAAACGAAATACATATAAAATGAGAAAGGCAATTGGTTTTGTATCTTCAACTGCTTGACTTACAGGGTGGAAGAGCACGCCATTTCGCTTGTTTGGGTTTAGTCCCCCTAATATATGCTACAGAGTAATTTATTTCCAGAGGAAGCCTCTCTGCCGTGCTCCTATTATGATAATGGGAATTTATGCACATGAGTATTTGTGATCACATCACAGAGCAGTTTTTGGAAGAACTAAGGGGGAGGGGGAAATTTCCACATTTTTAAAAATAGGAAGGAGGGCTTTAAAAAACCCCTCTAAAATTTCCATCTATCACTCAATCTAGCTACACACACACATACACACAATTCCATGGTGAATTGTCTTATTTGGACTAAGTGCTCTGTGGTGAAGAACGAAACTCGTGAGTGAAAAGCGGCATAATGTATAGAATGCTCGCATGGATTTGTTGATGAGGAGGTGGCTGCCCCTGAGATTGGAAAACACAGCTCCAGAAGCCTCAGACCTCTCTGACCATATTCACTTTGCTTACTCAGGAGCAGACAATGACAGGCAGGGACTTAGGGGGAGGGGATGAATCAAAGTCCCTTTTACCCTGTGTCTCTCTGCTAGAATTGCTGTCAGCCTGGTGAGCTGACAAGGAGTAGGGGATCAATCCAGTAGACACGGGATGAAAATGTAAACAGGAATAAGCCCTCTGTGAGCACACTCCTTTCCTCTTGTGTTCTTTCTTGCATCTCATTCTATCTTTTTACACACAGTCCAGACATTTGAAAGAGTAGGTGTTTTTTCCTATCATCAACAAAGCCATGCTCAGCACTTAAAGTCACTTAACAATAGAATCATCTTTAGAGCACAGCCACACTGCTTTAGTAAATTGTGTATGGTGATTTTGTGTTACAGAGTGTGCCAATATCAGTGTGCATATTAGATCACTCCAAATATGAATACCCATGGGAAAAATTATGGCAAAATCACAGCTTGGGTACATTAATAAAAATAAAGCACATTGAAGAAGACGAAGTAATAGGTCCACGCACCAAAGTTTATGGGCACAAGTCAGCTGTCACTGGGTAGGCTAAGGGAGACATAATATTCCAGTCATTTCTCTAGTGAAAAGACCATTAGCTTATTCTCTCAATTAATTGATATTCTGCAACGGAATCAAGCACTGCTGATTGCTGACCAGCGCACACGTTCCCCATATGTCTCCAGATTGCTCAACTCAGGAATGTGAGACTCTCCATCGCTGAGTTAGTTTGGGGACAGCCAACCTCAGTAGTAGATTTTATTCCCATAAAAGAACAGAAGAAAATCAGGAGTCTGGAAAAATGTGTATTCTCACAATCTTCTATAAAATTTATTGTATCGTGATTTAGGGTGTGACTCAAGGATTCAGTTTAATTTCTTTTGATTAACATTATTAAACAGTTTAAATTGGACAGATGAGATGAACTATACTGTACAACATTCTTTTCTTCTATATTTGTCTTTTGGTCTATATCCTGTATTTATTTGCTTATGAATAGTACAACAAAATTATGGATATAATTGGCAAAAATTAACTTCAGATTAGAAAAGTTCACATATTTCAAATATCAACTGATTAAAAATTGAGTTGCTCAAAGTGAAAAGCAGAATATAGAATTTCCTGTCATCATCTCAGAGTCAAGAGATAAAATTGTGACTTCTTTGACCACAAATAAAAATATGTTAATAATAACATTTAGTTTTATTTTAGGAAAAACTATCAAATATGATGCCAAAAGACCCCAAAATTCACATTACTAATTTAAGATAGTATTAGTGCCTATTCCCACATGCAAGGTGCTGAGCCCTTCTGAGCATGTCAATCATCTCAAGAGCCATGTGGTGCTGGGACAGTTTTCGTCTCCATTTTGAAGGTCAGAAACACCAGAGGTTTATAAAGAGGTCAGTATCCTGTTCACTGCCCCGCAGCCCATCTGTGGGAGAGCTCTGACTTGAACCCAGGCAGTCTTTTATCAGAGCTTGTCTGTTATATTAATCCTTCAGGAACACTAAGTAAATTCTAATAACTGAATCTGGTGGTATGTTTCTCGTATTTTCAACTTAAAGAATGTTTATTAAAATAGGAGAATGGATACTATATTTTAAATGTAAACCCTTTAAAGTGGGCTGTATTCAAAGTTGTAACAGATTGAAAAGTGACATGTAAATATATTTAGTCAATATAACAAATGGGACGTGCTCTTTTATTAACCTACATTTTATTATTTAAATAAAGAGAGAAGACTCTAGACTATTCACAGTAATTAGGAGGCTCATATGTGTTTACATGGTTAGTAAGTGTAAATTATGGTGACCTGCTGAGGACTTGCAAATAGCTAAGCTATGATGATGGATCATGGTGCAACTATGAGATCCGGATTTTGAAAGGAATGCTTCAAAAGTGAAAAAAGACAGCTGTCTCATAAGGATTATAATACCTGTTTGACTTCATCAGCTTGCTTTATGCTATCAGAGCAAGAATTCTCTAGTTTTCCTCATCTAGAGAAAAAACCTAATATGCTTTGTATTTGCAATAGTGAAGAAAATAATTTTCCTCATGAGAAGCATTTGGTCAAAATTGCAAGTAAATTCTCAGCAACATTTGATTCATTAATGTAATTTTAAAATAAAAAGGGAAACCAAACAACAGAACAAAAGAGATCCTATATAATTTCATAATCAGACATATTTGTGTACATCAGTAATCTCCCTGTCTCATTAGAATCATTGAGAAAGGACTTCCAGATTGAAGGTGTTACCATAAAACAGAACACACTTTTCTAAAATATTTTGAAGGAATTATGGTAAAAATTTTCAGGAGATACAAATACCTTTATTAAATTTATTGTCTCGTGCTGTTCCTGAGATCATTTTGCTCCTCCAGGATGAGACAGGGACCCCAAGTCTTGCTCACTTGTTTTACACAGTGGCGTTTGAACAGGGCCATCACTTACTGCATGTTTGCTCTGTGTCTCACGGAAATAAAGCAGAGAAATGAGTAATGCTTTATCACCACAAGAGCCTACTGAAAAGTAAATAATATTCTCAGGCCTAGAATGAGTGTTGGTGAAAGAAAGGGAAAAAAAACTGAGAGCAAAAAAAAAAAAAAAGATTCCCAGAATTTTATTAGGCAGACAGCTGAAACAAAAATCAAACAAAATGATTCAAAAATTTTGCTTTAAATAAAGTATTCCTTTTCTGCTTATCACTTAAACAATTAGTACACAACTCTATACTTCTAGCAATGCCAAAGATAGGGATAAGAATTTTCAATGTACTATTTTCTTTCTAATAAAGGTAGCCTCCTACTTACAAATGGGTTGTGTTATAAAATTTCATTTGTTAGATGTTCATGTGGGACCAAAATGCCCTTTCCCAAAGAATCAATATTATAAATCGTTATGTAGTTTTAAGGCTGGCCCACATAGGCAAATTTAAAGTATCATGTTCCTCAGCCATACAAGCGAAAGTATTAGTTTGAAGTCTGAGATCTGAGATGGGGATAACTCATTTTTGAGCTGAAAGAGGGAAAAGGAGCAAGAAACTTCCTTTCCCTTTTCCTGAACACAAGGCAGCCTGAGGATACAGTAATCATACATTCTGAATTAAAAAGTGGAGTATGTGGCTCAATGAAAGAATTTTTTCCTATGACAAATATAAAATTAGAAAATAAAAAATTTCCTTTCAAAATATTCTACCGATATAGGGGATAACTTTTGGAGTCACTACTATCCCAAAAAATGCAGTAGATTTGTGTGCTCTGTACTAGTAACGTTTGACGGTAGGAAGTTTGTGGGTTTTTGTTTTCTTTTGTTAGTTTTGAAAGCCCAGCTAAAACTAGGAAGCTCAGGAAACTGTGATAAATGAACAGGAGATAATTAATTATAGGAGGTGATGGGAACTAGAATACAGACAAGCCAGAGGGGATGGAGAGGAGGAGACCAATTTAAGATAGATGTTAAGAGGTAGAAATATTAAAACTTGGATGCTTGTGGGAGCTGAATGGATAGATATACTTGTGGGCAGTGGTTGATGAAAATTATCAGCATTGGGAGAAAATGAACCAATTAGTGGAGAAGATGAACTTGCCTGAGGTCAATTTTCTAAAGACATTCTTGTGTTACATAGCTCCCTTATTTTTTTCTACTTTGGACCTTAAAAAATTCCCTTAGAAAAAGCACTGAAATTTTAACATTTGGTCTTTACAACTACCCTATAAGAGAATAGTTATTTCTATATTATAAAGGTGATAGAATCAGGAAGCTTAATTAACCTGTTCAAGATAGTGTTTAAGCTGGCACTGAATCTATACTTCAGTGATCTTTCTGACCAATACACTTTATACTACTTTATCTTGTGTCCATGAGTTATGCTTGAATTCAATTCAATTCACAAGTTCAAAATGTGCTTGATGAAGTACCTCTGATGTGTTAGATACTATACCAGATACTAGAAATAGAGCAAACAAAGACAGGCTCTGCTCTCAAGAAACTCACCAGTGAACGAGGCTTACGGAATTTAAAAAGCACGGAGACGTCTCCTGAGAAAGAAGCACATAAAAAAAGGGAGCAGTGGATAAGCTCCATTATGTTACTAGAGGTGAGCCGTGTTTCTGGGAGAATCACCCACAGACTCCTGCTATCCTATAAACGGGTGGGGAAACCCTAAAGCGATCCACGCGATCTCTGTCAAACCCTGGGGCATAGCAGTGCTGCTTTGGTAATGGTTGTCTTGTGTGGGGAAAATAATGTAAACAATGAAACCTAACAGACAGGACCTTGAATTTCAGCTTAGCTAATTTTTAGCCATGTGACTTTGGACTGGTCATTTAACCTTATGGGTAAAATGGCCATGCTGCTGTCAAAATTAGACGTGGTTTATATAAGTAAAAAGCCAACCTACTAAATTAACCCACTATTAAAATTTTTTTAATGATTGCCCAAATAATAAAATAATCAATCTAGTTTGGGCACAAATATACAGTCTAATTTTAAACTTCATTAATTTTAAAAATTTCCTCCCAAATCTCCATGTCGACTGGTATTAGGATAAAGCACGTGGAATATAGGCTGCATTTCTAGCTTGTCTAGCTTCTTACTCTTATTAAATGGGGTAGAAGTTCTCAGCTTGTCTGCTGACAGGAGCTGGACGAGATTCTCTATTACGAGATCTAGGTGTTAAGCTCTACTGTAACTGGTCAGTTAAATCACTGGGACAGTCTGCTAAATTTGTTATTAGGTTTTAAATTTTAAACGACAAATATAAGCATCAACTCCTTAGTTTTCATTTTGATTTCAAACCTATATCTTAAAAAATAAGTAATATAAATTGAATTATTTTTATCTAAATTGACTACCAATACAGTAGTAATGTTGGTTATTCTTGGACCACTCAGGAAGCCACATCTTACTTTTTTAGTAATATGAAGAGTTAGACATGAAACCCACTGTTATTTGATAACCCAGAATACACTAATGATCCACTCTCCTTTGACATGCATTTAACCCTCAGGAACAATATAGTGGTCACAGGACAAGGATGGTTGGTCCCTATACAGCATTCTTGGTCCTAGAAGGCCTTCATTAGAATCTTGCTCTTGAAGTAACTGGCCCAGGCATAGGCAACACTTTACACTAACTGGCAAGGCAGGATCACTGAAAAGAAGGGCTGGAAGCCAGCCAGTCTCAGTTTGTCAGCACAGAAGTACAACCCCTTGAGGCACAGGTCTGTGAAAAATGAATGACAGATGCCTAAACTGCCACTCAACAGTGAACTGAAGAGACCCAAAGGCAGGTAAGGCAAAGAGAAATGTCCTAAGGTTTCTTAGCTGCTCCACATCCAGCCACCAATGGAGATGGAAAGTATGGGACAGTCAAGGCTAAAAGATCCCGAAAATCAAAGAGCTGTCATTACATGTGAAAAGTGTTATTGTATATTTGTTTCTTCCTCCCCTCTTACATCAGGAATTTCACCTTCAAATCCTCAGGGCACTGAGTGGTAAGCTGCAAAATGGCTTGGGAAGACCTTTTCTTATATGTGAGTTCTGGACTAACAAATAAGCAAAAATAATGTCACTAGATAAAAAGAATACATTATTAAACATTCATCAGTTCATCTCATCTATGATTTCAATGTTCAAAAAATTTTGTAGGTAAAAGATTTCTGAAGACGGTTGTAACTACTTTTCAAAAAATATATGTATATTTTGCTAAAGAAGTATTTTTAGCTTTTGGATCAAAATGTAAATAGTAGCATATATCAAAGAATAAATACATGTATCAAGATCATAGTCATTGTGTAACTAACGTTTTTATCAGTATATTTAAATGCTAGTCTTGAGGTTTGCATTCCATGTGAAGTTTCTTCAGTCATCTTGAAGGGGCTGTTACACACCTTCCAATCTTCGTGTAATTAAAGCAGTAGTTTTGTTGTCATCTTGTCACAACTCATGAGAAAAACTGTGAAAACTCAAGAGCATATGTGGTAGTAAGTCAGGATTAGACAGCTACGTGCAATTTTGCTTTGCATCTTGAGGCATTTCATTACACTGTGAGTAGTCAGCTATTCCTTTCCTATTAACTACTTCTCCTGCTCCAAGTTTTTTTTTTTTTAAGATTTTATTTATTTATCATAGAGGGGAAGGGAAGGGGAGAGAGAGAGAGAAATATCAATGTATGGTTGCCTCTCATGTGTCCCCTGCCAAGAATTAGGAACTGGCCTGCAACCCAGGCATGTGCCCTGACTGGGAATCGAACCGTGATCATGTGGTGCGCAGGCCCGTGCTCAATCCGCTGAGCTACACCAGCCAGAGCTCCAAGTTTCCTTTTTAATAAGAGACATCTTGGTCTACTTGCTTCCAGGATATTCCAAGAACTCAAGTGTTGGTAAAACTATCAACAAAGTCCATATAATTTTTTTAAGATTCACTAACATAAAAACTTTATACTCTCTAGTTTTAAGAAAATTCAAAGTAATATTATTATAAAATTAACTTAAAATTGGGTGAATTGAAAATATTCCATAATGTGGGCAATCAGGCACTGTGAAATTCTTTGTAATAATGAACAATTTTTTGACAAAAATATTCTGCCACATGCATAATTATAATGTATAATTTAAAACATAAGTTATAAACCTGTGTCTTTATTATTTGATGAGTCTTAGCGCCCATCAAAATATTTTCTTTGCTCATATTACCTCTAAATATTGAAAACATGTTCCAAGTTTCTAGTGGTTGAAAAATGACCAAAAATTTATTACTGACCCAAAAGGTCCTTCAAGGCTGTAGTCCCAAAGACCTGAATTTATTTGGTTATATTACGTCTTAGAGTAGAGATCTACTATTGCCATCACAGTGAACATAGTTGCAGAACAATATTATAATTGGACATGCTGTAGGCAGGGAATGACACGAAATTCCCAAACACAAGAAGTCTCCCAATAGCTTCACAAATATAAAATTGAGCACGATTGACACAAGTGCTATGAATTAAAAAGACCTGAGAAGTAACCATGAGTCAGCAACGTCTGCAGGTAATTGATTATTGGTCTTGAAGATGGATGAATAAGGACACAGCATCAAGGGCTCCACAGAGTGGCTCTCCCTGCATCCGCTGACTAAGTCTTCAAAGCCTATCGTTTTGCCTTCTTTTGAACTTTATACATATTTTGATCCATTGACAAGGGCATAGAGGAGAAAAATGAACATACCAAAATGAGTGGTAAATACTGAAAATGAGTGGTAAAATAATGATGTGGAACGACTGTTATTTAGTTCACATAAGAGAAGGAAGGTGATAATACTTTTGAGTACAAGTAGTCATATCATGTTTATGGAAGGGTGGAAATTAAATGATTTTTATCAGTACCAAATGTAGAATATGATATAATTATTTTGAGGTAATCTGTAATATTTTTCCTCTTGCAAGTCCTGGGACCTCTGAGTAAGTTAAAGAGAACAAAAGAGACCATATAATTTATTGTTCAGGCAATGCATGCAAAATTGAGTTCTTAAGGTAGTTAGGTGAGGTTCTTAGGAGAAATGAACATTTGATGAACTTTAAATTAATTCCAAGCCTTTTATCTTTGTGGTAACTCTAGTCAAAGTTTAAATTCACTCATTCCAACCTAACTTTTTAATATCTGTAGGTCCATGTGCCTTTAGGAATGAAAAAAATATATTATAATGGCCTGAGAGGCACCTAATTTCAGTTTCAGTGTAATTACCTTCCTGTCTTTCTTGCCTCCCCCTGCTATATTCGATTCCTAACTTCCACACTAACAACCACACTCATCATTTCACTTAATGTGCCTTCTCAGTTTTAGAGCAGCCACAGGTAAGCCGACACCAGCAGTACACATCGTGCTGTGAAGACCATCCTTTCTCTCTTTTTATCTTCTATTTTCTTTCTGAATTTATTTTTTCAATAATAGTTGCATACAACACTGTATTAAAAAATAGAAATACAAATTTAAATAAATTGGCAGTTACAAAATAGTCATGGGTTTATTTTCTATATTCTTTTAAAAAAAAATTCCAGGTGAAGAAAGACAAATTCTTTCTAGTTTCTGTTCATTTCTTACTAGTATGTGTGCTTTCACGTTTTTTCCACGAAGTGTCTTTGATGCTATTCCTCCTAGAGTCTGAAAAAGTCGACTTCAGCCTAAGACGAGTTTTTCTGTAACATTCAAACCTGCCTGGAGATGGGACACGTTCATTTTGGCCGTTGGTGATAGAGAAGTTGAGACCAGCACTCACATGACTGGCGTGCTTGAGAATGTTGAGATCAAGATCCTTATAAGAGTATATTAATCTTATATCACAGAAAGCAGAAATTTTTACCAGTGGATTAGAGTTGATGAAAAAGCATTTTAACGATTACTGTAATGTCAACCATTGTTAAATTCTTTGATACATAGGTTTTCTTTATTCTGCTATTAATTGTGGCTCCTTCAAAGAACTTTAGGCTTTTATTTAAGCTTTATTTCACCCTGGGAGATATTCTGTATCTTTGGAAGAAGTTATGCTTCCTACGTGATCTCACTTATTATATTTGCAGGGACTCCTGCAATGACTTAAAGGTTAATAAATGCGTCCATGGGTTAGGAGAGAATTAACAATATCCATTGGGTTTATTTATTTTTCCTTTTTTACTAATAAAGCTTGGCATTAAAACAAAGTAATGATTTAAACTAAATTCTATTGTTAAAAGCCACATTATCTTCTGAGTCTATTTTTTTCTTTATTCTTATGCTTTTGTGTATAAGATTCTTTCTTTCTTTCTTTTTTTTTGGAGGGCTCTGTTTTTGAAAAAATTTATTCCCTCCAACTCAAAATTACATCTGTTGTATTCCATATACAGTTAGTAGTTAGTATTCACTTTGTCCAAAGAGGAATTGTCAACTTCATGATTTCAAATCCTATTCTTGTTAACTATTTCAGTGAAATATTTCTAAGAATAAAAAAACCCTAAAAAGGTCAAACTACTGAACCATTTTATGGCCTTCCTTCACTTCAAAGATTTTATACTTCCCACTTCAAAGATTTTTCTATTTAATGCTAAGGTAAAATCACCTCTTGATTTTTTCCCTAGAGCACTTTTCTGTAGTCTATAGAAGAAGTAATATTAAAATTTTTAATTTATATATTGAAGAGCACACTGTCATTTATTAGTCTGCTTTTATTTAGATTTAGCTTTTGATATGTAAGAAACAGTTTGTCTATTCCTCTCACATGAATACTTGGGAATTGGCTGCTGTGAAGCAGCAGGTTGTATTATAATCTATCGTAGTCATATTTTTAAGGCTGCTTTCACCACTAAAGGAGTCTTTATCTTTAATTTTTGTAAAGGACTTTAATTATTGGTGATTATTTCATATTTTGATTAATTTTGGTTTTTAATTTTTATTATCTGTCATGTCATGTTTTGTCATTATTTTTCAGTTGGGTGCCATCTTAATGATTTTTCCAAGGTTTCGCTTCTTTGTTTTTATTACTGTGGTCCTTTTAGCTGCTTTCAGAGGGTTAATATCACCTTTCAAGGGTAAAGTGTAAAGAACAGATTGCCTTCACACATTGATAATTTTAAAGATTTACAAACAAATTTAAAATGATTCCCATTAATGCATTTAATAAAATTCGCTAAGGCTTAAGTAGCATAATTCTTCAAATATGTATTAGCAAAGTCTTAAGAAACAAAATTTTAAAAGAACTTTAGTAGGTACTAATAATGTCTATAACTAATCTCAATTTACACAAAGCATTTTATGTGAGAGTAATGTAAAAAAAAATACCAAAGTTCTTTTGTTATATCATAGCATCCTTTGGTCACAAAATGGTATTGCCTTTTGGTTTTAGATTTAAAAACTTTTATAATTTTGAAAAATTAATCATATATGAGAGTAACATGGCATAATAAAAATATTTATGATTTTAGAATTAAGAGAGTTGGACTTGAATCCCTACTGTGACCATTAATACACCCACCTAACTGGCCTTGGAAAAGTTATTTAAACTACATCCACTTCAACTCACCTACCTGTACAATGTGGATAATTAACTCTAGCAAGGTAGAGGGCCCTTCTAAGGAAAAGGAATATTAAGTTAAGGTGTATAGAAGAGTAACTCAGATACACTGAACAACTTAAATGTACTGTCGAATTACTTTTATATTATATATACTGACTAATTAAGAGTTATATAACTTTTATCACCAGAATATTTATTTCCTCAGGGTACTTCTTCACTGGTAGAAATTTTGCATGCCAGTTCCTTCAGAACTGAGCAACTTTTTTTTTTTTAGAATAAGATGATTTAGATAGATTATAAAGTAATTCAATAATGTTCAGATACCCTAAACAAGAGGTTCTCCATGCAGCAGTATGGCAAGATTTTGCCTTAAAAATATGGGAATTAAAGACATTTCATTCTATATTATTCTTACCAAAAAAGAGAGAAAACTCCATGTTGGGCACAATAATATTTGCTGTATTTTTTTGGCATATTGCTGACATAGCTTTTATGTTGACTGGGGATCAACACTTACACTTTTGCATATTTGATGACTAGAAGAAGTATTCCTCAGACTAGATTCTGTGCCTGTACATTGCCAATCTGGTCTGTTCTCTATTGTACATGTAGGTCTGATTCTGGAGCTATAGGATACAGTCATGTCAGCTGCTCCGTTTGATCAACCTGGGTGAGTTGGTACAGTAAGGGTAAAGAATATTCCTGGAAGCTATTTCTTGTCCTGGATGGTTAGCAATAATTTAACTAGCCACATAAATATGTCCCGTGAACCCAACCTAATGTTTTCCCAACTCAAGCTCCTCTTACCCAGGCCTTATAAATGCTAACAGTTATTCAAGTGCCACTGAACCTAAAGAAAAGTGCTATGGAGTCACTGTGGAAAAAGAGAGCAAACTGGATTGATTGTGTTTAAAATGTCTTACATAGAAATCTGCAAAAACATAACAGCATATTTTAGTTTGAGCACATTGTCAGACCCCTCCCAGAGCCTTGGAAGAGGAACGGGCTAGATGCTCAAACTTCATTAGATTTATGTTTAATTTGCTTTCAAACCCTATCCATTGCAGAATAGGAGAAGCCTCAGAAAGTAAAAAGGCACTAATTGGTCCAGGAAGAGGTAGAGTTGAGGTAAATTTAGAAGGACTTGGTGATGGTCTATATATAAGAAGGTATAGAAGGAAAGAAAAAAGGAAGGAAGGGTTGGAGCGAGGGAGGAAGGAAAGAAGAGAGGGAGGGAAGGAGAGAGGAAGGGAAGGAAGGGAGAACAACGAAAGGCAGGGGGAGGAGAACAGGATGGAGGCAGGGAATTTTGAAATGACCCCTAGGGCTCTGAGTTAGAAGTAATATGAGGAGCAGTATGTTTTGCCATGGATGGGGCAAGCTGAGGAGAAGATGCTACAAATGATACAAGTTGTAGATCATGCTAGAAATGTGGAAATGTCTCTGGCACAGCCAAGTAGAGATATCTTACATTATTTATACACAATTCTAAAATGCAGAGGAGGCCTTAGGGCTAGACACTTGTATTTGGAATATATAAGCATATAAATGTTAGTTAAAACTGAGAGATGATGAGACACCCTCACACACACATTCACTATTGACAATGTGTAGAGCAACTGACCATAGAGGGAGCCCAAAACACCAGTTTTAAAACATGATCAGGGGAAAGGATTTGGAATCCTGAAAAAGGTAAAAGAAGAAATTCAAATAAGTTCTACTATGGGATTCCTGCGAATGAACAGTTTCTTAAAAAGAGAGAGGGATCAAAGTTGACATTTGAAGGCAGAAAAGTTTCAGCTAAGGGGTGGTGAGTTTGAAATCAGAGGCAGTGCAGCCTCACGTGGAAGGCAGGCTGAGTGAAGTTGGGGAGGGGCTGAGCTACTTGTTAGAGAGATTGGGCTGATGAGAAATTGTTCTTTCTCTTAGTGGTGGAAAGAACTTGAGTGTATTGACAGAGTCCAGGGAAAAGACTCAGTCAAGAAGAGCTTTGAAATTCAAGAGTAAACAGGAAGAGTTCCCCAGAAAGCTTTCCTCTACCTAGCACTCCATGCCCTTAATTGCCTCTTACTTTCCATATGCAGCATGGGTAGTTGTGTAGTTGTGGTTCTTTACATATGTACTAGATAATTACCTGTATATTTGTCAATGTTTCCTGCTAGAGAATTTGGGGCCTCATTTACTTTGTCTTTGAATCCCTTTTGCTTAGAGCAATGTTTATTGAAATAATGTCTATGTTTGGGAAAAGATGGAAAAACATGGGAAAGAGGGAGAGAAGCAGGATTTGTCACACATGGAGACTCTTCACAGTATTTTGAATTTTGAATAAAATGATAAGGATGGGCTTAAAAATGGAGTCAGCCGACAAAGTTTAGATCACGATCTTAACTTACTATGTTTGCAAACCCAGACCAGTTTTACCCTTAGGATGTCTGACTTTAATATTTTATAGATTCTTTCCACATGATCCTTTCCCAGCTCTATTTCAGAGGCACATTCCCAGCTGTAGAAAGCATGCAGAGAAAATATATGGCAAACAGTACTGGTGAATGAGACTATCAAATAAGAACATCTGAAATGCTGAACCTGTGAGTATCTTAACTATTTTAAAATTCTCCAAGTGGCAAAGGTACAAAGAACAACAAAAACATTATTTTATCCTGCATTAACTCTGCTTCACAATCAAAGGCTACTTGTTTTGTCCTGGGCAGCTATTTTTGGATTAAAGCTGTTGATCACAAATTAGACAAGGTAAGAAACTGAAGATGATAGTCTACTCATCATCAATACTTTATACCCCCGAGAGGAAAAGAAATAAATGCATGCCGTTGATTGTGAATCAATAGTGTTATCTTCATTTGCAAAGGACAGCACATTAAAACATGTTGATTTAGAGTTCCTTACTCCATTGAATAAACACACAGGTTGCTAATCATCCACTACTAAATATATTTTCCAAAGGTGAACAAAAGTAGTGGGCAATTTGATGCTTCTTAATTAAGCTCACTACACAAAATTTTTATACTCTTACAAGCATTTGTTTATGAAAGCTAAATGTATATAGATCTCTGAAGGAAAGATTCCCATCCCCCAAACACATCATCAGCTGTGAGTGATTCTGGCTAGTAAATTATATGCTGTCCTCTACATTGCCTTGTAAATGACCTCAACCCTGACCTTGACACAGCAGTATTTCTAAGAGAGAATAATAATTTATTCTTCATGTTAGATGAACTAAGACCTGGTGATTTTCAGCTATTATTCTGTATGTTTACAAAGAAAACTGGTCCTGTAACTTCAGATGAATGATAGGTGGAGCGGGAGAGAGAGAGAGAGAGAGAGAGAGAGAGAGAATGTGGTGGCCAGCAAGTGGAGAAGAATAAATAGCTGAGTAACCATCTGGGTAGTGTGGGTTCATATATATGAAAATTTTCTAATGTCATGTGAATAAATTTAGTGCTACTATACCCTTTATTAGACTTTAAAAGTTGTTTTCCTTATATAAGGTTATGATATAGATAGATACATAAATATATAAGATATGGATATAATCTTTGAGACTATTATAATAAGGTTATAATGATATACATTCATAGAATTTCTATGCCTAAGATTAACATACCTGCAATGAGAATTTCACAATTGTTAAGCATTTTCATATTTCACAGTTCACATTAGCCCATTTTAAAGCTTTGTTTATGTGTATAGAAACCCCTACATTAATGTTTGGTATTCTGAAAATTTCACCCACACAGCTCCAGTCACTTAATTGCACTAATTATTATTCACACATTAGCACCTACTAATCAGCATGGATTTCTTTCTGTTTTTCCAAATGTTTTAGCCAGCATTCAGATATCACTTACTGGCAGAAACAACTTGTTATAGTGGTTTTCAAAATCTGGCATAAGCCTATGAAGCAACCTCTTTTCTGTCTGAATTTCCTATTGCTGTTACTATAGATCTAAAGAGCCAATCTATTAAACTCATTCAAACTTCGTGAAAAAAAAATGGTGAAGTGGAATTTCAGTTGGTTCTCAAATTCTATTAACACAGCAATACAGAACAATCTTCTAGCAAACTGGGGTTCAATTATATTGTGTTTTATATGCAGTTATATCCTTTTTTAACTATTATAGATTTATTGTAGTTGGCATTATTTCATAGAAAAGAAATATTTAAGCATACTTAGGGGCATAACCTGCCTAATTTGGATCCCAAATATAACATATATTAAGATAGAATATTGGAGGTGTCTCCTAACAATAGATAGATATTACCCTAATTGGACACATACTGTAATAATAACATTGAAGTTAATTTTAAATATTATATACAGCTTGCTGGGAATACTAACTTAAGAGCTGGGATTGACAAAGATGCTATTAAATGAATTACTATTTACTGAACAATAATGAAGGTAATCTTTTATTTTAAATTTTATAAAATAAAAAAATTGAGGGTATCTTAAAATAGTAACTCAGAATTCCAGTCAAGACAAACATGCTTCGTCTCCTCGCACAACCACAGAAAGAATTACAACTAGACCTCAAAACAAATATCACCAAGACCATCAGAAAATTGGACTGTATGAAAGTCTGACAACTAAGAGTCTAAAGAAGCCCTGTTCGTCCAGATAAGTAGGAAGGTAGAGACGCCGAGGTGGGTGGAGAGGTGCAGAAATGCGGTGTGGCGCAGAGAGGTTGCGCCAGAATGGATGGCTTCATAATTACTTGGGATGGATAAAAATCAGGAGCGATACCTTGGGAGTGAGTGATCCCAGCCCCAGGCCAGACTGTACAGCCCAGGGTTCCAGCACCAGGAAGATAAATCCCCATAAATTCTAGCTATAAGAACCAGTAGGAGTTGGGGCGGTGGGAGAAACTCAAATTTTTAGGAGACTCTGCTTAAAGGACCCACATGGACTTAGAATGTACGCAGGCCAGGCCTACCCTCTCTGGGACAGCACCAGGGCAAGAGCTGGAGGGCACCAGGCCCATATGGGGAGTAAATGAAGTGACTACACATGGGGCAAGTGATAGCAAACCTCCAGAAGCCAGGCAGCAGCATTGTCCCCTCTCATTGCCCTCCCTCCCCCACAGAGCCACGAAGTGGTGAAGCAGGTTGCCCCACGCTGGTGATCACCTAAGGTTCCACACCACACAATTTACAGGTGTCTTTTCTATAATAGGCCATGCTGCTAAGACAGGGAATAAAAGCAGCTCCACCTAATACACAGAAACAGACATAGGGAAGCTGCCAAATTAAGAAGACAAAGAAATATGGCCCAAATGAAAGAACAGAACAACCCCCCACCAAAGGAACTAAATGAGACAGAAATAACCAACCCATTAGATGCAAAGTTCAAAACACTGGTGATCAGGATGCCCAAAGTTTCACTGAGTATGGTAACAACTTAATAAAGACTCAGGAAGAAATGAAGTTTACAGTAAGGAAAATAAAGAAAAATCTACAAGAAACCAACTGTGGAGGGTATGAAGCTGGGATTCAAATCAGTGATTTGGAACTTAAGGAAGAAATAAGAATTCAACCAGAATAGCAAAAAGAAAAAAAGAATTTAAAAAATATGAGGATAAGCTAAGGAGCCTCTGGGACATCTCCAAACCTATCATCAACACACAAATCATAGGCATGTCAAAAGAGGCAGAGAAAGAGCAAGAAATTGAAAACCCACTTGAATTCAAAACTCAAAGAATAATGAAAGAAAACTTCCCTAATTTAGTGAAGGAAATAGACATACAAGTCCAGGAAGCACAGAGAATCCCAAACAAGTTGGACCAAAGAGGACCACACCAAGACACATCATAATGAAAATACTAAAGGTCAAATATAAAGAGAGAATTTTAAAAACAGTAAGAGAAAAGCAGAGAGTTACCTACAAAGGAGTTCCCATAAGACTGTCAGCTGATTTTCTCAAAAGAAACCCGGCAGGCAAGAAGGGACTGGCAAGAAGTATTCAAAGTGGTAAAAATCAAGGACCTACATCTAAGATGACTCTATCCAGCAAAGCTATCATTTAGAATGGAAGGGCAGATAAAGTGCTTTCCAGATAAGGTAAAGTTAAAGGAGTTCATCGTCACCAAGCCCTTATTAATGTTAAAGGGATTTATATAAGAAAAAGATCAAAACTATGGATATTAAAATAACAATGAATTCGCAACTATCAACAAGTAAATCTAAAAAAACAGACTAGGCAAACTACTAGAACAGGAACAGAATCATAGATATGGAGACCATTTGGAGGGTTATCAGCTGGGAGGGGGAAGGGGGAAAATGGGGGAAAAGATGCAGGGATTAAGAAGCATAATTGGTAGGTACAAGATAAATGGGGGATGTTCAGAACATTATAGGAAATGAAGAAGCCAAAAAATTTATATGCAAGACCCATGGACATAAACTAAGGCGGGGCGGGGGGGTTGCTGGAGGAAATAAGGGTAGTAGATAGAGGGGGGAAAGGAGAAAATTGGGACAAGTGTAATAGCATAATCAATAAAATATATTAAAAATAATAACTCATTTTATGGAGTAAATTCCTAGAAGGAAACAATGGATTTGTAGACAACAAAAGCAATAAAACAAACCATTACATTTCCCCATATGCTCAGGTTGATTGGTACCATGTCTTACAGAATTTAAAGTTGGAGGGCATCTTAAAAGAATAGTCAGGAGAGAAAGAAAAGTTGAAAGTTCATGAGTGTCTTAGTTCAGGCTGCTGTAACAAAGTAGCATAGAATGAGTGGTTGTAAATAACAGAAATTATTTCTCACAGTTTGGAAGCTGGAAGTCTGAATCAGGATACCAGCATGCTCACTGGATTCTGGTGAGAGCCCTCTCTGGCTTGCAGAGTGTGTTATTTTCCTTGTATACTCCCATGATGAAAAGAGGGCAAGAAAGCTCTTTGGGGACCCTTTTTAAAGTCACTAGTCCCATTCAAAAAGACCCCACCATCACATTCTACTTATCTGACAGAGGCATCACCTCCTAATGTCATTACATTGGAGATTAAGATTTTAACATATGAATTTTGGGGGACACCAACATTCAGTCCATTGCACTGAAGAAGAGAAAGCCATTCTCTGACACCCTGTTCCCTCAGTTAGTTCCTTTCCATTAGCTAAAAGTCAAAGTTCACTTAAAGTCTCTCCTGGGTGTATCAAGCTGACTTTGGGTTGAATCCTTAGCTCATAGTTCCCAGGTTCACCTGAATTAAAACAAAATGTTAAGTCTGTCTCTTCAAAGTATTCTAGATTCTGGAACCACTGACCCAAAGCAGTCAGTGCTGTAGCATCCCACAGGATGGAGATGGAAATCTCTGGGCTGCTCTGCAAGTGGAGGAGAATTATGTGGAGCAAAGACTTCAGGGATTCTATATGGTCATTGCAGCAGGACCACCAATATACTGCTGGGCTAGTGAACCAAATGAGTTAAAGGGTAAAGGCAAAATAAAAGGTAAGGCCCAGTCAGTATTCAGAGGACTAAAGAATCAGTAAATGGGAACTCAAAAGAAAAAACAAATTGGAAGTCACCTGGATTGGTTGGGTTTAGATAAAAACAAGATCACAATACAGAGAAAAGTAAGTTCAAGCACGAACCCTTGTAAGAAATGAAAATCCAAGAAGTTATGAGAGGCAAGCTGCTCATAAACTGTTAAAAGGTCCTTTCGATGTGGTCATTTGGGGGCTATGCCTGATCTTAAAGGATGCTACAATCTGGAAAGGCACTGGGGAAGAGTGAAAGGTTATCGGGGTCACTCACAAAGCTCTCTCTGATACTTCGCATCTAGACTAGAGTTCTGGCTTTGCATTTCTATGGCACTTAGCTTGTTCTCTCTTAGGATCTGTGATTATCTGTACACTTGTTTGTCCCTCTTCCCTCCCACTTTAAATTCTAGAGGTCCAGACTAATGCATTTATTCTTCAGTTTGGAGTGCATTGTTTTACAAAGTGCAAGTCTAAAATAAACAATTGAATTAAATACAAATGGACTGAATGATAAATGTTTCCACAACTCTGGGCAGTGCTTCATCTCATGTGGTGTTTGTTAGACTTGTCTTTGGCTATTTAATTCAATTGCTAGGGGTGTGATGAAAGCGATGCTGAGGTCACAAGTTCAGTCCTTGTGTGAGCAGCTTGCTGAGCTCTATTTTACGGCCACATAGTCCATTGGCCAGCTGTCTTGAAAATGCATGATACTGGCCACCAGAAGATGAGAAAAGATATGGGGGATCAGTGGGACTTCATACGGGTACAATGCAGAGTGCCTGACTCGTAAGAAATTGATCTTTTCACAGAATGGCCTGTTGTTTCCTTCAGGAATTCTACTCAAAACATTACAATACTATCCTTTTAGAAATCCAGAAAAAAAAAGTGAGCCAGGAATAGAATTAGGCACCATGATGGAAAGGGCAAAAAACCAGCACTAGGAAACTAAGGCTTGAACCTGATCTATGCCACCTGTGGCTAATGTGATACCTTGGCAAGTATTCAATCCTTCTGAGTGCCAGTTTCAGTAGCTGTAAAAACCTGGTTCGTAGGACTGTTGTGAGAATTAGATGGGATGATATTAATTTCACAAGTATAACATTAATGTCCAAATAATTCCCTAGTAAATGTTAAATAGTAATAATTTAGAGTTGCAAGAAGACTAAAAGAAAATGGCTGACCACAAGTGAGAATAAAAGGGACCTGAGAGTCAGAGTATCATGGCTGCCAAGGATCTGTGATATATCCAATCCTGAGTTTTATCAAAGAGAAATTGAAGAATCTCAAGTTTAAGTGCCTTGTGTAGTGGTCACAGTCTGACGGCTGAGACTATAGCCTCTGTAGAGTTGGTACTAGGATGTCTGGGATAGATCAAGGTAAATATAAAACAGGTGCCGCCCTTGTGAGGCCAAACCTCCAGAGAAAGATCACCTTGTAAACAAATTAATACCATTCCATACAGTAAAAGCTCAGGGAAGGGGCTGGACAGTAAAAGAAGTCCAGGAACTTCTCAGGAAAAGGTGATATTTGAGCTACAGCTATATTGCAGCTACATTATGTTATGTCAGTACTACGAGAGACCACCTATAAGTTATTCTTTCTCCTTCGGTTGCCCTTAGAAATGCCTTTCAAAGAATACATTAAGATAACCTCGCCAGCATTTTAGTATGTATGTTTCCTTTTGGTAGCACAATGTGGCCTTAAGATTCAAACAGAAAACAGCCTGGAGTTTATGTATATGGTTTTTTCAACACCCTAAACTGCTCAGTAATAGCAAAATTTTTACCTTTCGGGTTTTCCAAATTGATATCCAGAGGCCCTGGCTCTGTATGTCTGAATAGATTGGCCAATGAAAAGCTATGGGCCCCTCTTTTCCTTCAGTGTTTATGTTATTCTCACTGTGAACAGGAGAGGGGGGTTCATTAGGTATCTCCTACCTGCTCCTGGGTCTTGTTCTCCTGTAGTCACTTGTAATAAGAAAACCCCTTTCAGGAAAAGCTGCAGAATCATTGCTCCCTTCTGTTTGTTTGGAGCTGCCAGTGATTAGATACTATTTTGGCTGGTCAAAGAAAAACTCTGCAATGGTATCCTAGCTTTTAACAGTAGATTTATAAACTTGTTGAATATTTCCTCAGCATCATCATCTTCTGTGTGCTATTTCTTCTGTCAGCTGAGGCCGTGTTCTTTGTTAACTAACTTTGACTGACTGGTGTACTGTTTGATAAAAAGAGTTATCCCTTCATTGAAAATTAAAACTGACAAAAATAATTTGATGGATGTTCTGGGAACTCATGTTGAAATTCAAGAAGCAAACAAGAATTTGTATAATTTATCAAGATTACCATGTACTAATCTGATTTGACAAAAAGATAAATTCTCATTTTGTTTTTATTTTTAAATTTTTATTTAATTTCTTATTATGAAATATAGCTTCTAACCTCAAATAGAGGTTAGAAGAGGTTAGAAATACCCTAAGTGAAACAAAATGATAGAGCTATAAAGATTTACATCTGGTTTTTTAAAGCAGGGGTGAGAAAGGGGAAAATATTTTTTATATAACCAAAAAGTTCGCTTTTTCATATGGAAACAAAGGATCCCTTGCTGCCCGCCCCCCCCCCCCCCCCAGAGGAAAAAAGAAAGAAAAAGGAAAAGAGAAAACAAGGCCACCATCTTCAGTTTCTTTAGCCAAATTGAGCAGGTATCGTGGTTTTGCAGCTTTATAATAGGTTAAGGTAAAGGCTGTTTTGACTTCACTTACTGTGTAATTAGGATTTGTGTCCAAATCCCAGAGTGCATATGACAGGAATTTTCTTAAGGCAACTATCTGCTCTTCTCAAAATTATCTTATTTCTTGTGTTTCTAAAATCAGAAAGGTGAGTATAAACAAACAATAGATGACCTTTATGAGTAAAACATCTGAGCTTAGAAAGATTAATCGACCTCCATCAGACAGTCATTAAATCAAATAGGAGCTTTCTTGTACTTTTAAACCTCCGATTTACAGTCAGGCAAATGGTGTAAAAAGGCTGGTAATACAGTGACGCCCAGTGCCACTGGGCTTTAGAAAGCTGACAGTTCCTGTAAAATAGTCATTAAACAACCTCTAGAAGAGACTCATCAGCAGATGCCCCCAGGTGAAGGAGAGAGAAAGCTGGGAGAATGAAGGAGAATCTAACATCTTAGCATGACTGAATTAAACAGAGCATATTATGCTGATTTTCAGAGTCAGCCCAGTAATTTAATTTTCAGAGCAGTTCCTTTGATTGTAGCAACCATTTTATGAAACATTAATAAAACTTTGTGTGTGTGTGCGTGTGTGTATAACACACATCTCTCTCCTATTTCATTAAGAAAAAGGAGTCAAAGTATTCAAATTTGCTGCTCACCAGCTCTGTAATTGCCAAAATAAAGAGACCTTTGTTGTTATTTTTGAAAAAGTGAAGGAGCAGAACAATACAGCCCCCACTGTAGTACCCCATAGTAAGCAAAAAATAAGGAAAAAAATAAACTACATAAACTTATTTCATCTTAGTCCATGGGATTTTACATGAAGACTCTGAGCTAGATCACTACTCTAATGTTCAATCCAAATGTGATTCTGTACTCCCGTACAATGATGTCTACTGTGCATTCAGATTAATTGTTGTGGAACGCACATTGCCCTGTATACTAAGTGTTTATCAAAGACTTATAAGGCAAGTAGATAGTTCTGGATCAAGATACCGAATGGAAAGTTGTTTTCAATGATTTTTGTTATACATTATGAATAACGAAAGATTCACACATGTGAATGTTTTTAAAAGGAAGGGACCTTTAAATAATTAATACAGATGTGCCTCATTTCACAGAATATGTGTTATCTTAAAGTGTACATCATGAAACTGTTTTCTTTGCAAGGTAACTTACATTTTCTATTTTATTTCCATCATAAAACTAAAGATCCATTCTCACTGAAGTAATTTTTGGCTCGAAGACAACGGTCACATTTAAGAATGAATCAACCCTTTTAAATCAGTGGTAAATTTTTTCTTCAAATCTACTAATTATCTTTAGTCTGAGCGTTTTTGTTATGACTTTTCTATTGTATTACACAACTCTTTTTATTTTAAACTTATTGTTAAATGCCTTATATTCTCCACTCTTCTATTTTATTTTTTAAAGAAATAAGCATATGTAAATGATAAATAAATCAGACGTTCTTTTGAAGTAACACAAATACAAACAAAACTTTTGTAAATGAACAGTCAAAAGTAGCACAAAGCAGCTCACACTGCTGGTCACAGAAAGGGGGTGAGGAAGGTCACCAGTGAGGCAGCCCTTGAGGAGACTAGGCTGTCAGAGACCTGGGTTCAATGAGCATGCTACAGGTGACTCGCGCAGACTTCTCGTGGCCACTTGGCCTCTCTGGGACTTGGTTTCCTTATCCTTAAAATCAGGAGGCCAAATTACAGGGTTTAAAACTTTTCTTCTATCATTGTAGCTCTATAATCCCAATAAAGCTGTTCACCCTATGTAGGTCTGCTTAGTGCTTTCTCTGGTTCTTGACACAGTTATTAATAATAATGTCTTTATTAATCTCTTGGTGCTCTTTCCTCATAGTGAAATAGACTCCATTAAAAAGACCGTGGTTACATCTTATATCCAAGATGGTCATTTCCCAAATAGAGTTTGTGTGTTTAATGAATTATTCCTATATTTGATTTCTAATTTTTCTATGCTTACAGGTTTTCCCAGCTGTTCTGTTAAATTACAAAATACCTAATTTTTTCCCTAGGTTCACAATTCAGACCTTGATATTTGTTTCTATATTTTGGATTCAAAATGTGATATCCAGTTCATAAGCAAAGAATTCATGTTCTCTTGGGTATTACTATCATATATAAAACTCTGCAGAGGATTGTCAGAATTTGCTGCATCTCATTACACAAACAAGTTAACTAACTCTTTAAGTTCTGCTGTTTTACAAAATAAATAACTTCTTGATAAAATCATAAAGATGCATATTTAAATTCATATGTTAGGCACTGGTTAATCACCAACTGTAAAATATCTCTAAGATTAAACACTACACACTCAGAAAATGAAGGAAGTGATAGTCAGCTGTTTAACAGACTTTCATCTCAGAGAGATTTTATTAAGAGCCTCTTGCTTATATGCCAAGATATGAATGCTCGAGAATAATTCAATTTTATACGAAAGAAAATCCCATTCAAATCTAAAGATAGAATATTTCTATTCCAAGTTACTTTCCACTGAATTACTGAGAAGAATTGAAAGATTCCAATTCCAAATCCTAAATGTATGAACCGAGTCATCAAATAGCTGAAAAATAACATTCACAAATTCTTGGGGCCACGGTTGACAGTAGAATAAGGCCAACTGCTCAGCTGGGTTCAGGTTAATTCCATGGTGTATGGTAGAAATACAGTCAACTTGAACACTGGTCAGACCTGGTTGGTTTGCGTGGTCACTTTCCTGTGATTCTTTTAAAAGGGAAGAAGCATGGTATGGAAGCCCAAATGCTAAACTCTAAGCTACACCATCTGCTGGGCTATACTTTTTTTCAAGTTTAATCTTCATTGTTAGTCCCATGAAGATCAGCCTTGCCCTCTCTATTTTCTTACAGAGGTGCTTTTGATGGAAAACTTTGTGGATGTTTGTGATACTGCTCAGAGCCCATTGGCAGATGAGCATCTCTTGCTGTGGCCTCCATCATTATTTGCCTGTCTTGTCTATTAACGAGCACTATCATCCCATCGTGGGATGACAGCTGCAACACGTACTCAGGCGCAATAAACAGCTAAATGAGGCGCACAGCAATTTCACTTGTCACCAGCGCCCTCGGCACGACTGGCTGCACAGCTTGATGCATAAATTCATGAGGCTGTTGCATATGATGGAGTATGCTTGGCTGAAAGAGGTGATGGATAGCAGGGCAGCTAAAAATGGCCATCACCTTGACTCTGTCAGGACATTTTTTAAAACTACCCCATCAGCTTTCTTGTATTCAATGCACTATCATAGCACAGATGACTATAAGGTACTGATTTGATACTTTTCAATAAAGACTTTTTGGGAGTTGTCTCTAAAAGGAGCCACCATGTACTGAGGTGGTTAATATTCATTCATCATTAGCTCTGAGGTTACTAGATTAAGTTATGTTTAAGAGTATAATTTACTATTGCATAAAAATATCAAAAATCAATTTAAGTCAATAGTAGGGAAAACAACATGGAGTTTTGAAAACATTTCTTAATCATACAGTAGAACAGTGGCTTGGCTTGGCTAACCTGAGACTTGAAAATATGGCATAAAAATATTCAAGCACTTAGATTTCAGGGATAGAACTTATGCACAGCTTATTACAACATTGAATAATATTCCAGGGTGCACCATGACATCAGTTGGCAATGCATTTCCTAATTAGTATACAAAACCCGTGCAGGTACTAATATTTTATAAAAATGCCCCCATCAAAGAAGCACTTTTTTGTAAGCTTTACAAATAACCAATGATGATGCAATGCATTCATTTCTCTAAATATATCCCTTTAACCTCTTGCTTACTCAGCTGCCACAATTTAAGCCAGAATTCCCACCACTGCAGGCAGGACACTGTGTGTCCCGCCGAAGTGGACTATACGTCCCCCCTCTATGTTAGTAGAAGTCATCTAAGGAAGACAAATACAGAGGCAACAAAATCAATAAGGCAGTTTCCTGCAAAGCTTTATGCATTAATCTCTATCACACAGACATATACACACACACCAACGTAAGGGAAGGAAGTCACTTGTTCTCTAATAAAAGAGAAAACCCTTGAAAATAAGCAATTAATAAAGTTGTCACGATTAGTTATGCAACTATGAATCAAGATGAACAGTAAAAGTGGCCACTTTCTGTAGATATGATATGCCTATGATTCAATCATAGTGAAAACAGTCATTAATGTGTATGGCTATAAATGATTCTTATAGTTACTTTCCTTCTCTTCCTTTTGTACTTAAGTCAAAACTCCTGAGTGAGAATTGCTCTAACAATTTAGACACATATATGTCAGATCAGAAAGCAAATTTATTAGTCATTTCCCTTATTGTTCTTCATCTTCTCATATCCAAACTCAGGATTCTCAAACTTATGAGAAGTTCCAAATCTACACTTAGCAGAAGTATTTTTAAAAGAAAAGTGGAGAAAGGTAAAGTCTGAAAGATAAACTTTATTATTAATATAAATCAAAACGACCATATCACAGGATGATTATAATTTTCCAAATACATAGGTGGGGAATACTTTTGAATTATTTTGTCAGAGTGGCTCTTAAAGAAGAGAATACATGGCATATCTGGTGATAGCCTTAAGATTCTAAGATTCTGCCCAAATAGGTACTCACCTGGCTACTCCTGGGATTAGGTTCATCTGGTATTGTAAGGAGGGAGACATGGACACTAGCCATTGGCAAGGAGGGACAACTGGAGAAAAAACACTTTGGAGATATCAAAA
Source organism: Sturnira hondurensis (assembly GCF_014824575.4). Taxonomy (NCBI): domain Eukaryota; kingdom Metazoa; phylum Chordata; class Mammalia; order Chiroptera; family Phyllostomidae; genus Sturnira; species Sturnira hondurensis. The sequence continues at coordinate 3,287,474 of NW_028083922.1, forward strand.
AGGTTATGGAAATTCCCTATCATAAGATTGGGATTAGAGGAAGCTTTGAACTAACAAGGGTAAAGATAACAACATGCACCATGTACCTGCTTTACAGCAAGGAAGACCAGCACTAGAGTGAAGACAATAAGACACTACTCAGGGACAAAATTAAGGGAGTACCAAAACAACCTCAATAATCAAATTATATGGCAACTTAATATGATACATTTAAAAATAGAAATTAATGCAAAAATATTCATGATTGTATTAGTTCTGCTGTTGCATAAAGATAATAATGAACTTCGTTGCTTAAAACATGATCCACGTGTTATCCCACAGTTTCTGTAGGTCAGAAGTCTGTGATGGCATGGCCGGGTCTGTGCAGGACCTCACAGGGCTGGAATCAAATGGGAGATCTCAGTCTTCTTTCACACTCATTTCTGGGAATAGCAGGATTCAGGTCTCGGTGGTTATAGGACAGAGATCTCTGTTTTCTTGTCACTTGTGCTTGTTACTCATTCTCACTCCTCGTGGCTGCTCCCCAGTCCCTGCCTATGCTCTTTCCTCCTTCCCAGGCAGTGGTGGCAAGTGGAATCCTTCCCATGCCGTCAATCTCCCTGACTTCTCCCTTTCTCTTTCACCACTGGCCAGTTAAATCAGCTCTCTCTCGTCTCTTAAGGGCTCACATGATTGTATACCACATATCATATAGCACATACCATATAACATAACATATACCATAACAATAAAACATAACATATATTAAAACATAATCATGAGAGTGGTAGCTCATCATGTTTACGGGTTCTAAGGATTAAGGAAGAAGATTGTTGAAGAGCTATTCTAGATTTCTGCCTACTGCAAAGATGAACAAATATCAAAATAAAAAAAAAAGATGGATTTAGCCCTATACTCTCATGGCTCTGACTCACTTCCTCACCCAGGCCCTACCCATGTTTCTGCTAACACTTTTTCCTTACAAAAACAGGATCTAATACATCAGGTGTAATCTGCCAATTTGATCATTTAAAAATATTATTATTATTATTTTTAAAGATTTTATTTATTTATTTATCTTTAGAGGGGAAGGAGAGAGGGAGAGGAACATCAATGTATGGTTGCCTCCTGTGTGTCCCCTGCTGGGAGTTGGCCTGCAGGGAATCGGCCTGCAACCCAGGCATGTGCCCTGACTGGGAATCGAACCCCGATCCTCTGGCTCGCAGGCCAGCGCTCAATCCACTGAGCTACACCAGCCAGGGCTAAAAATATTATTTTAAAATAGTGAAATAATTATTATCCATTCACTAGTGCCATGACTTCCCCTTAAATTTGCCCCTGCAGGGAGTGCCCCAGTCACCTCGCACCAGTTTTGGCCCTTTGTGTTTCCCAGACACCTTCTTGTTTAGTTTCCCTCACAACCTCGTGAGGTTGGTGTGACCAGTCCCTATCAGAGATGGGGGATTCAGAGAAAGAAAGTAGCTTGCTCACATTCATGCAGGTATTACAAGACAGAGCTGAGATCTTAACTCAGACTCCGGCCCCCATGCTACTGTCAATGCCGTTGTGCAGCTTGCAAGGAAGAATTGATGAGTAGAGGCTGCGGGAGAACCTCAGAACCATGGATTCAAAAGGCTTTTACCTAGCATTCCCAGACTACTGATTTAAATTATTAAAACTTTCTAAGACTCAGGCTGAGATCATTAGAACCACCTTTTATAGGTTTTAGAAGGAGTAAGTGACAAACTATGAATTCTTTAAGGGCAGGGGCATCTTCTTTGATTTTGTATATAGCTAGTTGTAAGTGAATTAGTACCAAAGGAATGGGTGAGATAATATAAAAACTCTATGAGCTCCAGGGTTTATGAAGTACCATACAAATTTGATATATCTTCTGCAGAAACATTAGATACTTCAGTGATGGAAATATCCAATTTCTAAGATGTTCTATGAAACCATCCCCTATAACCAGTTTCCCCAACATAATAATTAGTTGGGACCAAAGGCCAAGCTTGCAATATTAGAGAAACAGTGGTTTAAGGCTGGTCTCCTGTGAATTGGTGCCACAAAACTGAGCAATGCAGTGACTAGAACTGTAAAAATGTAAACCAAGCCCCCTCAATGACAAATTGGCTTTTATTTATTTGAATGCAGGTTCTGTTGCACAGTGGCCATTGGACAGGAAGCAACACCAACAAGTAGGTTAGTTTAATCAAGGAAAGAAAGAAAGCAAGAGAAAAAGAAAGGAAGGAGGAAGGCAGGGGCGAAAGGAAAGAGGGAGTGATAAAGAAGGATCTTTCCTGAATCACTCGGATAATTAGATAACATGATGTTTTTAAATATGTCACCTAGAGTGTTAACCAATTCTATAATTTAAACTTAAGAATCATTTGCATTTATTAAACAAATTTATCAAGAACTTTATTTTTTATTAATGAAGTAGCTTTCTTCTTTTGAAAACAAAAAAGTGGCAGCCTAACCTAAATGAACATCAGCCAAAGGAGAGTATAAAATGCTGGAGAGTAATCAGGAGCTCTGAACACACTTTATACTTGATTCTCTTGGCTGGGGTCGCGCTCAGCCCTGGTCTGCTCCAGATGATAGATTGGAGCTGTACTTGGCTCTTCATGGATTTGGCTGATATCTGGCTGTCCAGAAACCTTTTCTTCCTCTGAATTGCCTTTAAATTCCAGAAAAAACACAAATGCTTATTTTTTAAAGCAAAATTATTCAATGCAGTTCATTTCTGTTATTCTAATGGTCTTTTCTTTCATCTGTTATGTTTTTTAGGCATATGTATATCATAAATAGCCATGTATTTAAAACATGAAACAAATTACATTTACCTCAAACTTTTATTAATCATATATTTGTAATCCATGTATATGAAATAATAGATTCAGGACGCTAAAACATAGTAAAGATGATGTGACTTTTATTTATATATGTGTGTATTTATAGGAAGGTCTTTTTATAGTCTCTCATTTTGTTCTCTTTTTCCTTAAATATTGACAATTATGGGTTATGTGGCTTTATTATCTAGGAATACCACATATACTATAAATATGTTTCTAGGTATATGGCTTGAGTTGACACTTTTTTCTCTTAATCTTCTTCTCTAATGTGTGTTTTTTAATGTGCATTATTATCTTTTCTCTTGAATATTGTCCTTCCACTACACAGCGATAAATCTTTCTATGTTAGGAGTTACGGAACAGAAGCTGCTGTGCCAGAACCTGATCCAGACAACACTTCAAAATGACAAAATGGCAAAACAGTTTTCCTGGTATGTTCCAGAATGAGAAAGCAAATTTAATAATCCTAATCGTAACCTTTTCTACATTAGTCCTCTTTCATAGTTTTGATCATGCCATGTCCCTGCCTAAAACAGTTTAGTGGCTTCCTAGAGTCTTTAGGAGAAGGATGGCCTCTCACCATGGTCTGCGGAGCGCACTCTGGCCTGACCCTGCTAAGGAGTTACTTATCCTCACCCGGATCTAGTTTGATGTGCATTTCTATGTAAACACTTGCCAACAGTTTACAGACCAGTCCCTTAAATATCTACAGTGAATTTAATATTTTTTGAACATGTGCATTCTCAAATTTTTCCCTAGTTTGTATAATATTTTTGAGATGGTGATATTGATTATTTGTACAGTAATTTTGAGATATTATAACTAAGATAATCAGTGTTTCTGGCTAATGTTCATCTACAGGAAATCCAAATTAAAAGATTTCCTTCTAAAAGGCTATTTTCCCAGAGATAACTCTTCTAAATAGGCAGGAAATCATCAGTCAATTTGGTTTATTACTATTCTAATATTATAGTAAATGACAATTTCTGAGATATGACAGGGAAGATAACTGTCACTTTTGTAAGAAAGTATCAATCCTTATCCCATCCTCCAATGATAATAATATTAAATGCTTATTAATGAATTATATATTATTCATTGGTAGGGAGCATTTTTAGTGAAAGTAATGTGGACTTTGAAACATATAAATCTTGCTATATTGATTATCTGTGTTTCCTCGGGCAAATTAAACTTTCTTAACTCCAATTTTCTCATTTATAAAGTGGGTAATTTTACTTGCCACATAGGTTTGAAGATTAAATGAGGTAAGATGTAAAAAATATACATACATTAGAGGTTATATGCCTAATATTTTCTTTTTTATTTTTAATCTTCTCTAAAATTGAGTCCAGAATATGTTGATAGAAGTAATTTCTTTTTAAACTTTATTTTAGTCTTCGATATTGTTGCCAATTATCCTAACCATACAAAAGAAGTGACATCATGAATTTGAGATTTATAGGTGAAATGAACATTCTACATTAATTTGAGACTCAACACAAAGAAACTTTATTAAGCAAAATTTCTAAACCACCATATGTTATTACTGTATGTTAGTTAAATATGGAATAGAGTGGCTAAGGGAACCAAAGTAGATTTCATTTTTAAACCAAAATTATGTATTAAATAAAAATGCACACTCTCAGTTTATCACATTATAGTGTCCCACTCAGCCATTCTGAAAATCTGAGGTATCATCTATTTTACTTCTCGCAATGAGTTTGTTTTTTTTTTAAGTGAAGAAGAGGTGGTATTTGACTTTATAATATCAAAGCCACATCTTTTGTATCTCTCAGCTACCACCAAATCAACCCATTATTACCATTTCTTTCTGCGTTTTTAAAAATTCTATACTGGTCATTTCGTTGTCTTGTTCAACTATTCTTATGCATTTTTTGCTAATATTTGTGCTTTTCAAACTGTGCACCAGTTGCTAGGGGTCTCTGCGAGGGCCTTCTGGGAGTAGCGAGGAAGTAAGCTTGAAGGAATGCTGGGGGACAGGAGGCTAGGCCTCTAACCTACTTCAAACAGAGAAACAGTGCTTCCTTACAGCTACCCAATAGATTAGGCTTCTGTTTAAGAATTTATTTGACAAAATCCTGAAAAATATTTGAAACCCATTGTTCTATGGTCTCAATTCCCATTAAAGTCCCAACCACAGTCATTCTCCCAGGAGTGACAACATGCCTGCCCAGGTTCTCGCACCATACTTTTCCGCATTTGTTTCAGCTACACCTAGCCCCTTAATGCATTTTGCCATGGGTTTGTATTTTTCCTCAGGTGTAATTCACATGTTTTTATGAAGTCCTTGAATCCCCCTCTAATCCCTTCTTTTTTGGATTCCTGATACCCATAAAGGCTCAGTTCTAATTCCACCTTGTCCTTCTCATCCTTGAAACATTTGTCTCTCAATTCTTTGGAATCTCAGTAGCTCTTTTTTGAACCTCCATTATACCATGAACATATTTTGCTTGTGTACTTCAGTACATGTTTACTTATTCATGATACTGTAAGCTCTTTGATGTCACAAATTACAACAAATTCAAGTTTTCATATTACATACTCATGTTTAGCACTTAATTAATTTTATTTTATTTTATTTTTTTAAAAAATTTATTTATCTTTAGAGGGGAAGGAGAGAGGGAGAGAAACATCAATGTATAGTTGCCTTTTGTGCGTCCCCTGCTGGGAGTTGGCCTGCAGGGAACTGGACTACAACCCAGGCATGTGCCCTGACTGGGAATCAAACCGAGATTCTCTGGTTCTCAGGCCTGTGCTCAATCCACTGAGCTACGCCAGCCAGGGCTACTCTTGACTTTAAAAATGTGGAAATTGAAAGGCAGAGAGATTATATTGGGTTGGCCAAAAAGTCCGTATGGTTTTTATCATAAAGTAAAAGACACATTTTTCATTTTTACCAATAATTTTATTGATTTGGATACTTTAAGTTGGTTGGCTATCACCTGTGGGGTATAACACTGATTGTTCTCAATTAATGTCTCAATTTGATCACTAACTTCAACTTGTCTACCTGACCATGGAATATCATCCATTGAGAAATCTCCAGCATGAAAGTTTGCAAAAACACTTTTGACATGTTCTACCAGCCACAACACCTTTTCCATACACTACACAAATCACTTTTATGCATTTCAGTTGCATTTTTACCTTTCTTGAAATAATAAAGCATTGTATGCCAAAATGTTGTATATTTTCTCTTAACTTCAATATTAAAATGGCTACACAAAAAATTCACTAATTTTGATAAGTTTGTTTAAATGCATTTTGATATGATAGCTGTCACAATATAATCTAACAAAATTGTTTTGAATGAAGTTAAACACTACTAAGAGCCATCTTACAGAAAACAAACTTTTTGGCCAACCCAATAGTATTTTTTTCCCTTTGCAAAATGGTTCTAGGGAACCAAAACTGTATACTTATTTTCTCTACCTAAACCATTCAGAAGCCCTAATTTCACCTTAACTTTTTGTTTTTCAGTTTTCTTCAGAATGTTCCCAATAACCTTCACTTAAACTTCCTGGAAAAGTTTTCTCTCTTTCCTCAGTTTGTGAACACCTTACATTTTGCAGCCATATAGACTATGTTTGGTTAAGCCATACATATTTAGTTCTTTTTAATCTTGCCTCACATCAGCCCTTATAGACCCTCAATCATTTTTGTAGCTCTCTCTGAATTCACTCCAGTATGATGACATCTTCCTGGTACTGAGGTTTTCATAAATGGACACACTTGTCTGACTCATGATGTGTTATCTCTGCGTGTGCTGCCCAAACAGTTTTTATAAACCACAATATCATCCTGAGCAATCTTATACTAATTTTCTATAACTATCACTGCCAGGTTTTATTCAACATTACTGTTTTCAAAGTATAGTAGCTCCATTTCCCTGATTATCTGTGACTTTTTCATCCAAAATGCATTACTTTATATTTTTTTCAAAGACTAAGTCTTATTTTGAATTTTCCTACTCAAAGCTGTAACCTCTCTATATTCATAAGCACATTTTCAGTTATAGCTAGCACTTGCAAACCACTGAAATTTTGTGATACTTATAAACTTAATATATTATTCAGCTCCTCTTTCTAATTATCAGTCTTAAATCAAGTTAATATATTATACAGACTTTTGCCATTTCCCTTTATCTATGCCCCAAAAGAACACAAATACAAATTGCAGTGTATTGTGACACACATATCTATTTTTTATGTGCTTTCATATAGATGAGTGACTGACATAGCACATTTTCTGTTTTCTAAGTCATATTTTTAATGTAACATATTAAAATACACCTCCTACTATGTAATGCATCCAATGTTGCATATAAATTCTTTTCTTTTGATTGTTTATTACTAGAGTTTAAAAGCTATAATTCAGAAATGTATTATGCTTAAGTTACTGTTTTGGATAAAATGAAATAATTGTCCCTTTCACCCCTGTTTATGAACGGAGAGCAATATTTCTTTTTCGGAACTATCTTTTTATTCATCTTAATTGGACAAAGCCTCACAATTCCTTCCACACTTCCTTCTAAGACATTCCTACATATAAATCCTGCTGAGGAAGAGGGTGCCAGGTGATCCCTTAAGCATAAAATGTCAGAATAATATTCACTGTTTGGACCTAGGGTTAGTACCTGACATAACAGTAGCCCATCTGGAGGGTCTGATGCAGGAATGCTGTCCATACATAGATACAGTGATGTAACATGTATTAATATTTTTAGATATCTGCAAAGGTAATATATTAAGAGTATTGTTACTACAGTGATACTAGCAGAGAGATTGAAATATGAAGAGATCATGGCTTGTTCAATTCCTCACAAATAAGTCAGTGGAAGACTTTTGAAGTCACCAGGAATTCAATATTGGTAACTATAGGAAATCCCTAAGTTAACCCAATATTGGATTTCCCTTGACCACAGAAGTTTCTCTCCTGTATATGCCTGTTAAAGCCCAAAACTTGGGAACACTTAGGTCTATAGATTTGTGGTTTCTTCAGGACTCATCTATATCCTGGACTCGAATTTCTAGTGCTCAGAAGATTGCCATTGACTTCCAAGGTCATTCCTTTGTTCAACAGGATATTTTGTATAATTTATCTGGAGTTTTAGATGTTGTGCAGTGGGAATTTTTCAGACCATCTAGTTTGCCATTTTGTCAAGGGTTCTGAGGAAAATGCAGTGACTTCACACATCCATGTGTCTCCTCGATCTTCCAGGTCTTTGAGGACTTTCCTGCCTGTGTCCACTCTGCCTAACCTTGCACACAGGTAGAAGGTAGTAACAAATAGTTCATCAATTTGACTCATTACTTGACTAAAGCAACAGATCAATTCATTGAAATCGCTGCCCACTAGGCATTAAAGTCTAGTGGAGGTACCTGTAAGGAACAGACAAAACTCAAAAATGGTTGGGGTAGTTCAGTATCTCGGACCTACATCGAGGGCTCTTGACCTATCCTGGATCATGGAATCCTTTGCCTATCTGATGAAATGTAGGGGCTCCTTTAAAAAAAGTCACCTACAGATTTTTGGCCAAGATTCCCCCCAAGAAAGTCTGACTAATTTGTAACTACTAGTATTCTTACTCTTGAACACATGGCCACATCTGTTTTCCACAGTCACTTAAAATCACTGAGCTCTCACTACACTTCACTCACTCGCCAAGTCGCAGAGCCACGGATATGAATGTCTAATGGGCTCTGCCTGTGTCACACACCTAACGGACTAGAGGCCAAGCTTTTGGGGAAGGTACAAGCTGCCCCTTTTGAACTACAGGCGGCCTTACCTCCCACTTATTTTGGGATGTTTTCCAAAGAGCAAGTGTGTTTGAATCTGAGTGGTCAAAATAAAAAGTACTTATTGAATACTCATTATACAAAAACAAAAGCAGAAAAATAAAATCCCTGCAAAGCTAAAATAAAAATCAACCATATTGCACTTCTCCAATTACGTTAATATGTTTCAGTATTTCCTTCATTTTTCTCTCTAATTAATTTTTTTCTTTATCATACTAGTGATCTTGTTTTATCTTCAATTTGTTTTGCTTCTCATGTAGTATCAACAGTATACAATAAAAAGCAAGCTATAAACCCTACAATTATAGTTACTATATATTTGTGTAACTATATCTGTTTATATATCTTACTACCCATTAGTACCCATCTTACTAATGAACAGCTTGTCAATCTTTACCTGGAACAAAATGTACCATAATATTAATGGCATTTATGTCTGTATAGTGTGATTTTAAGTAGTTTTAATTTTAACTGCCATATTTTCTTCTGTGTTCTATGGTTTTGGCAGTGTGTTCTACATTTTATTCTTTCCAAGTAGAATTGCAGTAAAAGTATCAAAATTAATCATATTACTTTTCATAGCATGTTTTCCATAGTATGGCATTTATCATAATATTGTTCATTTGTAGCATAATTTCCACTGAGTGAGGGCAGTCATATTAGCTACTATGTTTTTCTTTCACTGTCATAAAAATGTATATTTTTTATGTTTGGGTTACTTTTCCAAAATAATTTCTATAAGTGCAGTTATTGGCTTATAAGTTGCAAATATTTTATTATTCTCAATAGATATTGCCAAACTACTTTCCAAAATCTTGTACCAACCGATAATGCAACCAACAAGAATGAAGGGTAATCATGACCTCCTTGTCTACGTTTGTAATATAATTTGATTTTTGAGAACTTAAGGTAAAAAATCAAAAGTGATTTTCACCTTATTTAGCCAGCCCTTAATTATCTGAGCAACATTTAACATGTCCCGTGTTTATTTACAAATTATTGCATTGCCTTGTATAGCCTACTTCATAAAGTTTCTATTTCACACATAAAGCATGTCATTGAATACTTCATTTACTTAACTATCAATTATGTTTACAAGTCATCACATTATAATCATTTGTGATAAGCATACATACTAATATTTTCAGCTTTGCTCAAATGGATCTATTTTTTCTTAAAATGGTCATACCTTCCCTTCCTCCTAAATGCAAAAAACAAGCAAACACATGTATACACACACACACACAAACATCAGAATAAAATTGTCAATGGATAAAATAAATTAAATGATAAGTTTTTAAATGTGAGATTTTCTTATCAACAACTCCACATCATTGATACTCCCAGATTATTTTTCTCTCTGACTTTCAAATAAGTTCCTTTCAGTTTTACTGAAAGCAAGTCTGCTTGCTTGATCATGAAGTATCATGTGTGTCAATAGGGTCGACTACTGGAGAATTTACAGCTTCAGATCAATCATCTGCATTAATGGCAAAGAGAGAAAAAAGAGTGTCAGAGGGGATTTATGGTGAAGAGTTATGGTGGCAAAGCGATAGGTAAGAAAGATGCTTGTGACCCTGGGGATTTAGAGCTACCACAATGAAGAGAAGTGTGCATTTGTTTGGTATAACAAGAGGAATAGATTAAAAAGAGAGGGGTGAAATGAATTAAGATTTGACTGAATGTCTACTCTGTGCTACAGCTGAGTACTTGGGTTGCTCATTTACTCCAAATGAAATGTTTTTACTCCTAGGACTGCAGGAAAAGAGAGAAATAAAGAAAACTCAGTGATAAGTTGAAAGAAGCAGATAAATAATTTTGGAGCAGTCTGGCTATGAATGAATATCAAATATGGAAAATTGAGGATAAGTTTTTACATAAGAAAATAAGCATGAAACTGAGAAACCATGAAGTCTTCAACATATAAGCATCCTGTGAAGATATTAATGGAACACTGAGAAATACAGATTTAAAGAGGAGAGAGGGATGAAGATTCAAATCGGTGATTTATCTACACAGAGAAGGAAGTCAAAACTATTATAGAAGAACAGCTCTTTAAGAGGTAGCCAAGAAAAAAATTGCATCCATCACCTGGAGTGCTGCAGGACACACAAAGTTGTCCTGAGAAACATGAGGAGCCATCAGACAGGATATGTATATTGGGGGAACAATATTTGTGGCAGAACCATTTAGTGGCATGTGCTAATTATTTATGTAGAAAGATAAATAAAAATATTTTGCAAAAAATTGGCATTTTGTCCAATGAATGGTAAGAAAACAAAATAAGGAAGAAACCAATTTCATATAGCATATCATAAAAATGCTTTCAAGAGCCCTGGCTGGGTAGTTCAGTTGGCTGGAGCATTGTCCCCCACACCAAAAGGTTGTGGGCTTGATCACCGGTCAGAGAAAATACCTAGGTTTTGGGTTTGAGCCTCATTTGAGTGTATCCAGGAGGCAACCAATTGATGTTTTCCTCTCACATGGTGTTTCTCTCTCTTCTTTCTCTCTCTCTTTCCCTCTCTCTAAAAACCAATAAACATATCCTTGGGTAAGAATTAAAAAATGTTTTCAAGAAAGTAAAATAAACATGTTTTGTGTGTCTTGACATCCTGAAATGACGACAGCCAATAGTCAAAATTTTGCTATATGTTGAAGGTGCATCAAATCATTTAGTTTTTGTAAAATTGGCATATTGTATATTTCTATTATAAAATAATATATATTTTAGAAATTGTGGAAATTACTGAAAAAATAGAAAAAAGGTTAATAAACCACCCCAGTCACCTCATTTGGGGGATTTCTTAAATGCAGTCTAATTATTTTAGCCATGTATGCTTGTGGTTTAACTTTTTTGGCATATTTATTTTCTTACGGCTACAGTCAAATGTAAAAATAATACTGTGGTATCTTTTTTACATGGTTTATGACTGAGTTCTTTTAAAGTTATAGTAATGACACTTGAGAAAATTTCAAAAAAGTCAAGTTAGGTTAAAACACATTTTGCCTATTTTAATAATATGGAACAAGTATTTAAATAATGCTGTGATGGGTGATTAAATAAGTTTTAACTCTCTTTGTTACCATTGGTATTATTCACTTCCTTGAGAATTGCTATTTTGGGGAAATCATCAGAATGTACTTACCTAACTCACATATAAAGCTAATGCCTTTTTTTTTACCACTTACCTAATTGCTGCATAACACACAATCTTTAATTAAATTTAAAACAAAAACAAACACAAACAAACAAAGAAACAAAAAGCCCTTTTCCCAAATCTACAAATTAGACAGGGCTTGGCAGGAACAGTTCAAGATAACAACAACATAAGTCTCCTTCACTAGAATTTGGAAGCATCTATTGAGCCTCTGTAGGACTCGATGCCTATCTTTTTCAAATATATAAATGAGACAGTTTAGAATTTTTCCAGAGCAGTTGGCTGCATTCCCATACGTGATAAGATTTGAATGCCTTGAATGGGAGACCAACTGGTGGAGAAACTCTCAATATGGAGGTGAGGGGCACTGTGAGGCATCACCTTAACTTTTCTGGAGATCTTAACAAAGGATGTTATATACCATCCTGGATTTAATCTTTGACTAGGATCAATTTCTTAAATGGAGAATGCTTTACCATCTTGAGAGACAGGAATGTGAAAGTTTCATTTTGGGACCCTGGTGAGCCCTGTATCATTTATATTTCTTCAAATTTTGCTTGAAAACTAATCAGTTATTTTCTTAGCTCCTCTTACCTCTCTCATTTTATTTTAGGCAGCTAGAAGAAACCAGGTGGTACCTTCGATACCTTTTCTGGAATTCTCCTGAGCTATATTATCAGGTTCATCAGACATACTTCCTATTTTCCACATTAACAGAGGCAAATTTTTTGTCAAACTGCCATGACTTAAGAAGGGTCCCCTTTCCTCCAGTGCCCAGTAACATATTCCCTACCCTTCTTTAAGCTCTCACTAATGGCCTCCACTAGTCTATTTAGGCTTTTGCTAGTACTCTGTTAACCCTTTGACACTAACTGTTCTTGAGACCCTTGCAGCTTACACTTGCTGCCTGATCCAAGGGCAATGTCACATATTTCAGTCCTTTTGTTACAGGAGCACCCTACTTCCAGGTACCTAACACAGATCCCTAAATGCAATGGCTTCAAACAAGCACAATCACTTATTTTTCTGTTGAACTTGCAGTTTTGAGCATAGCAACTACAAAGTCAACAGGTGTAGTTGATCCCTGCTCTTTGCTGTACCAGGCAGCGGGGTGGAGGAGAGATCAGCTGGGGGTTGGGAGACCCACTTTGAACTTGTCAGACAAGTCAATGCTAGGAACTTAGCCAGGATAGTGACTGTGGGCTTATGTTCCTCTCTCCATGGGCCTTTCCATAAGCTTCCTCAGAATATACTGGCTGGATAATAGCAGCAAACATTCCAAGAGAATCATATGCTAATAGTACCACATTTTACAATCTATCCTTGGAAATCACAGTGTTATTTCTGCTGTAGTCATACTCAGTTCAAAGAGAAGGAAATTAAACCATGATTCTCAGTGTGAAGGGTATAAAAAATCATGTTGTAATAAGAGCTGGTGGGATGGCAGAGACAGTGTGACCCCTTTTCAGATAATGCAATCTGTCACATATCCATCAATATGCTTGAGGGACACTAAAAATTCACTATTGACAATATCAAGTGTTATGGTTGGTGATTCATGTTTGATGGTTCTGGAGTGTGTGTTGGGGGAGGTATGTTTGATCTGGACTGTTTTGGAACGTGGAAGTTGGATAGAGGTGGAGAGAAAGGTAACTTTGTAGAGTAGAAATGAAAAGAGACATTGTCAGAACTGTTGTTTGTATATTCATTCCTATGGATATGAGCAATTTGGGGAGAGGATGAGAAATAGGGGAATGTTTTCTTTTGGGGGGTAGGTTGATAGTTACATATATGAGAAAAAAGCAGGGCAGAGCTCAGACACTGAAGGAAAGGCTTTTATAAAAGCCAGATGACAACCAGAGTTGCATAGCAAACCAAGTAATTTAAATATAGCTAAGGCATTGATAGAGGGTCATTTTCTCTTACCTGTATACAGAAATTTAGGACTTCTGGCCAAGATGGAGGGCTAGGTAGACACACAGTGCTTTCTGACACAAAGAAAAGGAGGACAACAATAATTTAAAAACAAAAAACCAATCAGAACTGACAGAAAATTGAACTGTATGGAAGTCCAACAACCAAGGAATTAAGGAAGAAATACTCACCCAGATGGTAGGAGGGGAGGACACAGGCAGCGGGGTGGAGAGGACTCACAGTGAGGCAGCAGCTGCAGGACCAGGCAGTCACAGATTCAGGTGCAAATAAAGTGGGAGAAACAACTAGGGAGTGAGACAGACCCACAACCCAGGGGCCCAGTGGGGAAATAAAGCCTCAAAGCCTCTGACTGAAAACACCTGTGGGGGTTGTCAGGGCAGAAGGAGAAACTCTCAGCCTTACAGGAGAGTTCCTTGGTGAGACCCACAGGGTGCTAGAATGTACACAAGCTCACCCAACCAGGAATCAGCGTCAGAAGGTCCCACTTTGCTTGTGGGTAGCAGAGAAAATGACTGAAAGCTGTCGAGAACAAGCGCCATTGTTCCCTCTCAGACCCTCCCCCACATACAGCACCAAAATGCAGCAACAAGGGCTGCCCCACCCTGGTGAACACCTAAGGCTCTACCCCTCACTATGTAACAAGTGTGCTGAGACAAAACAAAAACGGCCCAAATGAAAGAACAGATCAAAGCTCCAAAAAAAAATACAACTAAATGACAAAGAGATAGCCAACCCATCAGATGCACAATTCAAAATGCTGGTAATCAGGATGATCACAAAATTGGTTGAATGTGGTTGCAAAATAGATGAAAAAATGAAGGCTATGCTAAGTGAAATAAAGGAAAATGCTCAGGGAATCAACAGTGAAGGGAAGAAAACTGGGACTCAAATCAATGCTATGGACCAGAAGGAAGAAATATTCAACCAGAAAATAATGAAAAAGCAAGAATACCAAAAAATGAGGAGAAGTTTAGGAACCTCCAGGACATCTTTAAATGTTCCAACATCTGAATCATAGGAGTGCCACAAAGAGAAGAGGAAAAGTAAGAAATTGAAAACTTATTTGAAAACATAATGAAGGAGAAATTCCCAAATCTGGCAAAGGAAATAGACTTCCAGGAAGTCCAGGAAGCTTGGAGAGTCCCAAAGAAGGTGGACCCAAGGAGGAACACACCAAGGCACATCATAATTACATTACCCAAAATTAAAAATAAGGAGAGAATCTTAAAAGCAGCATGAGAAAAGAAGAGTTACCTACAAATGAGTTCCCATCACACAGTCAGCTGATTTCTCAAAAGAGACGTTACAGGCAAGAAGGGGCTGGAAAGAAGTATTCCAAGTCATGAAAGGCAAGGACCTACATCCAAGATTGCTCTATCCAGCAAAGCTTTCATTTAGAAAAAAAGGGCAGATGAAGTGCTTCCCAGATAAGGTCAAGTTAAAGGAGTGCATCATCACCAAGCCCTTATTATATGAAATGTGAAAGGGACTTACCTAAACAAAAGAAGGTAAAAAAATATGAACAGTAAAATGACAACAAACTCACAACTATCAACAACCGAACATAGAAAAACAAAAGCAAACAACTAGAACAGGAACAGAATCACAGAAATGGAGATCACATGGAGGGTTGTCAGCGGGGGAATGGGAGGTGGAGAGAATGGGAAAAGGTACAGAGAATAAGTAGCATAGATGGTAGGCAGAAAATAGACAGGGGGAGGTTAAGAATAGCATAGGAAATGTAGAAGCCAAAGAACTTACATGTGTGACTTTTGGACATGAACTAAGGTGGGGGAACACTGGTGGGAGGGGGGGTATGTAGGGCAGAGGGGAATAAAAGGAGAAAAAAATGGGACAACTGTAATAGCATAATCAAAAACATATATTTAAATAAATATGTTAATAAATGATATTTTGGTTAAAAAATCTAGTGGTTTTCAAATGGATTTGAGAACCTAAAGATCTTTGCCCAGACCTTTGGCATAGACCCAGGCAGTCCTGTGACTGGCACACCCGCAGGACCTGCTACAAGGCTCTCCTAGGTGGCCTGAGAGGTGGAGGGTCTCGTCTGGGCTCAGTTACAGCAGAAAAGAGGAACATAGCACATGCCACTTAGCAGTGAAAGTTGACAGAACTTGTTTGTGAATACATATTATGTATACCCTCTTTGGGGTTTCAAGAAATAATTCCAATATAATTCTGCTGGAATAATTTCTGAGGAAGGAATTGTTTTGACACCCAACATTTAAACCAAAGGGCTTCAAATCATTGAAATGTGAGCATAAAAATTAATGTGACATGATTTTATACTCAGGGGCTAAAGTGGCACAGACATCAGTTTCCATAGCTACCATAAGGTCAAATGCTGTGCCTTGCCTTCTTACTGAAGGGTTGTTACCTGGAAGTTGTTGTTTCTGACTGAATGTGGAAAGAGTACCTTCCCTTGGGTGAAGTGGTACACCTTAGACCACCTTAGAGCAACAATGCCAAGTTGGGGCTATTATAGTTCTACTTGTTTTGGTGAGTGCTTATATTTCTAAAGCTAAATAGAAATAGTGTGACTGAAAAGAAAGTTGGGGAGGAACAAAAAAGCTTCCTGTATGTGTGTACATGTTGTAATGTTCTTCACGGGCTTTAGTGGGAAGTTGGGGAAGGCTGCTAGCCTTATGCCATTTTAATTGAAAAGCATCATCTAAATTTTATGGAGAAAACAGAGAAAAACATTTCTGTCATCTGTGTTAGAAGATGCTTTTCTGCAAATGATAATCTGGAACAACCAAAAGATGTTTTGGGACCAACATGAAATATTATGAAAAAATAATTATGGTTGTACTCTGTTATTTGTGCTATGAACTCTGTTTTTCATTATTTATTTTTCTCTGCTCTTTGAGTTATTTAAAAGACAGGATTTCAATAATTCCAGTATTCTCTCATAGAAAGCCCTCTGTTCTGTAAACAGTGGGGCAAGTATATTAGTTTAAGAGACAACAAAACACCTGAAACGAGGGTGCCCCAGGACAGAAGATGTTCACTGTGCAAAGCCTTTGAAGAAAAACGTTGCTTCTCAGAAGGAGTTATAAATTTGCTGTGAACAAGACAAGACCAGCATGGAGTTTTAAATCACTTCCTCTATACAAGCTCTCGACAGGCATGCATGAAAGCAAAATAAAGAACACTTGAGAAAATCTAAACTGGCTACCTGAAAATTCTGCTTTTAAAGAAAGCATTGCTAAGAAAGGACATACCTCATCACCTCTCAACTTCAAAGGTGCCGGGATTTGCAGATTTTTAAATGGCCATGCTCTCTCTTGCCATTTAATGTCTCCTCTACTGACTCTGGCTCTCTTCTTTTCCAGAAGGCTATTTTCAATTAATTTTTCAAGATTCAGTTCAAAGGTTGACTCCACTTGAAGGCTTTGCCTGACGCTTCTGCACAGCCTCCCTGCTACAAACACCGGCTCAGCCACAGTCTCTTTCCTTGGGCACCCAGCTGGAGTACAAAATTCTCTGCATGCTCTTTGTTTTGGTACACCTTTCTGATCTGCCCCCTTGCTCCAAACCCAATATACACTCAGTGACTAGACATTGAGGTCTTTTAAGCAGGAGTGATATTCGTCTCTACTCTTTTGTCATTTGTATTCAGTACAATTTCAGACATCAAGCTAATGGGTACATAATCATCCTCCCCAAAATGAATCAACGGGCAAGCAAGTAAATGAAAGCATACACTCAGGATACAAAATTTTTGCTATCTCTTCTTTTGGCATATTTTTTAGACAAATGCTGAGCAAAAAGGATTTTTTCAGGCTCTACACGGATATTATATCATTCTATTACTGAGGAAAGAGATTGAGTTGACAGCTGACACAGAGAAAGCAAACTACACAGGTATTTTTGCTTTTGTCTTTTTCTTCAAGGGGAATGTCTTGCAAACCGGGAAGCGTGAAAATGATGAAGAAGTAAACGTAAGAGGACTGTAGGGAAGTACTGAGGTTGTTTAGATGAATCCAAATCTCTAGGTTAGGCGGATTTCATCCTAAGAAATCAAAATAAGTTACAGGCGTGACCACAGAACCGCAGTTGATAACCTCTGACAAAAACTTGCTGGAAAACTAGAAACAGGGAGACTTTCTGTGGTTTAAAAAAATTAACATGTATGAGTATGATCTTGTCACTGACAAACATTCCAGAACAGTCTCATAAGGGTTACTTCTTTAGCATTCAAAAAAGGAAGTGATGCTCATTCCTAGCTTGAAAAGGGTTGCCTAGAATAAACCATTTTAAACAAATCCCTTTTTCCTTTTTTAAAGCCTTTCTCTTTTTAAAAACATAGTTACAAGAAAAATAAATGAAGAATTTTTAGTGGACATCAACTATGTGAGTTTCAGAACAAAATCTGATCACATCACTTAATATTTCCTTGGTAATAAGATGATTTTGTTGATCATGGTGATAAGAAATTTGGACTGAACTAGGTTTAGGTAAGCAGATTTATAACTTGTTAAATAACCACACCCCCCAAAATCATGTTTTATCTCTGTTACCATAGAAGGAGAGGGACTTAACCTTAGTCATATCCGATGACACCATTTTATTTATATATGTAGGGAGGACAACATCCCAAATTTATAAATAAAATATGGTGGATAAGTTGGCTATTATCACATTCAGATTTTGCAAATATATCTAAACTTTAGGAAAATTTCCCCCCAAATAATTAGGTAGAAATAGGTGGAAATAAATGTAAATTGAATGACAGCATAGAAAACAATGAATCTGGTTTCAGTGCACGTGGAAAAGAGCCTAGAACACAGCAGGCATGACGGGGTGAAGAGTTACTCCCCCTTCCTCACGCTTTGTGTAGAGAGACCTCCAGCGGAGCAGCAAGTGCCGCTGGCCTCTGCTTCTACCTGCGCTCCTCGCTGTACTCAAGCTTGGGGGGTGACAGCCAATGGTACCTCCGTTCTCCCCTCCCTTGCTAGGTATAACTATTCAGTGGGAATACGATTACTGGAAATTTGCTCTCTTTGCTTTCACCTCAGATCAGTTTAAGGGAGCCATCATGGGCAAGTGCATTGCTCTTCAGACAAAAATTTTCTCCATTTGTCCTACCCCGTGTCTGGACTGCAGAGGGGGGTCTGTGAGTGGGTGGTTAGCATGCTGTTAGCAAGCCCCCTTAACAAGACCGTTGAGTCATGTCCTCCAATCTAACTTTTTTAGGAAAATAGCTCACACCATGATCTCCTTCTGTCTGATTTAGTTTATCTCATAATTGGTCATAAGCCCCAACTGTAGGCACTTACTCAATGTTTATTGATTATCAAATTAAAAAGAGCTTAAAAGGACCATATCTCTCTTTCCTAATATGTGGTACTCTTAGCACCTATTGTTTTACTTTGATTGCTTGCTTTGATCTTCCTCTCCCATTACATACTTTCACCAGATGTCACCTGATATCAGAGTGAGCAAATAGAAAGCTAACTTAATATCAGGTGGGACTTCTACCTGTGTGGATCAGCACTGCCAGAGCATTAACAGAGGGGAATTTTTTTGGAGTCATTTGGGTTTTGAGGGTGGAAACCCAGATGTCAGCAGCGTCGGGCTCTTTCTCTTGAGCTGCTTCTTGCAGCCAAATTCTTCAGAGAAATTTCTTCCAATCTTCTGGTTGGGTGGCATAATCATGACTGTTAGCATTTTGGGACCTTGGTGGGAAATAACACCAGAGAGTCAAAATGCAGGAGGAAAAGTTCCGGGAGTACCATGAAAGACAGAAACAAGGTTCTGTAACAGAGAGCAATGGAAGGGAACCACTTTAAGTAGAAAAGTCGTGGAGGACCTCCTTGAACAGGTGACATTAGAGTTGAATCCCCCAAAATAAGAGTGGGCTTGTCATGCACATGGCTGGCCCAAGAGTGTCCAGGCAGAGGTAAGAACATGTATAAAATCCCTGCGCTCAGAGTTTTAAGAAACAAATACATGTTTGCAGTGTGGTGGGAACAAAGTGAACAAGGGGAGTCTTGGAAAGAGGTAAAGTCACAGCATGGCCTGGGGACAAATGATGTAGACCTTACAGGCCATTGACTAGTTCATTGTTTCCGTCTTCACATCCCACTGGGCTTTATACATAATTTTATTATTAGGAACCTAAACTTTGTAATTCCCTTATCTGTTTTATTCACCTGATTCTATACATAGGATACATTCCTAAGGTCAGAACCCATTAACTATTTACCCGAATATCCCTCATTTCAGCACTTAAAATACTGCCAGTTTTCCCTTAGAGGAGGTGTTCAGAACAGCTGTTTATTGAACACCCTAAGGAAACTGAGTAAAGCATGCATTCTCTGCTGATCCAAACCTTTAGAATGACCACCAATGGCTTGAGATTTTGTGCAAAGTATCCTAACAACCAAGATGATATATTGCTATTATTGAGCTGATGCTTTTGCCAGAACTAAAATAACCATCAATAATTTGAATTCGGTTTAAAGTCTGTTGATTTAATTCATCAGAGAACTTACCAGAATGTATAATTCCAATGGCTCTGGAATTTATGATAGAGTTTGGGTATTGAGTTTTTCACTTACGCCTATTGTATGACATGATAGCATCTCGTTACCCTTGTTTTTCTCAGGCTCACTCGGACTCTCTTGACTGGGGCTATGCCAGGAGCTGTTCCTGAAGGAGGCTCCACCCTTGAGTGGAGCCTACAATGAGAGTGGCAGGGAATAGGGGAATTTTGACTCCATCACACACTGACACAGTAGCTTAGTGCAAATGATTTAATTCCTTCAAGAGTTAGCTTCTTCACTTACAAATTGAGAATCATGGTACAGTTAAAAAAGATGTTGTGTATATAACATTTAGTACAGTCGCTGGCATTTGAAGAGCACCGCATAAATGTGAACTGCTATTATTTTCATAATTATTGTGAAATTACAATATTTAAGCTTGGCCCAGCTTTTTAAATTTAAAATGATCAGAATTTATTCAAAAAATCTTACAAAATCCTGGCAGATCAAAGATAAGTAGAAGAAAGTAGGCAATAATGCAGTAATTCATTTACATCATGTCAAAAATGACTGAAAAAAAACTTTATGGAACAGTATATTTTTATAAAAATCTTTGCTTCAGAGTTTCCTGATAAATATTCCTTTTGGCCTGAGAACTACATAGTTGATTTCTGCATGAAACTGAATATTTTTTGAAAGTTAGGGCTAAATTAGTTGGGTTATTTTTGCATGATGAAAGCGTGAAAACAAAACACCTTTTTTGCTAAAATATTATCTGGTCCTCGTTTCAGCCTAGAGGATTGAAAATACTATATAATTAAAATTTTAAATGTGGGAAGGAAATTCTATAATATTTGTTAATTCTAGCCCTGAAATGTTCAAAGTTATTTTTTGCTTCAAAATCTGGAACTGAACATACACTCAACAATTTATTTCAATTCATACTGTTAGAAGCTTGCCCTGCCTATCTGTGCAGGTTTGGAGGTATACTTAAAGTATTTCTCCTTTCTTTAGAAAAACTTGAATAAAGTAGTAAAAAGAACAAGTTGAAGCAGTTTTCTTTTAATATTGTTAGGGTATAGTTGTAAAAATTTTAAGGAAATAAAAAATTATCTACATTGTAAAGCAGGATGTCTTAACACCACATCATCAGTGTTTGAGGGGAAGGTGTACAATTGGTGACATTTTTCAGAAAAAGAACCAAAAAGCACCTTATTAGGGCACACCCTTAAACAATCATCTGGCATCAAATAGATTTACCCTGGATTCTCTATAGAACAATTATAATGGGTTTAATTCATGAGGTGGAAGTATGAGTGAAGACTGTAAGGGTGCCACAGACATTCCTGGTTTGGGAGCTCCACACAGTGACCATTTGGATTCTCGTATTAAAGGGAAATGTGCTTCATATGGCTACATGGGACGACACTGGGTAATTGTGCTAATGTGGCTTCAACTTGCTCTACTTTCCTATTTCCTTATTTAAGCATCTTAAATTTCAGTAGAACATGAATTTTACATACATCTTGCATTTGATTAGATCACATTTTATATATTTTATGCATTTTAATCCAAGTTTGGCTCTGTGAACCTTACCATCTGTCTGGAGTTGTCATTGCATTTTATTTTTAATTTTAATTTACCCATTATATTTTTGACTAAAAGTTGTTTTATTTTTGGCAACTTCCTCACCTATGTCTTCTCTCTCTTCCATCCATTTGCCACAATGCAACAAGAGAAGGCCTTCTAAAACGTAAATCTGATTACATTATTCCAGTTGAATTCCATTGTCTTTATAATTAGTCCAAACTCTAACCAGAATCCTAGGATACTACATTATCTGGACCCTTTGAGTATATCTTTGCAACTTTCTTTTAGTTTTTCTAGCCATTCTTTTCCTCGCCTCTGAGCCTCTATGCATGCTTTTCCCACTGCCTGGACCACTTCTCCTACACTCTGCCTCAGTAGTTCCTATTGCTTCCAAGAAGTTTTCACTAACATTACCTTTTCTCCCACACAATACACCATATCCTCCAATTTTGTGAATTAGACAATTGCACAAGGTCAGTGCTACATGTCCTCCTTAGCTAGATTTTAAGTTCTGGGAGAAAACAGACCCCATCTACCTTGCTTACCATTGGGTCCCCCACATCTAATCTGGGCCCTGGGACACAGTAGTGTCTTAGTAAGTATCTATTAAATGCCCGGATGGAAGGATAACAAAAACCACCACAGAAAATGCTATGCATATATTTTTTATCATTGTTACTTATTAAGTATATAGAAACTTTAAAAATAATTATAGCTATCACTGATGTCAACTTACTTTTGAATTACAATCTATTTTATTCTGTAGGTACAGCTGCTAAGTGTACCGTATTTTGGGAGCCCGTGGATGGTAAATGAAATAAAAATTACCTCAAATCACAAGATGTTCTTCATAATTTATTTAGACATTGTTATCTGAGTTTCAATTCTAAAGAAAAATAAATAGTTATATTTATATAGAGAGAGGTATATATTTATAGTTATATATATATAGAAAATAGTTATATTTTCTAAAATAGATAGTTATAGAGATTTAAAAATCAACACTTCAATTAGAAGCTTACCACACATAAATCTACAAAATTGCACAACTTTAAGTTTGCGGAAATGCCTTATAAAAATGCCTCTAGGAATCAGAACATTTATGAAATACAATTCAAGTGGCTGCTCAATCCAAAATGAGAAGCGCAGTTTCAGTCATAGGTAAAGTCTTTAGAGCACTTTCCTGTGCAACTCTGCTGACGACAAATGATGTTGACAGCTGCCAGCTTTTTCTCCTGGTAGAAACAAAATGTTGCTTAGCCATAGCCCCAAAGGAAAAATAACAACGACTTCTAGAGTCATCTGGGAAGTCCAACATTTAATAATACCACATCAGTTGGAATCAGGTGGGGAAAGGTGATCCTCCTGAATGACTCTGTTAATATCATTTCCATTACTGTGCTACTATTCCTATGGGTTCACAGTTTGCAGGACAATACATCAGGCATTAATGAATTTACACATTTAAGAGATATTTACTTAGCACCTATTTTGTGATATATACTATGCTAAGAGTTGGAGATCAATGATGAAAAAGACAGAAAAACAAGTGATTAATAGATTGTTCCTGAGGGCTAGGGAAACAAAAGAGTGATGGTTGGGGATGTCCCACGGGGGTGCAGGCTGAGGACCAAACTTAAGACGGCTGGTCTGGAATGCCTCTTAGAGAAGTAACTTTTGAGATAAGAATAAGCAATCAGTGAAAAATCAGGAAACACATTCTAGGCAGAGGAAATGGCAAATGCATAGTTTCTGATATGGAAAAAGGCTTGCTGTATTTGAAAATAAGAAAAAAGGCCAATGTGACAGAGAATAATGTGCAAGCAGAACAAGGGCAGGAGATCAAGCCGGAGAGGCACTTAGATGTCAGCTGATACAGGACTTGCAGGACTTTGACTTTTATTCTAAAAGCAATGGAAGCCCTGGGAAGGTTTTATGCAAGGAAGTGACATATCTGATTTACATTTCTGAAACTCTCATTCTGGCTGCTGAATGGATGGATAATAAAGGAACAAGAATGGAAGCAGAGAGCTCTTTAGGACGTTACTACTGTAGTCCAGGTGTGAAATGTGGCAGCAGAGATGATCAAATATATATTCTGAAAACAGAATTGATAGGACTTGTTTAAGGATTGGATATGAGGGGTGAGGCAAAAAAGAAGAATCAAGGGTAACTCTCAGATTATATGATTTCAAGCAACGTGGTAGAGGGTAGTTCCAATTACCATAATGAGTGAACCTTGGGAAAGAACAGATTCCATTAAAAAAGGCATGTTCAACAGCTCCAGGTGGAGTATGAGAAGTTTAAAAGATACGCATACCTGAATTCAGTTCCTGAGTCAAAGGGTCTTAGCACATGGGAGGAACTTGGTAGGTGACACATATCAAAGAGTCAGATAGTGACTGTGTTGTGCTTAAAGGGGAAAAATGTGCTGCTTGCCCACCACTAGGAGACTTGAGTTTTGGATTACTTGCTATGACAGAGTAACAGATTGACATCTAGAATCCCTCATGGACAACTTCTACATGCACCAGACAAAGAGCAGGGACTTGGCGCCCTTGTGACAGTGGCAGTCCAAGCACTGGCTCTGGACCCCCTCCCAGATCTCCAGCCACCCGCACTGGCAGGAGTCATCAGCGAGCCTCCATCTGAGACCTTTCTCTCTTTTTTTTTCTCACTTTTATTTATTTATTTAAATTTATTTAATTATTTTCCAAGTACAGTTTTCTGTCTATTACTCCCATCCCATTCCACCCCCCCATGCTCCCCTCTCCCTCCCATTTCCACCTTCTTAGTTGTCCATGTATCCTTTTAATTTGTTCCTCTAAATCCCTCCCCTATTTCCCCTGAAATTCCCTTCCCTCTCCCCTCTGGTCACTGTCTGCCTGTTCTCTTTGTTTGCCTCCCTAAAATATAAAATCCATTTCCTTCCAGTACTATTCCAAAAAAATTATCTAGTGTCTTTTTAAAACCATAGATTTTTAGGAAAATGTTTATAAAAGAGCATCTGGTTTATTTCTCACTGAAAGATGGTGCTAAGAAGTGAGAAACGTGGATCAAGTCAACCCCAAACACAAAGGCTGTGAATAACTTACTTTGTAAATAGAATAAATATTTTATTCAAATTATGTGTTTCCATTATTTATAATTAAAAACCCTTGGTATTCAGTAAAGAGCAAAATGTGAAGGACTCCCCCCCAAAAAACACATTATATTTCTTACATAGAAATTTTCATAATAAGAAAGTCAAAGTTATAAGAAAGTATCTTTTTTTAGCTATCAGTTTAGGTTTTTCCCTTTTCCTTCCCCTATTAGCCATGAAACAGGGCTTTGTGCTCAGTACTTAAGGATTGGGCAAAAGCAGAATTTGACTTCAGACAACTTCCAAGTTTACTCTTAATTCTAAAAGCTTAATGTCAGTTTTGTTAAGTGTCCTGTTTTGTTAAGTGTCCTGGAGAGACAGTAGGGTTTGAATAAAGAGAAAAAGAGTTCTCTTAAAATATAGTAGCCAGAAAAAAATACAGGATGCAGTAAAGTTTGGATTTCAGATAAACAACAAATCACTTCTCGTGGAAATTACATCCCAAATGTAGCAAGGAATATATTTATACTTAAACATTTTTTTTTAAATTCTAATATACCTGAGCATCCCATAATTGTTGTTTTCAAATCTAGCAACCACACCCTGAAAGACACTTAATTAATGAGAGAGGAAGAGATCTCCTTTGACTGAAACCCAAGAAGGAGAGTGTGGGTTTTTGGCCCTCTTCTTGAAATATGTGACACTAAGTGACAGGGAGGTAGAAAGACTTCTAAGGAGAGTGACTGGATATTGTGTCTGTGGGACATGAGGTTTGATATATATTTATTAAATCATCTTTATTATTTATAGTTTCTGGCCTTGTATACTTATAATTATCCCCCACCTAATATAATAACAAGTCATTTCATCGATGGTAGATTTTTATTATGTTCATACATGAATGAAAACTTCACTGGATATAGATCATTTGTATCTAAACTTTCATCCTTAAAACTCTGAAAATACTACTCTATTGTCTTTTGTCATCTAACATTATAAATAAGCCTGGTGTATGTCTAATTTCTTCCCCTATGTTGTCTGCCTGATCATTTCACAATTCATTTTTTCTCTTTGGCATTAATGACATTCAATAGAACATGCCTAGAACTATTTTGCCAGAGATCCCTGCTCTAAACCACCCCTTCTCCTGCCATCAATCCCACCATCAGAGGCCTGCTTTCAGGTTTCTGCTCAATAAATAGAACTATGTGGGTCCCTACCTTTTTCCTCTGTGCTTTTATAAACTTCCCTGCTCCCTGAACATCAATTAATATTAGTTTTCTTTATCTTCCTTGATAATGCAACCACCTTGTGCCACTGGTACTCAGGAACCACAACTGCTGGATTGTGTGGTAAGAATACATTTAGTTTGTAAGAAACTGTCAAACTGCTCTGCAAAGTGACTATACCATGTTGTATTCCCACCATCAATGAAGGAGCCCCTTTTTGTTATTCTCATCGGCACTAGGTGTTGTCAGCATTCTGGGCCTGGGCCATCCTAAGAGGTACACTCTGGGCCACTTGCCTCTTTCGGACTTTTGCTGCCCTATAAGTTGCTGTAAAAGAGATCATTGGTTCAATCAGCTTGTGGTGGCTTGGGGCAGTAGGGTCTAGTTATATTATAAGAACAGAATGGCCTTAAGAATATCATCTCTGTACCTTCAAATTTGTTGAGTGACTAATTGGACTAATGGATGAATGAATGAATGAATAAACTTAGCTAGTATCTACCTCTGGCCTCAAAGTCCTTATAATAAATGATCTTTAAGGTTCCTTCCAATCTTAAGACTCTATAACATAATTTCCTTCTTACTTAGGGAGATATAATATGCATTTTGATTCATGAGCCACTGAAAAAGTTTGTGTCTTTCCCATTTAAGGAAAGTTTATCACTGAGTTTCATTAAGCCTCTGAAAAAGACTTGTGGAAAGAGTTTCCTCATACAGGGCTCTCCAAACAAGCCTGAGCCTGCTTCCTCAAGCATCCAAGTTTGCATTTATCTTCCCAGAGGCTCAGGAGCATGTGTATATGTGTTTAGTAGAAAAGCCTTCCTGTGTTCATTGAACTAATAGAATTTTCTTCTCTCTTTTATTGCCATCACAATGTTGAGTGTTTGCACTATTGACTACATCCTATGGGATGTCATATGTAACTTGGCATGACGTGAATGTCTGTGTCCCCACAAATTCATATGTTGGAACTCTAATCCCCAATGCGATGACAGTATTTGGAAGTGGGGCATTTGGAGATAATTAGGGTATGGGAGTAGAGCCATCACGATGGCACAGTAGCCGGATAAGAAGAGAGCTTTCTTTTCCTCTCTGCCATGTGAGCACATACGAGGAAGAGAGCCATCTGCACGTGGGCAGGGAGTTCTCACCAGAACCCAAACGTGGTGGCATCCTGACCTCAGACTTCCCAGTCTCCAGGACTGAGAAATGAATTTCTGTGACTTAGGCCACCCAGTTTATTCTATTTTTGCTAGTAGCAGCCCAGAGTGACCAAGACATAGGGCTTCACTTATGTTATAAGAATTTCTCACTTGCAGTTCAAACTCCAAACTGTGACCCTGATCTCTTAGGGCTGAGTGGGCCAGCTTGTCCTGTGTAACCTGGTGTGACAGACTTCACTGTCCCATCCACTTCCTGCTAGCATCTTTTAATCTGATACTCCAGAAGCCTTACCACTTAGATAGAAGTCTCCAACCACAAAGATGAGGGTGTAAGTGACAAATATAGGGCATCATATATAGCTGAAGATAGTCCCCCGTCACCTCCTTATGGAAGGACAATTGTTTCCTAGGTGATAAATAGTTTTAACTGAGATTCCCAAACTATTTTTTAAAATATTTGAATATGAGGTTCCTACTTTAAAGGGTAGCCTTAACTCTAAAGATAGAAGCTATCTTTGTTGTATTCTCCCTCAAGTCCACGGATATCCATATCCTAAGGAATAATAGGGGGACATAAAGATGGGCTAGAAATAGGAAGTAGGTGAGACAATCTTTCCTTAATACTAACACACATGAGACCCTGAGGATTATCAGACTGGGGGTTATAACAAACAGAAAAAATTCTACCTCACACAGGATGTGACTCTGAGTCCTTAAAAGAAAAAAAATGTTTAGACTCTGACTCACATTGACTCTGAAATTGTTGCTAACTCAGTACTGCAGAGGAAAGCAAAATCACAAAGGAATTAGTCCCAGTAAAAATATGGAAAACACAGCTCTCTGCAGTTAGTTCTAGTGTTTTTTTCTGGAAGAAGCAAATCCAGGAAAACTTTTCATTTCCAAAAGAAATGGGATATACCAGAAACTACAATGCAGTAAGACTGAGTATGGATTTAGTGGCTAGTCCTATCTGAAAGTAGTTAAATCTGGTTCCTTCATATCTGGCCAACTGTTTATATTATCTGTTGTTGAACATATTAAATAATACATCATTTTCATGTACAGTCAAGATCCTCTAGGTCTTTGGTCCTGAATGCTCCGTAACTCCTTTACCTCGTCCTCCATTCTTTTCTGGATTCTCTTCTCAAGGAAAGCGAGGAAGGATAACATCTCCCTTATGAGATGAGCCAGGCCATTTCTGCAGCACTAGCTACATGGTAAACATGAAGGAAGAACAACACAAAATACTTTTTTTTTAAGTTGGAGGAGCCAGGGTATTGAGAAGCCAGTAAGAAAGATTGGAATAGAGAAATATTTGTCCCTTTCCAAATAGAAGCTTCTTTGCTTAGCACATTTGCACACATGGGTTTTTAGGGTTCATATTTTTCCTTATGCACATGAGTTTCTCCTTCTAGGGAGCAGATTAAGGGAAAGAGAGAGTTTTAGCCATTTTCCCCTGTTGCCCCCAGCAATTGTGATTTAGTTGGTCTGGGATATGGTTTGGGTTTTAGAATTTTAAATCATCAAAGTGATTCCCAAATAACTTTGTGTCTATCAGGGGTTGGGTACATCAAATTTACCTGGGAGGATTAAAAAAAACTATATGTGTGAGTATATATCCCAGACCTCCTGAGTGAGAACCCCAAAATAAAGGGCTGGAGCTCCTGAAGTGACTTTTGTGCACACCCCATTCAAGACCTACTGGCAGCAGCAGTCTTCAGCAGCATGGCTGTTGCCAGAATAAACAGACTGCAAAAAAGGCCCGTGGCACCTTCTTTCCCTCTCTCTACAAATCTATTTCTCATGCCCCCTTTTATAATTTGGACTGAACATAATTCATTGCATAAATACTTTCATTTAAAACTCACAACTACCTGTTTCCTGCTCTGCATTTCTTCAGGACACATAGCTCTTTGGTATAGAGGTATATGTGGTTCTGTGCTGCCTCATTCCTAACATGCTTCATGGGTTTGCTCTTGCTCCAGCTCAACTGAAACCTTCCCAAGGGAGAAGGCTTCACTGTGTAGTATTTAATTTGATTCTGCATCACCCATATAATGCCCTGGATGCTACATAGCACAATACAGACATCATACATGGAGAGACAGAGAAAGAGTTCAAGGAGCATAAATATAACTGAAAAATAAACAACTGTATGAATATTTGACATTATGCTGAACAAAAATGTTGAATTGGTAAGCTGCATTATAGATGAAGAATATTTAATATTTCTGGAGCTCTCAACTACATTATGTCTGTATTTTACTGTGTAATTTATAAAGAACTTACAAATTTACCAACCTATGTGATTGCTACCAGAATCTTACTGTGAAATAAACAAGACTTTTTGTAGATGTCTAAGTAGGTGACCCAGAGGCGAAATGACCCACCCGATGGCTGGTAGTACCAGGTGTAGAACCTAGTCCTCCTGGCTCGCGGTCCAGGTGGTTCTTTTCCTCCACTATCCTCTATCCTCCACTCACCACTGACTCTCACATCTGCACCTTCAGCCCTCCTCTACCTCCTAAGATCTACATTTATAATTACATGTGAGAGAATTCTACCTTCAGGTTCAGCAGTATTTTAGGTGAATCAACCAATGGTGTGACAGGTGTTGCAGCCAGATTGCCCTCACGTCCTCTAGCGTCATTTCAAACTCATCAGGGGGCTTTTGTCAGTTGATCCCATCTCTCTTTCCCCCCAAATCCTGTGTTTCTTAACCCTATTTGATTTTGTCATTTTTCTCATTTCCCATTTCTCCCTTTCAGTCGCTTTCCTTAACTAGTCACTGCAAGGTCCCATTGGTTCAGCTTCAGCAGTGGCTCCCATATCTGTCTTCTCTTTTTCTGTGGCCACTGCTGTTTTCTTATTTATACAGGCACAAGTGCAGTAGTCTCTTAAATGATTTCCTGCCTTTAATTCATCAACTCTCCAATCCTCACCTCTCGTTGCCTCCTAATTTTAAACCACTGACTTAGTTATCCTATTGCTCTATTTAATAATCTTTTAAAGAAAAATTCACAAGGCATCTAAGGTCTTCCATCCAGAGCCTATTAATAAACTATCTTTCCAACATTAGCTTTTCACAGACTTTATATATTCTAGCCACCAATAACCTTTCATTATTCTCTAAACACTTCAGAAACATGCCCTTCTATGACTTTGTACATTTTCAAGGGTTTGTGCTCTATTGGTCTAAATTACATTTTGCTTCCTACATCCTCACCCACTTGATTGTCAAAAACATACCCCTTCAAGAAAGCACAAATTAAAAATTGTTTTCCCCAATCTTCTCCAATCTCCAGCTTCAGTTCTGGCTGATGGCATCTGTATGCTCTATTAGTACTTTAAGTTGTACTTCTCTTGTCACATTTAATTTTACCTTATATTATGATTTTATATGCTGCAAATGTATATTCTATCTAAAATAGGGCTTCTTGAGAGCAGGATACAAGTTTTTTTCAACTTGAAACAAGATGTTCATAAATAATATACAAACTCATGTTTTTGTATTTCCCACCAATCAGCACACTCTCAGATAAGAAGCTAAATAATTCGTTGACTCAATTATAGAGAGATTCATGTGTTGCATTCTGAGACAGAATGGATGACTCCTAAAGTTAATATTGAATAATTGTTTCCAAATTTATAATGGATGAGTCATTTAATAAAAATTTGTTTAATTAGAAATGTTTCTGGGACTCATCTAATTTAATTAGTGAAAAAAAATCTATATATCATGTATGCAGGACAGGTTCTAACCCAACTTGCTCATGAGCTCTGGCAACACATCAACAGTCTATCAAGATGACACCTTAGTCCATTCTTAATCAATAGGAGAAGGGCTGACTATATGTGAGATGTATGGAATTTGCTATCTGTAATTTCAATTTTACCTTTCTATTAAAACCACCCTTTTTCCTACTAGTCAGTTATAAATTAGGTCCACAATTTAAAAACTTACAAATTAGCTGAAAAACCATTTTTTATTAAAGAAGACTGAATCAGGATTAAGTATCTTGAAATAATTTACTATAAACTCCAAACAGATCACTATTAATACCATTCCCTACAAAATATTATTTTATTTGCAATTTTGTCTTATAAAGGAAAATGTTTCTTTTTATATTTCTTAGAATTCTACTTTTGTCAAAACTTCATTTTATAATAAATGCAAATAATACAAATAGTCATCTTATAAACTAATAATATGAAGTGATTTTGATAATATGCCATTTTAATGACTATTCACAACTACATACTTATTATATAGAATTTAATGAGACAGTAAACATGACAGAAAAAAATCAACCTATAAAATAATTGGAAAAATAATAGAGTTTTCATGTTTTTTACTAAGTGGACAAGGTGCTAGGATTGATCTGTTAATGATATGCAGACTTAAAATCAATTTCATTTTGATTGTTTACTACCATCAACAATACTAAACACCAAAAAAGGGTCATTTTTAATGACATTTCTTGGTCTGAAAAAAAATGACAAAATTTGTATGTTATTGAACGCCAAAGAGAAAAAATGCAACACACCCGTTTTAACTTCAACTAGAACAAAGACAAGGCATTAAACTACACTGTCCCATGCTAAACAGTAATTCTATCAAGCAATTGTATTACGCCAAACATCAGTTCTCTTTAGAATTTTTATTGAATCAACTTACACCCATCTTGCACATTAGCAACACCATTATTTAATTTTGTCATACAAATACTCAGACAAATTTGTTTTTTGGCATCTACTGTACAAACCAATATGTTTGAAATGAGCGAAATGTTTTCACTGCCAACCAGTTTATCAATAGTGAAGGTAATGCCATGTTTGGCCAGCAATTTTGACCTGAGGCCACAGCATTTTTTCAGTCAACTATGGGCATTCGACAATTTCCAGTTCTTTAGTTCGATGATCCTTTCCCACTAAAAATACACTTGAAAGAAAAAGATTGAGGCAGAGGAAGGAGCCTATGCAGTCATAGTTATGACATGTCACTCTTCGGGAATCCAAAAATAGTGAATCTGGCACCACTTGGGTTTGTCCATATGACCATGAATGAAAAAACAAGCAAGCAAACATATTTTTGTCTATGGAATTCTATCAATGTCAGTCCCATGAATATGGTTGCCAGATGGGCGGTTTTCTGTCTCTACCATGTGGAAAGATTTTTATTTTTAATGCAGGTGGACCAAATTTTTCATGCTGGCATAATGCTTTCATAGCTTTTAAATGATTCATTTCTATTGGGCTATATTTTAAAAATAAGATTCTTAAATGTTATATTTTAAAAACATTTTATTATGGAAAATTTCCAACATACACAGAATAGAATATTTTATTGAATCCTCATTTACTCATCACCCTTGTTTCAAAGCAATATCAATGTTTTTCTAATTTTGTTTCATTTATATCCCATCATACTTCTTCTTTTGGAGTATATTAAAGCAAATTTCAGATACCATGTCATTTTACCTATAAACAATCCATTATACACCTCCATTGATAATGGCAATAACTTCTAACTTATCGCATTATTATTGCATCTTATGAAATGACAATAATTTCTTAATGTCATCTAATGCTTAATTTTATGTTCAAATTTACCTCATTGGCACATAGACATCTATCCACAGTTTATTTGTTTCAATCACAAATACAAAACGTTAAGTTGCATTACAACCATATATTGCTTTTAAATGTATTGATTTCCTGGGAAAATAGTTGCACATTAATATTTGGTTGATTACTTTGCTGTCATGTCATTGAAGTTGTCCCACTAACTCAGGCCTTCTCAAGGGAGAGGACATGTGCCCACAATAGGGAAAGTCCCAGCAGGGCAAAGGCAGATAGATGTACAGTACATGAAGAGTGTTAAGATTTTACAGGAGGGACATTCAGGAAAATAATGCTTCAAAGTCTCCTTACTGGGGGTACAACAAAGAGAAAGTTGATCAAACTTCTCTAACTCCCAATCCAGATAAATCAGTGGCGAGATTTAGAAACTTAAACAGATTGAAGTTTGATTTGGAGGGGAAAAGAGTAAGTGATGCTGTGTGAGTTCTTTCAGATTCTATATGAGTCACAAAATATCCAGAGTTCCTGTTTGTATTGATGACAACACTGGGTAGGGGGTTCAGGAGTTTTTAGCTATAGTTTTTAGCTATTATTAAGTCCCCTACTGATTTTTCACCTAATGGACTTAACATTCTTTGACCTTCATGGCCTGCCTCCTTCATTAAAGATCAAAAAATAACAATTTTCCACTCTCTTCTTTCCTCCTGCATTTATTAGCTGGAATTCTTTCTATAATGGAGAACTTTCCCATATCAGTGATTAGGCTACCCTGAAATATACAGTACACAGGAAATACAGGTCAAATGCTTGACTCCTTTAGCTATGAAAATTAGGAGAGTGATTTCACATGCTACCAACTTCTAACAGAGACCAATGAGGTTTTCTGAAATGTTTTTATACATTATGAACTTATACATGCTTATGTATTCAATTTGTTTTGCTATTGGTCCTTTTTCATCTTGACTCTTGCCTTGCTTCATGTTAGGCCAGAGAAAACCTCTTCAAAAGGACATAGGCCTTTTGATGTGATGACTTTAGTCTTTGAGCATTTCTTTATTTTCTGGAATAAGTTGTCCTCAGCTTAGTTTTTATATTTTCTGACCAAGACCTGGAATTAGGACCCCTGGTTCTTTTTTCACTGGAAATATTATTTGAAAACTTTATCCTAGCCACTATATGCTATCTATAGATTTTCATTCTCCTGGGCCTTTTTCTTGCGCAGAGCTACAAAATACATTCTTTTTTTATTATAAATACATTTATAGAAGCAATCAGAAGTTCATGCAAGTATTTTGAATTCAAATTTAAGATTATAGTTTCTGGCTAGCTTCTCTGCTTTTATAACGTGGTATCTTTTCTGTTACCCCAAAATATTGTTTTTTAACATAATTGTTCATTCCCTCTCTCTCTCCCTCTCTCCCCTCTCTCATTTACCTATCTACCCGAATAATAAAGCCATTACTATAATTAACAGTAGTCAAACAAATGTAGTTTATTCTGTTTTTTGTTGCTGTTAGATTCCCATTAAATTATACCTCACAAGAGATATATTAGTAAATACTATTTTAAGTTTTAATAATTCCATTTTTAGTATAGTTATGATAGCAACATGTTATATAGTTTAATTTATACCTTTTAGTTTGTTTTTAACGCTTAGAAATTCTCTTTGACTTTGCTTTTTAAAAAAAATAATTGCACCAAATATTTACATGGTTTCAAAATCAAAACTATATAAAACCAAGTATATTCACGGATGTTAGCTTCTTTCTCTATCCACTTATATCCTATTTTTTACTTTCCTTTATAGTTAATTACTTTGATTATTTTTTAGTTTATCTTTTGCTTTTGTTTGAAATTGCAAGCATACATGTATATTTATGTCTTCCACTTGCTTACAAAAATGTAGCATACTACCTTGCATTTCCCTTACAATTTATACTGGAGATCACTTAACATCACTAAATAGTGATCTCCTTCCTTCCTTCCTTCCTCCTTTCCTCCCTTCCTTCTTTTTTTTCCCATAGCGCTATATAGTACTACTGTCTGTTCAACCAATTTCCTATGGACAGGCATGTTTCATGCCTGCTATTTTTAAAAATAATGTCAAAACATATAGCCTTTGTACATAGGATTCCATATTTTTTCCAATGAAACTTCAGGATAAATTCCTATAAGTAAAGTTTCTGGGTTACAGAATACTACACATAAAATTGCCCAATTCCCTGTAGGTGTTATACAGTTTCCTCTTCCCACCTATAATGTGCAATGTCTCTCTATGGCCTCATGGACAGAGGATATTGTGAGGCTTTTATTATTTTTGACAATCTGATAAGTGAAAAATGAAAACAGTGTAGCTTTAATTTGCATTTCTCATATTATCATGATGATGAGCATTTTTCATACATTAAAGGACCACTGCATTTATTTTTTCCAATTATCTGTTCATATTTTTGCCCATTTTCATTGAGGTTTTGAACTTTTTCTTCTGTTTGTGAAAAGTGCTAAAACTTCTAACCATGGTTTGGACCCAAAGTGGCTCCGGGCAAGGTATCCTCACGCAAATGGTAGTAGCCATTGGGTATATACAAACCATTTACCAGGTAGAGAAATTGGCTCACAATAAAATAAACAATTTTACTTTTATAATTATCAGTTTGTAGTTGCAATGGTGTTATGTAACATTCAAATAATTTTATCTGCTTTCACAGTGAATAAAATTGTGTAAATAGAAATTTACCCAGAGAATCAATCAGGAAAAAACTGATGATATAACAATACATCATTTTTTAACCTTCCCCATGTAAATGAGGAAAGACCATCATCACCCTCATTTCACATCAAACTCTAACATATGGAAGCTAATTCACAAATGTAAATCTTTGGGGAAATACACTGCAACAGTAATGTAAAATAAGAATGCATTTTGATTATATGATGTAAGAAGCAGATATATAGACCCAAAATAAATAATTCTGTAACTGTAATTATAGCTTCCCAAGCACAATGCTGTTTCTTAGATAACCACACCTTTTTGATATAATGAAGCCAGACTTTCTCCTTTGCCCTCAGAAGGCCACAAACTATAAGTCTCATGACCTCCAACCAATTGGATCCAATAGCATAGCTGTGCCCCAAGAGCATACCAAAGGCAGACACTAACACAAAAATGACTGAAACTGAGGAAAAGCTCCATCCTGTCAGTTAAGAGGAGAGATGAATGAGGATGTATGAACTAGACTTATTTCATCCTAAAAAGTAATTGAAAAGGATGAAAATTAATATCTTGTGTACCTTACATAAAATCAGTCCCAGGATGTTTTGTATTTTATTTTCCCACTTTGACTTTGGAATGGATTTAAACTAATTTCACTACACAAACTCATTAGATTGTTTTTAAGATATTTTAGATCTAGAAGTAAGCGAAGGGTTAAGGCTACTACTCTCCAGAAATTGCTAGGAGGTTTATAATAATAGCAACACACAGAGATATTTATTAATAATAGTCACATAATCAGTCCTACAAATTTGACATACCTGTCATCCCTGAATCTCGAAAAACTCTTGCAGGAAAGTTTTTACCTAAGGCAAATGCAATGCCATTGTAGGAGCAGAATCTAGCTAACCCTTTGTCAGCACTAGAGAACCAAGAGTCCTCTGGCCCAGCAGCATACAAGAAAGCTTAAAAAGAATGCCACCCGTAAAGATGGTAGCAAAGACCCATGGATGCTAATGGTTCACCCATGCAAAGGTGGAGAAGTGTCTACAATATTCCAGCAAGTGCGTGCATGTTGAATGTTATTAATTTGACCAATACTATTTAGAATATCCTATATTCAAATTATCAAGCCACCAACATTAGCAGTGAAAATCCATTTCTTCTTTAGATTCTATACAAATTAACAAAGCCTCTGGTCTGGATGAAAGATGAAGATATTCAGAGGACTTTTAATAGCTGCCTCTGCACAATGGTCTTCCCGCCGATTAAATGCTCAGTGCCGACTGTGGCGTAAGATTTTCCACCTAGACAATTGCTTGCCTCTTAAGCATGGCTCAAACAGTATCTCACAGCATATGCTCAACTACTGTGATGTATGCTGCAGGTGTTGTAATGATTCCACGAGGAGGACAGGTAATGCTTCTTTTCTTCATTGTGCTTTCATTGTATTTGTCAAGGAAATTTCAAAATCATCAATTTCATTAGTAACATTTTTCCTTGAGAATAAATCATCAAATTTCACAATAATGTTTTTATATTGAGAATGAACATGTGCAAGGAATTTCCAGGTTTACTTACATAGGATTCTACAACAATTTTTGCTACTGTAATTCCCTCTAATGCTAATTTTCTGATTAGAATCAGATTCAAAAAAGTAACAAATCTTCAACCACTACTTAAAATAAGTACTTCTCTAAGTACATATACAAAAATTCAACTTGCCTTAATTGTGTCAAATTAGAAGACCCTCTGATTCGTTTAACCCCAGGCATCAGAGCACTCCAGGTGCACGCACATCAGGTAAGTGTGTGTGTGCTGAGGCCAAGAGGGAATGGAGGCCTGGAGAGGGCAAGAGAGGCCTTGGGAAATCCTGCTGTGGGCTTTGCCAGAGAGGATTTCATTCCGTCTATTAGTTTTCTCTGCTTAACTGCCCTTCAAGTTGTGCCTGAGGATTTTTAAAGTGCAGCGAGGTTGTTAAAGGACAAAGACTAAAGTGTTGTGTGGGAATAACCAGTTGAAGTTGACCAAGATTATAAAGTAATTTGCAAAGCTATTTGCTTCTACACAGAACATTTAAGTGTTAGAATATCATGCCACTACAAAAGAATTATCTAAAATGAGGTAATATGCTGTATTGCACTGTACAGGCTATAAGCAATTATGGAGGGATATACTTTCTTCACTTGTGTTAATAAAGCTGAGCAGAATATAAAGAAATAAAAGCCTGGAGTATATAACAACTCCTGAGGCAAATTGAAAGAAATTATGAAAGAATTCATCGTATTACTGAAACAAAGCAAAATGAAATGCATTGTGACAACATGATATAAATCACAGGATAATATCACATCTTAATAACCAATGCCGAACAGAAGAGAGACTTCTGTGTTGATTTACTGTGTAGAAAATGTGACATGACAGAAGACCCTCCACCAGCCAAATCTGTACATACTAGTGCTGTCAGTTACGCTTTCCTTCCCAGGGTATGACTGAGAAGTCGTCCAGACCAGAATGGACATGAGCTGAACAAAGTGTGGTCAGCAATTCTCCCTGCCTGCCCTGCCTTCCACAGAGTTAGTGCTGTGATCCTCTATCATCCTGAAATAAAATCCCAAGGCCAGTTTTTTTATTCAGCAATATAAACTTTCAGCTAATTACCATGTGCCAAAACAAGGCTCCAGAAAGTATAATCTATTAGCAATAACTTGTGTCTAACAATATAATTGCATCTGGAATAATGAAATGTTCATTTTAGTATTAAAATTAATAATGTCATATCAATGCCATTAATAATTAAGGATTCTTTTTATAACATCACATCATTAATAACAACTCATTATGAAAAATTCTACTAATATCCACAATAATAAAAATAATACCATATTGCCTTCCTATAGTTACAATTTTGCAAGCATAATGAAAATGCTGTTCACATATTGGACTAGACCCTGCTGCGTCAGAGGACACCAGTGCTGGAAACACATTACACTTTTAGATAAATAAGGTATCTTATTTTCCCAGACACTAATTTGTGAGTGGAAAATTTGATTAAATACTCAGAAAGCTGGAGAAAATTCTGTTTAAAATTGTCTATTTTTATGTTTGCAGGGAATAGTGGATGGAATCAGGGACCATGCACAATAGCTTTTCCTGTGCTAGCCCTTAGTTTAGTATTTGCCTATCTCCTTACTTGGAAATGGGCACAGGAACATTTTTTTGCTTTATAACTTTAATATGTTATATATAACATTTTGAATACATATAACAGTGTATAACATTTTTATAGTCTACTTCCCTATCTTTGGAGGGAAACAAATCTCAACTATTCAGTACAGGCTTCTATATCTTAGGGGTGCTTTCTAACACAAAAAGATACCTCTAGATCAGGTATAAGCATATGATGGACTGTGGGCCAAACCTGTCTGCCCACAGCCTGTCTTTTGTAAATAAAGTTTTACTGAAGCACAGCCATACCCATTTGTTCACATATTACTTCTGGCTGCTTTCACCCTACAACAGAAGAACTGAGCAGTCTTAACAGACATCACATGGGCCACCAAGCTGAGATATTTACTATCTGGCCCTTTATGGCAAAAGCATACTGACTTCTTCTCTAGATGATAGACAGAAAATAATTTTGACATCTCTAAAACACAGATAGGAAAAATAAAAAGAGACAAAGCAATCAATAATATATCCTTAAGAACTGTCATGTTCATATTTCATATTTCATCATGATATTGAAATAGGAAACTATAATTGCATTATTCATTGTTATTTGTTATTGTTTGAGTAAAAATGTTTAATCTAAGGTTAATGCTGAAAACAGAGATGGACTTCAATAAAAGTTTATTGAAGCAATAAAGGAAAATAAGTTGTGATTTAAAATTAGAAAAAATTTGAAATATTATTGATTTCAAGAAACTTAGATAAAAAGAGTGAATGAATGAAATATTATTGATTTTTTCATCACTATTTATTTATCAATATAAAACTATGAAAATAGGAGAACATATTAAGATATTTTCTACATCAGAATTTTTAACTTTTTATTATAAAAAATTTCAAACATAAACCAAAGTTAACAGAAGAGTTAAATAAATCCCCTACCAACGTATCCTCTACCAACCTTAAGCAATACTTAACTCACAGCCAATCTGTGTTTCATCTACAGTAAAATCTGTTTTCTCTGATATTAGTTTGAAACAAATCATATAATAAATCTTTAATTATTTCAGTAAATATCTAAAATTCAGTTCTTTTTATTGAACTACAATACCATTATTATACCTAAAATTAACAATAATTTCTTAATATTATAATATATTCAGTTTTTGTTTAAACTTCAAATTATCTCATGTATTATATCTTTCTTACTTATATATTTTTGTAATTAATTTTTAAATCAGAATCCAAATAAGGTCTACACATTTTATAACCAATTTTGGGATTCACTGGGCATGTCCTCACCTTGATTTCTATTTGGATTTTTTTTAGCAGGTACAGAGAAAAAGCAGGGTGGGTATCAGTGCAGCCTCAAAGGTCTCTAGGTAGTGAAGGGTAGGACAAAGCAGATGTGGCATGTCCAGGTGACCTCTCCCTCATACTCACTCCAAACCTGCAGGCTTGCAGAACGTCAGTCTAGGTAAAGTATGCTCCCACTGTTGCTTCTTTCTAAGAGCTTAAAGTCATCCCCAGTTAGTGGCATTAGCTGGTGCCAGGTAACAAATGACTGTTATCAGCACAGGTGCTGAGGTACCTGGGATTCTGCTCCCTGGACTCATCTCCTTCCAATTCCTCAAATTCATGTGGGATGAAGACTAGGCCCTTGGTCCCTCCCAAATCACTGTCAAGAACAGGAAATCAGGGGCCCAAACTGCCACATAACTGAGTACAGCTACCTCAAAAATGAAACAGTACAACAAAGGGGACTGAATGCCATAGTGGAAGCAGAATTAAAATAATAAGCCAATAATGTAAAAGAAGCATAAAAAATACACTTAAGAAGATAAGAAAATATATAAGTAATCTGGAGCAAAACCAAGATATGATGAAAAAAGTTGAAAATAGGAATGAGATAATAGGTATGAAAAAGATAAAGAACACCTATTAGATATAGAACAAATGAGTGAATTA
The DNA here is from genome assembly GCF_014824575.4 of Sturnira hondurensis. NCBI lineage: Eukaryota > Metazoa > Chordata > Mammalia > Chiroptera > Phyllostomidae > Sturnira > Sturnira hondurensis. The sequence continues at coordinate 3,328,231 of NW_028083922.1, forward strand.
TATTACCAAATTGAAGAACTCTCTCAGAAGGCAGCAGGAAGGCATAAAGACATAAAATTACAAAGAAAAAAATAAAAGAATAAAATGCTAGAAGTAAAAAAATAAAGCAGGACTACAAAAACAAAAATACTAGAATTATCAGAAGAGATACTTGAAAAAAAAGGGAAAAAGTTTCCACAATAAAGCTGGATGAATGACCTCAAATACAATATATTCATTTTGCTAAAAGAAGATGTAATAAGCCCTGGCTGGTGTAGCTCAGTGGATTGAGCGCAGGCCTGCGAACCACACGATTGCCATTTGATTCCCAGCCAGGGCACATACCTGGGTTGCAGGCTGGTTCCTGGCAGGGGACTCATGAGAGGCAACCATACATTGATATTTCTCTCCTTCCCTTCCCCTCTAAGGATAATTAAATAAAATCTTTTTAAAAAGAAGATGTATTAAAACAAATCCATGTCTGGACATATAGTAATATTAAGAACATCAAAGAAAAACAAAAATTTAAAAAGCTTCCAGAGAGAAAGGACAGATTCCCTTCACAGGAATAAGAATCACGTCACGAAATGTATCAGAGTGACACTGGATTAAAAAAAAACAAAAATGAAAACAAGAAAGCATACTTTTAAAGTATTTATGGAAGAGAAACTTAGAGTCTTACAGCCAAAGGGCAATGAAGATTTCCTCTGTTAAAAACAAACAGACAGACAACCTCACTGTTTCAGCATTAACTACAAAGACTAATACCAAAACCACTAAAGTAATAAGAACTCAAAAGAAGAAAAAAAGCAGGAGGAAAAGTCCAGATATATAGCAAAGATAATCAAATGCCTTGTAACAGTGTATTATCGAGGAAGGAAGGAAGGAAGGAAGGAAGGAAGGAAGGAAGGGAGGAAGGGAGGGAAGGGGGGGAGGGAGGGAGGGAGGGAGGGAGGGAAGGGGGGGAGGAAGCCTGAATAGAAGAAAGAAAAAATCAGAGTGACTCCACAACAGCCCAGGACCAAAAATCAAGAACTACCAAGATCTTTCTGGATGTAGAGATAAAGGGAGACCAACAAGACAGAAAAACACAGCTAAGTAAATATCTGGTTTGGGAGGATAAATAGAAATATTATGACTAAGAAATTAATAGGAATAAGAAAATAAGTAGAAGTCCCAAGTTAAGGGTAATTACCATAGGAACAAAAATAAATGTAAAACTTTAAGACAAGCTGAAAAGGAAAACTCAGTGCACAGTAAGTAAAGTTACGAATGAAAACACATCTGAATGTTTGCTCATGGAAGAAAATGGGAAATGAAGATAAAAGGAGTGAATGGATGAATGAAGTAAGAAAGAGTCTTGTATGAACCAATGTCAACAAGGAGCCACAAATAATTATAATAAATTCCACTCTCTGCACATGAAGTCCAAACAAAATATAAATGAATGAAAGAAAATTACCATGATTTTCTTTCGTTTAAAAATTAAACTAGATGTTCCTTAAAATTTGCCTTTCAAAATATACTTGTGTTGGGTTATATTTGCAGTATATGAATATCTAGAATAGGAAGCCCCTCTAATATAAATCAAACAGTTTGTTTAATCCTATAAAAGTTTGATAAGTGAGTGCTAGGGAAAACAAAAAATGAAACTAACCTGTTCCCTGCCTGAAGAAAACAAAGAGTGACTCTCACGGGTTTATGATGATGAATAATGCTTAAAAACACAGCCAATTTCTATAGGAGCGTGAGTTTTATCACTTGAGCTAAAGGACACTGGCATTTTACTTTCATAAACACCTGAGAGGTTTTGCTTTACAACTACAAATCCACGCAAAACAAACTGCACGGGTGTGTGTGGTATCTTTGTAGGGAGTGCTTTCAGTACATTCCTTTTTTTCATTGGGAAGTAAAGGATCCTGAATTCTGATGTTGGTAGTGCTTAATTTTCCCCCAGTTTTCCCATTTACTGAGTAATGTTGGACACTGACATTTGAGATGAAACAATCTCATTTCCCAGGATGAGTTGGTTCATTGAGAAAGGCTGCTTTAAGGAGAGCTTTGCTTTGTGAATCAGTGTTAATAGCCAATGTGAAATCTGAGCTGAGGGCTACAAATATTACTCCCTTACTGAGCAATGTCTTTTTGAAAGGCCTGTATGCGACATCAGCAAAATGAGCCATCCAGATCTTCGTCATTTGGTAGAGAGGGGATCTAGAGGGCCATCAAGGGGGAGCTGGTGGGGAGTGGAAGTGTCTCCTTCCATGGCTTGTAGGGCAGAGTAATACCCAGAGTCCAAGCTATGCAGTTAGAAGCACTTAAGCCAGAATCTTGATGTTATTGACATGAAGCCTTTCTGAGGCTGTTTTCTTATTTCTAAAATGAGGATAATAGCACCTACCTGAAAAAGTTAGTGTGAAATTTTTCAAAGATAAAATACAGAAAGCAATTAGCACAGAATAAGCATAAAAATATTATCTTTCTCATCCCCTTATTGGAGACTTCAAGTTAAGTTTTTCTTCTTCTTCTTCTTATAAAAACAATAAGGGTCTAGAAATAGCTCCTTAAATTAATGTCAGGAGCTACAATTTCTGCTCCTTCTGTACTTAGAAAATGTGCACCGCCATATGGGAAGCAGTGCTCAGGAGCAGTTCTTAAGGGAAAGTTCAGACAGGGGAGGGGAGTGATGAAATTCTTACCTGAGTATATCACATTTGGCCTTGAGTTTTAAGCATGTCTTCGTTCAGCTGGCTTCCTCGACTTCTCTGACACTGTATCACACTGTCCTTAACGGAGAGATAGAGGTTTACCCCCGCCAGTGCCTGCCAGGACTTCCTCAGCCTGAGCAGTCCCCATCTTCCTGGTCTGTAGAAGCTGGGATTCTAGGATTGGCTCCTGCATCTGACACTTGAGTATGACAATAGTTTAGACGCCTTCAGGCTTAACATGTGCTTCAAACCTGTATAAATGACCTTCCAGACTCTGGAAGAAAATAACTTGAAGTTTAAGATATTTGAGTAGCTATTAAAAAATGGCAAGTGATAAACAGGAGATACGGGTATATTTTATTGACCCATGAGTTGCAGTTTCCTTGGAAAGGCATAGTAAAATTGTGCTTAACAACTTCATATTTGTAGTGCAAATATTTCTAAATTATACACTTGGCATAACTTTTTAAAAGATAAGAATGCATTTTGGAAAAAATAAAGTTGTATATTTAATCCATATCCCTCGGAGGAAGCAGAATTTGCTACCCGCCCCCAAAATATACCTTTTGGGGATACTGATTTTTTCAAGCTGGTTATTTTTAAGAAATGAAAGACCAAGGGAAAACCTTTGACCTTCCCCTTAACTGCCAGCCAAAATTTAGAGGGCCTGCTCTAAAAAAGGAGACATCATCATAGATAACTGTAGTTTCATATGGGCTAGTGTGTGATAGACTTGTGAGAGATGAGAGGAACCTAGCAGGGCCCATTTGATCCAAGTCCTGTGTCTCATTGTTAAAGTCGGTGGGAAACATTTGTTTACCAAATAGCTGCATTTTCATCCGTGTGAACTGTCTTCTTGCTCTTTGAAGTCTCACACCACGCACCCTCCCCCCGCCCAGCCCCTGTCCACTCCACCCCTTTCTATTTAGCTCAAGATGGGATTTAAGTTTCAACTGCCTGATTTGTCCTTAGGTCTTATATTCTTACAGGACCTACATATGTGCGTATGTAATAAATTTAATTATTTTTCCTGTTAATCAGCTTCTTGTCAATTTGATTATTAGATCAACCAGAAGAATGTAAACAGGTAGGAGAAAAAATATTTCTCTTCCTTATACCCACAACAAAATTTGATACAGATAAAAGACCTACATATAAAGTAATAAAAATACAGTATTATTAGAAGAAAGTACATTAGCATGAGCTTACATTCTTGGGGAAGGGCGAGCCTTCCTAAGCAAAACACAGAATGAAGATGACATGAATATATTGATCAACTCATCTATTAAAGAGACCAATGACACATAAATACCTAATTAAAACACAACAAAAATATTTTCATATATGTGACATGGATCTTGGCATAGCACAAATCTATGCGGTACAGATGACAAGGCCTTCAAACAGGGGATGGCTTTAACAAAGCTGAACACTGTAAATATTACAAAAGTCATAGTCAAATGCAATTTCCTTTATGAAAACTTCATCAAACTATTTTATAGATGATAGACATTAGCCACATAAATAAAAAATATACTGCACCAAGTTACACAAAATTAAAGGATTTACAAGTTAAGACTTTTGACATGATTATTTATATTATATTAACATAAGTATGATATATGGACATATTTAACATAAATATCATCTTACTTAACAAAAACAATAGAAACTGCAAATTGTATTATGTTTTCAAGTCATCAATATGCTTTAAAGCAGGAGATACAAAATTACCCTCTGCAAACACTGGGGGCCAAAGTACTTATCAACAAAAAATACTACTAGCTACTTCACAATACCATGAGATTTAAATAATCAAATGATGAAATACCCTATGTAAAACCCTTAATGTAAGGCCTGGGTGGTGGGACTAACTGTCAACTATTACAATGATTAGGCCTGAGAAAACAAAACCTGGGAGCTCTCCTTCTAAGGCACCAAATAGTTACAGACGCTTCCAAGAAACAAATTATGTGGTTCAAGTTCAAAATATGTTTCAAATTAGCTTGAGATAGCCACTGATGCTAGAAAATCGTTGTACAAAAAGATACATGAGACAGAATTACATGGGAAGGCAGGTGAACTACACCACTTACTTTCTATTTACTAAAACATTTCCATTTTGTTCTATCTGGATGTGCCGGGAATGCAGGACGAAAGCTCCAGCCCTCGGTGTCTGTCTCGGCAAGATGGCGGAGAAGGCTGCACTTGTTTTAGGTTCTGTTGCCCAAATTCTAACTGGAGTCCTGTGTATTTAATACACGTGCATATGGTTGTGTACTTCTTCAGGTGAAAATTTTAAAACATTAACTGGAAATCCTTATATGTAAAAACTGATAAAGGCAGTTTATTTCAGTATTTTTATACAAATAAAAATAAATCTGAATTTTTATGTAGGAAAAAGAAAGACAAACCTTTGTTTAGAGTTCAATCTAATAGGAAGGAAATAAGTTCTCATTGTTTAAGGATAAAATGCTCACAAGAAAGGGGAAATACTTGTTTTTACCAGCTATTCAACTTGTACAAATATACATTTAAATAGCCACTTTCCCTGGTATCCAGTCCTTGAAATATCCATTTAAATGGCTTTTGGCTCTGACTACCTAGTTTTTAAAATAGTTCTGTTTTCAGTGTCAAACATTTGGTGTCCATTTGCTACACTTAAAAAAAAGTGTGGGCAATGTTGTGTCTTTTGAGATACAGTAACATGACAGAAAGTGACAAATGAGGGAATGTGTCACAATGAAGCATGATATATTATAGCAGAGTGATATGCTGATACTCAAGGAATCCATAATATGCATCTTTCTTTTTATTTGCTGCTACAGCAGAGAAGATTATTCTTATAGATTAAGGGACTACTGTCACCTCTTAGGTAACAAAGTAAATATATTATTTCACTGCATTAATATTTCTCTATAAGACTGTCACGTGCTTTTTCTGTACTTCCTTTCTATTAATTTCAGATTAGCAGCAGATGCATTTATAAATAGAAGTCTATTCCTCATGCCTGACTTATCCAGTGGCAACACAATATTCTGAGTCTAAATTCTAATTCATTAATAAGGAAAAAAGGCTAATGCCAACAATGGATATAAGAACAGGTTTAAACACAATGGCATTTTGATGATTTCCATAGGACCCTTTATACAAAAATACAACAATGCATAAAAATCTCTAATTTTAAATAGAAAGTTATCTAGATCATGAAATATATATTTTAAAACAAAAATTGCATTGTCTTTTTATGTGTCTACTCAGGTTTAATAGGTCTTATATGTTTTTTAAATTTTTTGTTCCAAATGTTAGTAACTAGTACCATCTATAATATTTATTAAAGATGGCTTCCCATCAGCTTTTTAATTATAATTACGGACCCTTGGATCTTTTTTTAAGAGACGTATACATGTTGCTCTGTTTCTCAGAATATTTCTGAGGTATGTATTGAAGCCAAAGGAGACTACATACAATCTGTATTATTATGTATTTGTGATCATTATATATTTTAATGCCAAAATAATATGTACTGTGAATACAAATGCAATATTAATGTAAGTTGAAAAGAGGAAGCATTTTTTGCTAAAAGTAAAGCTTTGTGAAGGTGCTTTTCCTTCTTTTCATCCTGATTTCTTTCCATTAATTTTCTTTATTTTTTCCAGCCTGTCCTCTTATTTATCATCAGGAAGGGATATCCACTGGCCAATTTGTGCAGTACCATCTCATAGCTACTAGAGTGTGGCTTAAAATCAAAAGCTTGTTCTATATTTGAAAAGACTATATAAGTGAATTTAAACAATCATTTTGAAGGAATTCACTGCCAGTGTATTGTACACAACTTTCCCAAGACATGGTAGCTCGTGTGCTATTAAGTTGATTCTTTTGTTCTAACTTCTGTATATATAAAGATAAGCTCATTAAGATAAAACAGCAAGCAAATTTTATTTTCATAAGTCAAAAATACAAATTAACTCACTTCTGAAGCAATCACAAGTTATTCCATTTCTTCTCACTTATAAAAATAACTAACAAAAGAGAAATTAATTATTTCTGTACTCACAGGTTACATAGACTCATACCTATAATTAAACATATTTAATACTTTTCTACAGCAAAGGAACATCAATTTTAAATAAAAGTGCTTTAGTATTATGAGTATTGTTGTAAGTGTGAAATTCAACATATAAATGTAAATTCTAATTTATTTACATGTAATAAATTGGATTATTTTAAAATTTCCAATTAAGTTTTTATATTCAGTATGGAGAATATTTAGTCTCCATATAGAGACTAAAGAGAATGGAGAATATAGAAAAAACTTTTTTTTAGGTGAAAATGCCTTTGGCTCTAGTAGAAGAGTGTAAAAACATTACCGATACCGAATGTTACTTTTTCAGAGAAGAAAGGCACTTGATTATATATATGTTCTTTTAGAGATAATTTTTTTGCCAAAGGTCTGTTGACCAAACTGTCTCTTAAATGTAAAACCAGAACTACTTCAGAATTATTAAAAATTTTGGAACATATATACTTAATGGATGGTATAGTTTATAAATCATGTATCACCTTACAAAAATAAAAGATCAAAATATTCTCACACAATTATCTTTCAAGACATAATTTTGGAGATAAAAATGTATATAATTTGTTTAGAGAATGTTAATATAAAAAGGTAAGAATGGACAGCTTTTAATTTGTAACAATAAATATTTTATTTTTAAAAGATAACAAGCTTTTACTGTTTGAAAGAATACATTATGAATGTCCTCATGAACACTTCTATTCCCATAGATGCCTGTGTCTCAATCACTTGACACAGGCAACAATTCCGGTCCATTACAACCAGAATATCTGTTCCCTGGAGAAATGTACCTCTTCACACAAAATACATTCATTCATCTGTGATGCTCATTGAAAAATAAAAAAAAATTAAATACAGCTACTTTTTCTCTTAAGTGTTTCAATTGTGTTTTTAAATGTGCTTTACCCAATCTCCAGATTAACTCCAAACTAAAACTCACCAGTAGCAGCAGCACCCCAGTGAAGGAGAGGTCTACACAGCCCCGATGGATTAAGGCCACACATCGAATTGCACTCAGTTGTATCAGTGAGTATCTTTAAGGACACGGTCCATTGTGAGTTAGAGAAATCTTTATTTTTAAAATCATAAAGCTTCCCATAATTTTATATTTCTGATCTTGATTTATATCTGATCCCTTTTTATAACTCATTATACATGAAAGGCTGCACAAGACCAAATTCTGCTGCCTTTTTGGGGGAAAAATCCCAGCACTACTACAACTATCAACAGTCAACAGACAGGTTTATAGAACATCCAATATCTCCACCAGAACAGTATTTTGGTAAATTAAACAAATGAAAACTATAATAATTTAATATTCATTAAATGCTTGGAAATATTTAGGAGAAATTATATAGAACTTTGTCTCTCTTATTTCCAGCCTTCATTCAGCAGTAATGGTGGATAAAAAGTATTTTGCAATTGAAATTTAGCTTTTCTCAAGTTTCAGAGACTCTGGAAGCAACCTAGACACTAGTACTATGCCATCCTTCTCCCTGTCCACCCAGATAGCTCAGTTGGTTGCATTACCATTGAACTTATAATCAGGGGTGTGCTGGTAAATGTTTAACAAATGACTCTTCAGAAGAATTAAAAAAAGGCTTATTCATAGTGTTTGCTGATTTCTTTGGTGAACTTCCTCCCAACATGGCCAATTTCCTGTTACCTACATAGTGTCTGATTCAGAGCAGTACACCATTATACGGCATTTCCATCATACCTATGCAACAGTTGTAAATAACATCAAAACTTATGATATCACCATTAACAGGAATCTAAACAACAAAACAAACAAGCAAGCAAAATATGACCAATGACACTCAAATACGGAACAGGCTGACAGAGTCCAGAGGGGAGAGGGGAGAGAATCATAGGGGAAAAGGGAATGGACTCACATGAACAAGTATAAAGGACACATGGACAATAACTAAGGTGGGGGGTGGAAATGGGAGGGAGGTGGGGAGCACTGGGGAGGGCAGGGCTGGGAATATAAGACAGAAAACTGTACTTGAACAAGAACTAAATAAAAATAAAAATAAATTTAAAAAACATAGAAAATGTGGTAAAATACTTAATTTAATGTAGATTGCTAACTGTAAGTTTATGTAATTTGATTTTTAATAATGGTTATTTTAAATAACCAAAAGTCCCCCAAATTTAATAATTGACTCTTGTAAGCTCGTTTAACCTCCAGAAAGTCTTTTATATGTGCTAACTTTAGAAAACATATATTATTTTAAATATTTACTGTTAGAACTATCAATATTTGAAAGCATAAAACTTAATCATATTATAGTAACCTTACTGGCATTAATTTGTCCAATTTCAAGTAGCCGGCATTTTTATGTCTCTTGTACCAAAAAGACAAATGAATCTTTGTTATTATAATTTTTTAAGCCCATAGAATTATCTTTTTAAAGCCTCTTTGGTCACGTCATCCTCCTTAGCTGAGACATTGCTCATTATCTTTGCTAAATGATTTGTAACCTTGAGAACATTCTGGGCAACAGTTGTACTTACATTGGCCGATTTCCTGGAAAAGAAAGATGTTGATGGAAAGACAATGGATACGAATCTCCCTTGATAGTTTCACACTGATATGTGAAAAGGTAGCCCGGGAGGTAGGAAAAAGATTCCTAAATGGTCTAGGGTAGATGTTTTGAATACGACATTAATGTACAAATCAGCCTTTATTTTTATCAGTTGCCTCCATGATTCCTTTTATATAGAGAAATAAGGCAACGGACACAACAAACATTTCTTCACTTTTTTAATTTAAAAACTACTTTAGTGGCATATGACTATCATCTCTCTTATATGTGGCCCTGAGGTAGTAGGCAGAAAGGCAATAGATTTGATTGATGAAACGTGAGACAATTGTGTCATGGCATTAGAATTCTTAATCAATAGTAGTTCCCCAGCTACAGTTTTCTACCAGCTACTACTTCTCGTGGCTTCACGTAGAGCGAAGTGCTTTCAGTCTCTGAGAGAAGGTACTTTTTCCAGCTCAGTGAGTTACCTAGTAATCTTTCAAATATCAGATTTCTGAGGGATTAAAAAAAAACATGAAGAGTGGCCCTTTTAAAGAAAGTAGAAAATAAGATTTGGGAGAATTCAATTTCAGTATTACTAATACTACTAAGCATTACTGAATACTTAGTATATTCAGTATATTTAGTATATATATATATATATATATATATATATATACTAAATGAAAAAAATTACAGACCCTGTCAGCCTGTAATTTTAAACTCATTTTGGGTAGAGAAAGTAGATGCTTTTTGAAAGAAATTTGTACTTTATGTAGCCATTTGTAAATTGCAAATTTCTTGTCTGAAATTTAACATTGTTCAATCTCATTGACAATCTTGTGTACACACATTATAATACTTGTGGTTAGGATAGGACTAATTGATAATTGTTAAGATTATTTTTTAATTTTTAATCCTTTATCAGTATTTTTACATACCTACCTCTTTTCTTTCACTATAAGAATCCATTTTAGCTAAAATCCAAGATTCTGACTTTCATCTGTGTTTACCATCGCTGTGATTGGAACAAGTAATTTTTCTTCCACCCATCATTCCCCATGAGAATGTGAAGTTTTCTCATCTCATCTGGATCTAAGATGAATGAAACTTGACACATTTATTTAAAGCAGCTGCTTAACTATATCATTACTGCATGAAACAATCTGAGGCTGCTTTTGACATTTCACAGTATGTGAAATTCACCGTGAATTAAAGTGAAATGAGTAACTAATAAAATAAAACACAGTTATTTGACCTATTTTTTCCTTTTTACGTTTGCAAGAGAGTGGGGGTAAAAAATCATAATGCCAGGATCCACTGATGTCTCTTTGTTGACCCCTTAATAGGAGTCCCTGTCTTGCTAAATGCTGATGTAATTTGTTATGCATATCATGTACAAGAATTGAAGAGTGTTTCTTAATTTGTGCCCCTTGATTAAATAATTTATTTAAATAAAAATATTAACCTGAAATAGAGATGCCATTTTTTTTTACAGGATCAGTTTAGTTTATTCTAAAGGGTGACAAAAGGACAATAAATAAAAAGCATACCTATTTTTGAAATCGTGTTCTGTCCTGAAAATAGAAAAAAAACTAATGTTCTCACTGATAAAGACTTAAGAAGGCAACTAATTTTAGGTTGTTTTGTAAATCTGAGGCTTTGAACTGATCTCTCCATATTTCTTACTATACAGTAAAGCTACATTTTTAAAATAACCTAACATGTTAGATAATGAGTTTCTAAACCATAGTTTTCTATTTTTGTATCATGTTTTATATGAATTTTAAGAACTAAATTTCCAATCGAATTTTACATATTAAAATTTTAACTTCAAACTCAAATTCTTACCTGCTTAGTTACTGCACTAATCTTGGGTAAATTGCATTGCTTTTTCATGACTGTCACAGGTGAAATGCTATTTACAATGTTATTTTAGAAACTCTGTAACAAAGATCTTATTTAATATAGAGTCTCAGTCTATGTACATTTTACTTAATATCAAATAGAATGATATATTTGATCTCTGACCAGTTTGGAAAGCCAGTGCTGACTACATAAACTACTATAAGAGTATTTTGCTTGCTTTGCTGATTTTAAAGCAAATGGCAAAATTCTGCAGATTTATTGTACAGTATATTGATGAAAATACATTATAACTACCATGCTCAATAAGTAACCAATTTAAGGTTTGAAAACCAATAAGTTACTAGCTCATATATAAATCCCACCACATGTTAAATAATGAAAACCTTCTGAAGGATCAAATAAAGAACATCAATTTAAACTTTTGTCAGAATTTTGGTTCATGAATGGCTTGACCTGTCTATGGATCAATGGAATAATTCTTTTAGTTTGAATAGGGCTCTGTCTCTTAATATAACATATTAAGTTATCAAAGTTCAATGTTATTGAAAAATTCCAATTTTTTTCAATCACATATTAATGCATACATTCATAGGAGAGTAACCATGGAAAGCTATTATTACTGAAAAAATTCAAATCAGTTTTTGAATTTGTACTAAGGAGAATACTCAAGTAAATTTAAGTCATTAAAGTATGCAACACAGAGAAAACATTAGAAGACAGGAAATTATAGATGATTTAGTGTTCTTAAAATCTCCATGTTTAAAGCTGGGTGACCCTGGTCTTATTTGTAGGTTCTAGAAAACGGTTTAGGTAAAAAGTGCTAGAATCTAACTCTGGACTTGGGCTTACATTGTTGTGCTGAATACAGGGGGATTCAGTGTAGTTATGACAAAACCACTTAACTTCTGGAATATTCCTAGAAATTTAGACATCTTAAGTGAGCCTGGCTGGGGTGGGGGTGGAAGCAAAAATTATTGCTTCATGGGTGTCAACTGAGTTAAGGCACTAGGATAGCCTATCAGTTACTTCTGGACATTGCAGAGAGGCAGCCTGCAAAAATGGAGAACCAGCAGTCTTTGAAATCAGAAAGCATCTGTCAAGTTTCACTGTCCTATCCATGAAAGCCTTTTCTGTGTACTTACAGATTAATTTGTCTACAATGAAAAACTGATTATATCACTCTCCTAAACTCCTTAACTAACCAATTTGGTGTTCTTTATGATTTATGCCTTCAGTGAATTAACATAACTTTCAGAATTAAACCTAGGCTGCTTTTCTAGTACTAATAGGTCTGTGTTCTGTGGTCTAGTTAACACTTCCCACTCTTTCTATGTTCTGATCATATTAAACTGTTTGAAGATATTGAAATGTACTTTTGCTCTTTCACCACTCCACGCCTTGCACACACTACCTGAGACTTCTCTTCGCTTCAAACTTCCCCTTCAAACTTCTCCATCTTACTTGCTTTGGAGCTCTTACAGAAGCCTCCTTCCTCAAGATTCAGTTCAAATACTCCTCATCTAGTTTCTTTCCCATTCATCCTCAATTCCCCATTCCCTGGCTGAGTAAAACATCCTTCTCGTGTGCTCTCAGAATTCTGTTCACATTTCTATCCAAGCCTACCATGATGATGTACTGTAGCAACTAATAGCTTGTTTTTACATTGCAACAAAATACAGTTCCCAGGTCTGTAACTTTTAACACCAAATCACTAATTATACAAATATGTACTCAGAATGACTTGGTGAATAAATGCTCAGGTGTCTTTTTTTTAAGATTTTATTTATTTATCTTTAGAGAGGAAGGGAAGGAGAGAAGGAGAGATTTCTAAATATCGATGTATGGTTGCATCTCATGAGTCCCCTGCTGGGAACTGGCCTGCAACCCAGGCATGTGCCCTGACTGGGAATTGAACCATGATCATGTGGTTCACAGGCCCACGCTCAAGCCACTGAGCTATACCAGCCAGGATGGCTCAGGTGTCTTGAAAGAGAATTCAACTAGGAAACATTAACATATCTAAATAAATAACATTTATTTTGGAAAATAAAAATTGGGAAAAAGCTATCAAAAGAAAAATTAATCACAGCTTAGAACTCTAGCTCAGGGTTTTGGTCAAATTTCTTGCCAGAATGGAACTGACTCCTTAAAGACAGGCTTCAGTAGTATATTTATGTTTTTGGAAGAGCCACACTCTCCATAGTAATATTGCTATCTAGAGCTTGGGAAGAATTATATCCCTTCCTAATATCTGCTCCTACCCCCACCTCCTCAGTCTTTGAGTCTAAGTGCTCTCCAATCAATTTCCCTTTTGAGCTCCTCCATAAGCTATCAGAAAAGATCATCTATTCTAGAATAATAAGCTTTAAAGAACATGTATTTTGGAGGGCTAATACCTGTCTAATCACTGTATGGAAAACACCTGAAATCAATAAAAGAAAAAACTCTTAAAAATTAAAAAAAGAATTGTGATAAAAAACATATAACATAAAATTTACCACCTTAAGCATTCTTAAGTGTATAGTTCAGTAGTGTTAAGTATATTCACATTGTTCACATGTTAGTATTAACATGTGATATTAACATGTATATTAACACATTCACTGACCTCAAGAATTTTTTCTTCTTGGGAATTGAAATTCTATATCCATTAAACAACAACTCTCCTTTCACCCACTCTCTCCAGCCCCCAGTAACCAATATTCTACTTTCTATTGATACAAATTTGACCAAGTACTTCATATAAGTGGAATTATATATACAATATTTGTCTCTATGTGATTGGCTTAGTTTGCTTAGCAGAATGTTCTCAAGGTTCATCTGTGTTATAGCATATAAATTTTTTATTTTTAAAGCTGAGTAATATTTATGGTATGTATATCACATTTCTTCTATCTATTCATCCATCAATGCACATTTGGGTTGTTTCCACCTCTTGGCTATTGTGAATAATGGTGCTATGAACATGGATGTGCCTCTTCAAGATCCTCCTTTCAGTTTTTTTGGATATATATTGAGAAGTGGAATGGAGGTATTACATGGTAGTTTTAATTGTATTATTTGAGGAACTGCCTACCATTTTCTGTAGTTGTCCCACCATTTTATAATCCTCTAACCATGTACAAAGATTCCAATTTCTCCCCATTCTCATCTATACTTACCTATTTTGTTTTGTTTTTGTTTGATTACATTGTTGAGCTGTGGAATCCAGATGAACCTACATACACCAAGTTTTTGCAATGTTTTTAAGTTACTTTGAGTTTCATTTGCAACCAAAAGAATCCTGTCTAATGTATGTTCCTCTGTCCCAATATAATTCCACACCTCACCACCTAGGCTTTACTCATATTTATGCCACCACAAATCCAATCAGTGAGAGGCCTGGAGTTAACAGGGACCCTTGCTAGAAAATACAAATGTACCTCCTACTGTTGAGAAGGTTTTAGTCAAACTTTGCATGAACTAACTTTATCAGGATGCTCCTCTGAACCTCTAGCTAACAAAATCCTCACTTAATGCTTTGGAGCGAAGAGGAGGATGAAGAAGGAGGAAAATAAAGTAAAAGATTGAGAAATGGAGGAGGGAAAGAGAAAAGGTACAGAAGCAGAAGAAGAAGAGGGGAGAAGTAGGGAGAGGAAGAAAAAAATGAAAACTGCTGTTGGAGCATTTTGTGTATGAGGGCCTGCATTTCCCACCTGATCTGAAGAGATGCACACAGGGGCCAAGTGAGAGTGTGATGTTGGAAAACACTGTCACTGAAGTTGAGAGGCCAAGCTACAAAAGAAGCTAAGAGGACATGAGATGTAAACATGGCCTATTTTATTAGAACCGATCTTGGAGTGAGAAAATTAAAGTATCGTTGTCCTTGCTTGTCTACTCCCTAGGTCTCAGACCTCAAAGTTACCAAATGAAAACAGTGAAGACTGATAAAAAAAAAAAAACAAAGTTATAATACAATTACAATGAGAGGATGAGGGAGATGGAGTGGAGTCCAAGAAGTCTGTAGTAAGAAATCAGTTGATAAATACTAAACTGAAAATTCAAGAAATAAAAGTGTTTTTGAATTACTTAGAAATATTAGAGCATTATAAGAGAGAGTAATTACTAAATGTAGTATGGTATGAAATTAACATTTTAAAAAATGTAATTACCACTCATTAACTGAAATCTGAGGTGGGCAGAAGTTGAGGGTATGGGGTTTTTATTATAAGGTTTGTGAAATTTTTAAAAATTTTTAACTATAAGGTTTGTGAAATTTTTGCTTATAGCCATGTTAATGTATAACACACGAGAGAATGAAGAGAGGAGACAGCACGATGGCCTCACATATTATTCTTCTCCAGTTCAACTCTCATGGGTAACTACTGAATAGGTGAATGGCTACATGTTGACATCTGTGTGTGTGGTATGTAGTGAGATGTATGTTTGTGTCTGGTTGTGTCTGTGTATGTATGTGTGTTTAACCAAATGAATTCTTATACTTGTTTTATAACTTGCTTTACCTCTTAAGAATATTCCAGGGTTATCATCCATATTCTTTATATTGCATAATTATAGGAGCATACTCTTATTTATTCACTCATTCCTCTGATGATGGATTTCATATGCTTTTTAAAAAATATATTTGTCTTCTATTTGGGGAGTATTTTTCTAATAAACATAATTTATTTAGTACTTATTTAGCATCAGAAACTGTTTTTATGATTACAGTGATAAAAATAAAGGGAGAGTCAGCTATTTAGCCAACTATAATACCGTATAATGAGTTTCACAGAGCGACGGCAAAGGGGCGTACAATAACTATGGTATGGGAGCAGCAGTTCACGTGACTACCTCCACAAGGAAAACATTACTATGGCAGAAAGGTGATAAAACTATAAAAATCTATTTCATTTATTTTTAAAGAGGGTAATAACCATATTTTTATTAAAATAAAAAACTAAGTTAAAAACTCTGTGTAGTTTGGTGTACTTCAACTGACCATGATTTGGTAAGGAGATAAATAGATGGTAGGGACATAAGGAGAAAAGGAGGATGAGGGGAAAAGATGAAAGAATGAATTTAAAACAAATAGTTTCTCTGTAATAGTTGTCTCATTCTTGTAGGTTCAATGAAACTTACCAGATTTGAAGATGTCTTTACTAAGGCTAATATTGGTTGTGTGTTGTTTGAATAAGTCTGGAGAACTATAACGTGGGTGAATTTCCTAGGATTAACTTGCTGAGAACGCATAAAAAACTTAGGCCACTCAAAACAAAGTGAACAAGTCTGCTTATGCTCTGACCTTAACCAATGTTCTTAAGATGATCATATCAGCTACAAGGCATGTCTGAGTGGGACATAAGTCTTTGTACCAAGAAATACATTTTTAATCTGAAGAAAACAGATAATGAAACTCTTTAAACTTTTCAGTATAGAAAACTGATAGTTTTCTTTTCAGTAAAGAAAACTATCAGAACTGAAGTATTCACTGAACTCCGCTCTAAAACCAAGAAAAAGCTGTGTGATATCTAAAACAGTAAATTAGAGGCACAGCTTTCAGAGAGACAATGGTACCGTGAAAGATCCAGCTTTGAATGCACAGGCTCAGGGGCATGGTCAAAATCGTAGAAGGGGAAGAGATTTGGTTTCGATATTGCAATTAAGTTAAGTTCCCATGTTAGAAATTGTGTCAAAATTTAATCTCAGATTTGAAAAATATGTAATAGCAATTCATTTTATTGGGTTTAACCTAAAAACATCTTAAAATAATGGCCATTAAAACTTGTGACAAATCTGTATATATATGTACACACATACTGTACATATATATACACACACACACACACACATACATATATGCACAGTGTGTGTGGAGGGTCTTAAATTCAGGAAGCAACTTACAGATGTTGAAAAAAATAATTTTGTCTAAAGGCATCAGGAGAAGAAGGTCCATGACTCACAGTCTATAAAGTAAAGCACTGTAAAGAATGGAATTCTGATATATTCCCCAAAGTGGAATTCTTGGCTCAAATGATCCATTTTTAATTTTCTGAGGATACTGCGTACTGTTTTCCATAGTGGCCGCACCAGTCTGTACTCCCACCAAGAGTGCAAGAGTGTTCTCTTTTCTCCACATCCTCACAAGCACTTGTTGTTTGTTGACTTACTGATGATAGCCGTTCTGACAGGTATGAAGTGATGTCTCACTGTGGTTTTAATTTAAATCTCTTATGACAGTGACATTGAGCATTGTTTTATACATCCATTGGCCATCTGTATGTCCTTTTTGGAGAAGTGTGTATTTAGATCCTTTGCCCACTTTTAATTGAATTGGTTTTTTTTCTTGGTGTTGAGTCATATAAGTTCTTTATGGATTCTGGATATTAATTCTTTATCAGAAGTATCATTGGTGAATATGTTTTCCCACTCAGTGGGTTGTCTTTTTATTTTGTTGATGGTTTCTTCTGGTGTACAAAAGCATTGTAGTCCCATCTGATTAATTTTTTTCTTTGTTTCCCTTGCCTGAGGAAATACCTTAATATTGGCAAGTGTTGCTATGGAAATGTCTGAGATTTTGTTGCCTGTGCTTTTTTCTAGGATTTTTATGATTTCATGACTTTCATTTAAGTCTTTAATCCATTCCAAGCTTATACTTGTGTATTGTGTAAGTTAGTGGTCAAGTTTTTTTTTTTTGCATGTATCTGTACAATTTTCCCAACACCGTTTGAGGAAACTATCTTTACCCTATTGTATGTTCTTGTCTCCTATATCAAATATTAAACAAACATAAAGGTGTGGGTTTATTTCTGGGCTCTCTATTCTGTTCCATTGATCTATATGTTTGTTCTTATGACAGTTCCATGCTGCTTTGATTACTACAGCCTTGTGATATGGTTTGATATCAAGAAAACTGAGGCTATTGGGGATCTTTTGTGGTTCCATACAATTTTTTGAGTATGTGTTCTAGATCTGTAAGATATGCCATAGGACCTTCAGGGGTGTCCAATCCATGGCCCATGGGTTGTATGAGGCCCAAGATGGTTATGGACTAATGCAAAATTGTAAATTTATTTAAAACCTTTTTGTTGCTCTTCAGTTTTCATCAGTGTTCATGGATTTCATGTGTGGGCTGCAGAAATTCTTCTTCTTTCAGTGTAGCCTAGAGATGCCAAAATATAGAATACCCCTGCTAGGTATTTTAATAGGAATTGTGTTTAATCTATAGATTGTTTTGGATAGTATGGACATTTTAATGATCTTAATTCTTCCTATCAATGAACACTTTATATACTTTCACTTATTTCTATCCTTCTCAATTTCTTTCTTCAGTGTTCTATAATTTTCTAAGGCCTTTTATATCCTTGGTGAAATTTATTCCCAGATACCTATTTGTTTGTTTCAACAGTAAATGGGATTTTTTTTCTTTCTGATAGTTCATTATTGGTGTATAAAATGCTACCTATTTCTGAATACTAATTTTGTATCCTGCTGTTTTATCAAATTCATTTATAAATTTTACTAGTTTTTTGGTGGAGTCTTTAGGGTTTTTTATATACAGTATCATGTCATCTGTGAATAATAACAATTTTACTTCCTCCTTTCCAATATGGATAATTTTATTTCTTCTTGTCTGATTTGCTGAGCTAGAACTTCCAGCACTATGGTGAATAAGAGTGGTGAAAGTGGACATTCCTGTCTTGTTCCTGATCATAAGGAAAACACTTTTAGTTTTTGCCCATTGAGTATGATATTGACTGTGGGTTTGTCATGTATGGCCATATAACCATGTTGAATTATGAACACTCTATGCCCACTCTGCTGAAGGCCTTCATCATAAATAGGAGCTGGATTTTATTGAATGTTTTTCTGCATCTACTGATATGATCATGTGCCTTTTTATCCTTCACTTTGTGTACGTGATGTATTACATTTATTGGTTTGCAAATATTGTACCAATCTTGCATCCTTAGGAAAAGACCCCAATTAATTCTGATTTTTTAATGTATTACTGGATCTGATTTTGCTTAATACTTCATTGAGGATTTTAGCATTTATGTTTATGAAAGATATTGGCCTAAAATTTTCTTTTGTTTATGTATCTTTATCTGGTGTTGGAACTAGGATAATGCTGGCCTCAACAAATGGGCCTGAAAGTCTTATCTCCTCTGAATTTTTCAGAATAGTTTGAGGAGAGAAGGTATTAGTTCTTCTCAAAATATTTGGTAAAATTCACTTGTGAAGCCATCCAGTCGAGAACTTTTGTTTGCTGGGGTTTTGAAATTACTGCTTTGAATTAATTTCTTCTAACTGGTCTATTCAAATCTTCTGATTCTTCCTGATTCAGTTTTTGAAGGTTGCATATTCCTAGAAATTTATCCATTTCACCCAGGTTGTCCAGTTTGTTCCCATATAGTTCATAATATTTTCTTACAATACTTTATATTTCTGTGGTGTCAGTTTTTACATCTCCTCTTTAATCCCTGATTTTATTTATTTGGGTCTTCTTTCTTTTATTTTCTTGATGAGTATGGTTACTGTCAGAGGGTGGGGGGTTAAGGGGAAGTGAGTGAAGAAAGGTTATGGGATTAAGCGAAACATATACATAGAGAGAGAGACACAGACAACAGTATGGTGATAACCAGCTGTTGGTTATCATCATACATTGGGGGTGATAACCCCCAAAGGGGGCTCGGGGAAGGTGGAGTTCAGCATAGGCGGGAAAGTGGGGATGCAAAGAGACTTTACTTTAGGTGATGGGTGCACAACACAGTGTGCAGATGTGTTGTTTAGTTTTATACTTGAAACCTGCATGATTTTGTTAACCAGTGTCACGCCAATAAATCCAGTAAAAAAGAAGGTGTTTCTGGGTAATAGATTATTCATTCACTGACTCATGCAGAATGACTAAATGCTCTGTCTGTATGTCCAGCCACGGGGTTACAGACACAAAGAAACCGAGAAGTGGAGAGCCAGTTAAGTGCCATTTCCTTTTCCTTTTATATTTTAGATGCACACACATGCATATGCAAAATGAATATACCTTCTTTGAATTCAATTTTTACACATTTGACCAAAAGGTCCCAGGCTTGAGAATTAGGCAGATCTGGAATAAATTTCACTTCTGCCATCTCATTTTGTCTCTCTTTGGGCAAACAACTTTAGCTTACTTAACCTAAATTTCTTCATATGTAAAATAGCAAAATAATAATTCTCATATCAAAAAGTTATTAGGATTCTTAAATGAGGTGCTGTAAAGCATATACTCAGTCGTAAGCACAGGGTAAACACTAATGATAAATACATAACAAGGTCAGTCATGTCACTGTCCTTACAGCTATCTCCCTTCAACAAATTATTCCAACCCACTGGAGAGGCTCCAAATACTTTGATGTCTATGTTGTATGGTTTTCATGAAGATCTGTACTTTTAGTTATTTAGCTATCTACATTCACCGCAGGCACTATCTTGCCATACCGTTGTTATCCATTGTCATAAAATCTGTACAAATTTAGATCGTCTCTGTTCTTGTATTTTCTTAATGCATTCAGCAGCAATAAAACCTGAGATAATCTGTTTTTTCTGTTTATTCAATATCTGAATTACTGTTTATAGAGTGTTTAAAAATGACCAGTATACATTTATCCCAACAATAAAAATGAATTAAAGAAACAAGATGATATAAAAACATTTTATATTTTGAAAAAAATAAAGCATGATTTCTTTCATAAAGAATAAAAGTATAGGTGGATAAGGATTTCTTAAAATATAGATGCCAAATGTACACATTAAGACTTTTATTTCACTATAAAAGTGATACAGGTTTATATTATATTTCATGATGCCAATAAGACTATTAGCTGAATAGGATGCTATGTTGAATTGACTGTAACTTTTTATGATATGAATTGGTGTTCGTAGTAAAATATTTTTAAATATAAAAATATGAGTATGAAATATCAATACAGTACAAGTAATAATGGTTTCAAATTATCCATTAAGACTTTTGCTCATCAGAGGTCTGATAATTTTTATAGCTCTTCTGTAGGTTTGCATCTATACAGCTTTACTTTAGAAAACACCTACCAAAACATCTCTACTTTTCTTTCATCTCAATGTTGTGGTTTTGCACATTGCTAAATCTCAGGTAGATAAACAGGTACAAATAAGATTTGGTGATAAAAGAAAACAGCACCTACTGTACATTGAGAATTTCGATGGTAACTTTCAGCTGAATGTGAATTAAAATGGCTAGGTTATAAATCCCTTGAAAATAAGGTTTATAATGGAAATGCTGACAGGCATTTAACGATAGCAGCAGTAGCTGGCACCACTGTAATAAAAGGACTTAAATGAAAAAAAAATGTATGCCTCACAAAGACATGTGGATTTCAGCGTAAAGCTATGTGCAGACTCAATGTAAGGATGGATAATAATATGCCTCAGCAATTATGATGCATAGGAGCTTAGTAACAAAGAATCTTGAAATTCAGCTTCCAATCAAATTGTGAAAGAGTTTAAGGAAAAACCTGAATGCAGCATTCTTCAGTCCTGTTACTCTGGCACCACCTTCCTCTTACCAACGTATTGATTCATATTTAGTAAGAGAGCAGAGAAGAGCTTAGTCGGAAACTTACCCCTATGGACACAAGATGGGCATTTCAACAACCAAGCCTTTGGAGCCCCCATTTTAATGAATTATAAAGCATTGGTTAAACATTAGGTAAGAGAATACAAATATTCTTTCAGGGATGCCACTGGATTTCTGTGGCCGTAAAGTTCATAATTATGTTTCTTTCAGGCCCCTCCCTAGAGGGGACAATAGTCTTGAGTAGCTTCTCTAAACAATCTGGATACAGAAAGTTTGCCCTTTGATTTTATCCAAACAAAAATCGAATGACTTAGTTTCCTTTTTCCTTAACAGTAAGCCTTCTAGCTTTTAAGTTAAACTCTTCTTATATTTATGAATAATATAATGAAGAAATAAAAGTTTAAAGTACTCTATTCTTCCTGAGTGCAGCTGTAAAATAAAATGGGTTTTTAAGACTGCTAAAAAGCAAATTTAAAAGGTCTTAATATTAGCTTGTAGATCCAAACTGGTCACTGGTAGATTCCTGTTTGCAGACTCTCACACTCCAGGTTACTCCCACAGAGCTCTACTCTGTAATTCTTCTGCCAATAACAAGCTCTTTAGTTATTTGGAGAGGGTATCTTTCCCAGGAAAAGGATAAAGGTACACTGGTGTGAGTGTCTATATTCCTTCTTCATGCCTATAAATCCCACCCAAACTGTCAAGGTTGACAATCCAAAACGATAATCAAAACCACTTTTTACATTCATTCTTGTAACTGCCACAGGCAAGTTTTAAAAGATATGCTAACAAATCCCAACGAATAGTTGGTATTAAATATTTAATATAGCCTGAAATGAATACTGTGGATATAAAATTTAAATAGTATAACTTCAATTTCTCATCTATAGATAACTATAGCCGTGTGTATACATGTGTATTATTCACTTAATTTTTAATTATTTAATTGAACTAAATAATTCTTTAATTTAAAAATAATATATGAATATATACATACACACAGACACACATGTAGGCATGTACATTATTTTTAATTCAAAGATTATTTTAACAAAAATTTGAAAAAGAAACAAAATAACAATATAAACAGAGGTTGCTCTTTTATAAGCTAGATTATTTTAGTTTTCTAATACCAAAAGCAATACATCAAAAATCACCCAATGTGACTATTTATACTCAGTTGAACTGAACATTTTTCATTATACATTTTAGTATATATTTTCTTCTGTGTATAAACCCTTTTATGGATTATACCAAATATTTTTAAAAGTGAACAAATTATATGTGCACATCCACTGAAATTTTTACAAAGTGAACACTTTTGTTTAAACTTACCCAGATGAAGACAAAAAACATCAGCAGCACTTCAGACAGCGCCTTTCTTTTCCATCTAGGTTATCACCAACTCCAAAGGTAACCACTTATCTGAGTCACTCAAGAATAGATGTAAGATGAGGGTGTGGGCGCCAGTAGCTTATTTGAGAAGAAACCCCAGGATTCACCAAGTGAGAGGCTGAGAGGGTGAGAGAACAAAAATAAGTAAGAAAAAGGTCAATAAAATGTCTGTAAAGTAGTGAATTAGGTAGTGCTATGGGCAACTTGGGTCCAATTCTGCCATGAACACTACAAGAAAGTCATGTAGAATATTCCAGAATTGCTCCACTGGAGGACAGGGCGACTCCATTTACCCACTGACTTCATTGATCTCTGACTTGAGAATTTCCCCCAGGAGAGCTTATTTATCTGTACTTCTGGGTTAGGAAAATAAAAATGTGAGAAACACTAAGAAAAAATGCTGAGATAAAATAGCCACTTCTTACTCTTCATTTCTACTTAACTTTTACATAGCTCTTTTGGTCAGAGTCCATACCCTTTTGATAAGAGTTAAGTAGAAGGCAGTCACTTCCATCTCATTGGTGGTGGTGTTAGTATTTATATACTAGATGACATTTCTCAGCAAGTGAAACTGTTGCCAGGCGCTTTGGTTTTTGCAGAAAGAAATATCTAGCCAATGTCATGATTGGCAGGATCTCCTAGCAATACTCTATTTTATCTGCTTCAGTGTGGAATCTGCCCTAGAAAATCTCCATTCACGTCTTTGATGTAACGAGATGCAGATCTATCACTGTATAATATCAGTGAGATTGAAAGGTCCACACGACAAGACGGTAAAATTGTCCTATTTTGTACTTGATACGAGGCACGATTGCTCATATTAGAAGCAAGGGAAAGCACGGAAAAGGCAGAGTAAGTCATTCCATGAAGCTCATACAATAGAGTAGGGCAGATGGTGGCAGGTGAACTGAAACGCTGAAGAAATTTGAGGGAATATAGCAAAATTCAATTTCAAAAAGCAAGTTTGGTAGTGACTGAGATAATAGCGAGCCCCGTGATTTCTGAGAAGAGATGGAATTCTCATCAAATGAGTGAAACATAGTGATGTGGAATCCAAGTCTTTACATCATGCTTTTATCTACCAAGGCATGTGTGACAGTGACAGAGCCAACACTGACAAGACTACGATCTAGGATCATATCTGCAAGCCCCCAAAGGAATTAGAGTAGTAACACAAAGAAATTATGTCCACAGGAAACACTATCTTGCGCCCAAGGGCTCAAGGAGAGAGACTGGAGTTGGCTAAAATGTCAGCACTTTAGATCCACAGAGGGGTTGATTCGCCTTATCAAATGAAGAACCGAAGAATAAAGGTACAAGTGCTCATTCTCAGATAGGGTGTGAGTAAACTTCCCTTTCAGCGTCTTAAAGAATTGCTGGCCTTTTCAGAAGCCAAAGATCAGGACATGCATATTGAGTTGAGTGTCTAATAACTAGATGGTTATGTCCTGCTGGTCAATTCTTGCTATTTCTGCTGATCAGCCTATACAGGGTAGGGCAAAAATAGGTTTACGGTTGTTCATCTGGAAAATAATTCAATAATTAATAAATAATAATATATGAATAAACTCTGTGTTTCACGTACTCACAACTGTAAACACACTTCTGTCACACCCTGTATTTCCCATTCAATGGTTTTAAGACAGAAAATTCCTTCAGAGAAAAGCTAACCAATAACATCACAGCTCATTAGTACTGACTGTTATTCCTGTTTTCCAATTAATCTCCAGATTCATTTGATAATCATTCAATCTTTTCATCTAATATGCTGTTCATAGTCTGAGCAAACCATGCTAATTAACACCTGTGTTTTAGTGTGCTATTTCTGACACCAGGTATTCTTTATGACTGCTCCCAACTCAAAATTTGGATCTATCCCCTGAAATTTACCTAGCTTTCCTTGACCACACACGTGTTTCAGTGTTCTGCTGTACCTATCCTCCGATATGACATACGCTTATCTCCAATGACATTACAAACTCCTCTACAATGCAAAGGTCTTTGCATCTGTTGGAATGAACATATGAGTTGGCATGTACTAAGCCTTCATTACATGTTTCTTGATTTGAATTGAGATATGCTAGGTGGTCCTAAAAGAAATTCTCATTTCTTTTTCCCATTTTTTTAGCATTCTATGGTACATAGTAAGTTCTCAATAAGTGCCTATATAATATAATTGAGGTGTATTAAATGGCACAAAGAGATGGTGAGCATACTTATTTCTCAATACACCCATTCCCCCATCTAGCTTTGGGAAATAATAAAATAATAGAATGTAGAAGTCAAGTGCATATCTTTTGGATACAGATTTCTTACACTACTTTTTACTTACGAGTTGTGGATTTAGTTTCCTCATCTGCAAGCAAAGCTATTAATAGCATTTACCTTGCATTAAATAAATTATAAATGCTGTCTAGTATTACCCAAAAGATGGTATAAAAAGGATTTCATTTTTCAAATTTGAGCATGTAAATCAAACCCTGTGTAACTAATGTAAGTGACAATTATAGCATTTAGTGTCTACCATAAATATGGTGCAGCTTCAGTGTTTAATTAATAGTCATTACTCTCTACTCTCTAATACAGTAACTAAAATGAGCTTCTGAATAATGATATGAAAAGCTTTGTGATGGACGTATTGCCAAACGGAAATAGGATCTGTTTCCCCACACATGTGTGTCCATTGCTTGTCCCCCAAGCACTACACATCTGATTGGATGGAAGAGAGTGGAAACTAAGGCAATTTTACCTAAAAAAGTAGAGGTGTTCCAAAATGCCCTTTTAATTAAATCATTTTGGGGGACCTTTATACTCCACTTTCAAAACTTACTGCTGAGCATTGGTGGTGATGTCCTCTCACGTTCCAACGCCAGCCAATATAAACTAGAATGAAGTAGGAACTTCCCATTGGGAAGACACTAACTGGCTGAGAGTGCAGCGGGCTAGCACTAGAGGAATACAGTGCAAGGTGAAGAAAACATGGTCTTAACTGAGAACAGGCCAGCTCTTAAGCTTCTTCACTCACATACAGGTAAAATAATGGAGTCAGGACACACATGCAATCATGGAATCATAAGGTAAAATGTTAATCATGCAAAATACACTTAGAAGTATACTATTAATATATTTTAGGGAATATGCATAAGTTGGTAATATTTTAGGTATCTATTTCCAGTGGAAATTAACATTTTACCATTGAAATATAATGTAATTTAAGTAAAAAGTAAAACAGAACCCAACATAAAAGTAGTTTTATCCTGTATAATTGAAGATGGCTTAAAAATGAGAACAGCTTAGATCTTGAATTAATTATGCCAAGAAGGTCAAACTGGATCATCAGAACATTACTTTTGAGAGATGAGGGTTTAACTATCATTATTTTCTTACAGAAATGGTAGAAAATTAGAATCTAAGAAGGAAAACCTATCAGGTATATACCAGTACTTTTTAATTGAGTTAGGTATAGAAAATAAAGTACAAAGGTATATTCTAATAGTACTTGCAGTCAAGAAGAGAATACATTAGGTATTCTTATGACTTTCTATATTCAGGCATGATAAGTAGCAGAGCTTATATATATATAATCATAGCTATCTGGTTGGCTGAAGTACCTATGAGACAGATAATTTCTAATTTTGATTAGTTAAAGACAACTTCATGTGTCTAATAACAAGTTAGGGGCACTAGAGAAAAACAAGTTAATAAAAAACAAAATGTTCACTTTTGAAATGTCTTGTAACTCACTTAACAATGAAAGAGATGAGCCAGACTTTGTTTAAAAAAGAAATGGGTGTGTTTAAATCTTCCACCTTCCATTTTTGAAGTTATTACTCTTATTATTTATGAATATACCCCTTTGACTCATATACCATGCCCTATTACACTTTAACTCAATAAGCACAACACTTTATATTTGCTTTATGAATGACTGTATTTAATAAAATTGCATTATAGACTGAATCAACTGACAGAAATTGTGGTCTAGAAAAAAACTGTTAAAGAGTAAAAGTAGGTGATTTCAATGTCTTTTTTTTTTCAGTCCAAAATGGCTGAAAAACCATGTGTTTTGCTCTGACCTTTGAGTTTTTTAAAAAAACCTGTGTTGTTGAATCACAACACATTTTATTACCACCTAGGTGTTTTTATTGTGTGAAACAACAGACTAGCAAAGTTACAAATTAATAATGTACATGGAATAAGTTAAAAAGGAATAAAATAAATAATCTCAATTTGGAAATCATATAAAAACAGAATATGTAAGAGATGCTGAAATTATCAATATGGTATTAATATAGTGCCCATTATAAAAACCACCATATTACACACAAATTATGGTGGAAACAAGGTGCAGATTGTAGAGGAATCCCCTTTTAACTACAAATTTTTAGTAAAATAAAAGATAGAATTCCTTAAATCATGTGCATATATCATGCAGTGTTAAAATATCCCTATAATGTTTACATATGAGTTGGGGTTAGCTTTAGAGCAGTCTTTGTATCCCTTTCTAAATAGTGTTTGCAGGAGTTAACATTACACTGAGCAAAACTGAAAGGGTACTTATGATTCCTTAAAAGAGCAACTTTGTGTTTCTTTTCTTGTAAGTTTTTATTTTAGTATTATAACCATCAGGCTAACAGAAAATTTCAAGAATATTTCTGAGACTCCAATAAGCCCTTTAGCTCAATTTCTTAATTGTTCACATTTTGTCCTAATTACTTTGTGATTCTATCTCTCTGGTCATCTGTATGTGTACATATTTTTTCTCAACTGTTTAACACAGAGTTGGAAAAATTGTTTTGTGTAATTTAAAATATTTCAGCATATCTTCCAAAAAACAAAGGCATTCTCTCAAACTACAGTAAAAGGATCAAAACCACAGAATTTCATAGGAATATAGCACTATTATCTAATGGACAGTCCATACTCAAAATTTTTTTAATTGACACAAAAAAGCCCTTTATAACTATTTTTTCCTAGCGTAAGTACAATCTGTATCACATAGCGCTATGGACCTTCCGACTTCTTTAATCTCAAAGGGCTGCTGAGCCTTCTTCTATTTGTTGACCTTGATGTTTTGTGAAGTACAAACTAGTGATTTTGTACAAGATTCTTCAATTTGGAATTGTCTTATGACAAAATTTATGATTTTTTTGTACCATTATCAGGAATAACACATGTGCTTTTTTTCCCTTAGGACACTGTAACTGTAGGCACAGGACCCAGTTTTAGTGATGCAGACTTTGACCTTTTAGTAAATATTGTATTGTCGTATATAAGTAGTTTTCTCTATACAGTTACTGCTTTCTTCTTTGTAACTAGTATGTAACTTATAGGGAGCTAGTTTGAATCTAATTTGTGATGAGATATTTGTGTCTATGTAACTATTCTGTCTCATCAAAATTCTACCCACTGTCTTTAGCATCTATTGATTTTCAACCTTCATTACTTTTTAAATAATTATTAGAGATCTACTGTAAGAAAGAGTTTTCCTTATTCATCTATTTATTTATTTGTTTGTTTCAAATGACTTACTGGTAGTTATTTTATTCAATGATTTATAATCCATTTGTATTATTTACTTACTATCATTATTTATTATGATACTCATTTTGTCCTAGATTTAACCAAGTTTAAGCCCCTTCAAGTTGGCTCTCCTGTCTCTTTGACACACCCCTAGTAGTCTTTTTGCATTTCTTTAACTGTATTACAAGATGTTCTAGGCTAATCTTGTATATATTTTTTTCTGCCAAAGCCCTAGGATTCAACCATTTCTCTAAGTATTCCTGGTTCTCTTTACTGGAAAATGATATAAAGAAAACAAGATTGGGCAGATTACTATTAGTGTCAGCTATTAATTGATAGAGCTAGCAAACAAGTGTTCACACGTGTGTTTTAATATACTATAAACATATAAACATAGATATTTTGCATGTGACATATGTTATATGTAACATTGGGCTGGCCAAGAAGTTTTAGTGTTTTCCAATAAAGTAAGAGACATTTTTCATTTTTACCAATAACTTTACCGATTTGGAGATTTTGAGGGTGTTGGCTGTCTCCCGGGTGGTAGAACACTGATCTCAATTAATGTCTCGATTTGACTGATAGCAACTTCAACTGGTCTACTGACTGTGGAGCATCGGCCAGCAAAAAATCTCCAGCTTGAAACCTTACGAACCACTTTTGACACATTGGATTAGTCACAGCACCTTCTCCATACACTGCACAAATCTTTTTTGTGTGTTTCTTTTCCCCTTATACCTTTTTTCAAAATAATAAGCATAATATGCTAAAAATGTTGCATATTTTCTTACATCTTCAATAATAAAATGGCTACACAAAACTCATCAATTTTGTGTTTTTAAAAATACATGCTGATATGACAGCTGTCAAAATACAATCTAATGAAATTGTTTTGAGTGAAGTTAAAAACAGCTAAGCACTACTAGAGCCATCTTATGGAAAAAACCAAATGAATGTTTTAGCCAACCAAATATTTATATGTGTGAATACATATATGTATTATGTATTCTAAATACATGAAATTATTTTACACTGATACTTTTCTATGCCGATCCAATGCAACAGGGTACATAGAAAGTTTCCCCCCTCTATATCTTTAACTTGCTTCTTCAACAAAGAATCCTACCTTTCATTTTCTCATTTACGAATGTACATAGAAAATAGTTTCAGAATTGCTAATCTATACCACTGTGAAAGTAAGCATACTGAAAATAATTCAAAGTTTTTAAAAAATTTATAGATAATATGTATGTATAGTAAAATTCATAAATCATAATGTAAAATTTTATGAGTTTTGAAAATGAATACATTTCTGAAACCCACACTCCTAGAAAAATTTGGAAGACTTATATAGTGTGATGAAATAATGCATTATGCACTGTGACATCTTTCACTCAGTACAACATCACTAAGATTTGTTCACGTTGCTTTATCTACTAGTTTTTTTTCATTTTATTGCTAATACTTCTAGGTAGAATGTAAAGTTCATTATTCAGTATTCCCTGAGTGTATTTTATTTTCCCCAGCAACTGGCTTTGTCAGGAATAAAACTCTTCTACCCCCTTAGGTTCTGTCTTTGAGGTCCTGCAAATTAAACTAACCAAAGCACATTAGCAATGGGGGATGAGGGGGTAGAGGGGAGAAAAGTATCAAAATTTACAAAGAAATCTGACTCAAGTTGGATAGAATTTGTGGATGATAACTATTTTAACAGGGAATGGTGGGGACAGTGGGGCACATCCCAGAGAGCAAATGACTTCTTGGGGAAGACACAGAAAAAAGAAAAACTTGTGAAAAAATAGATGATTTTTTGGAAAGGCCCTTTAGAGTATAGATAGGAGATATGATAGTTTCGTGACAAGGCATGTTTTGGTGTGATGTCAGGGACTTCTTGTCTCCAGAAGGAAAGATTAGAAAAGTGGATGTGCTCCTGGAGGAGGATTTGAACAACTGAGTTCTTCTGGAAGGTTATGCTTTTAGGCAGATAGGGGATTTCAGGAATTCAAATGCCTTCACCTCAAAACAATTCTTCTACCACAGTGGCTTATTCAAGTCACTTTTTCAGCTTTTAACCAAAATGTAAAAAAAGTCATTACTTAAATCCTTTTTTTAGATATGTTTCTACTTCTCTTGGAAAATACATAATATCAGAATTACTGTGTTATAGAGTAGGTAAGTTTAATTTAGTAGAAAACTGCTAAAATCTTTTCCTAAATGGCTGAACCATTTGTATTCTGCATGGCAATGTGTGTTTGAAATGCTTCAACATGGTATTTTCATTTTTTTATTTAAGTAATTTGAATGGAAGTATAGTAGCATCTCATTATGACTATAATTTATATTTTGTAACCGTATTAGTGTAGAAATATTTACCTACCTCAATTTGCTAACATAATCTCCATTGTTTGTCTTTAGAACTATTATAACATTAATTTTAGCATTTAGATTATGGTACACCTCAAATTAATTTTTATGTTTGATGTTTGGTAGAGTTTGAGCTTCATGATTTTTTCATAGGGCTATCAGTTGTTCAGCTTTATTTGTTAAAAATATTTCCTCCAATGATTTGCTTAATGCCTTTATATAAATGCAGTTGTATTGTATTAAGTGCAAGCCTATTTCTGGACTCTTTACATTTTCCGTTTATTTTTTTATGATGAAAAAGAGTCAACGTGTGTCAATTACTACAGCTTTGTAGTAAAGCTTGAAATTAGATGATGTAAGTCCTCCAGTTTTACTTTCCCCCAAGACCTTTTGGTGATTTACTTTGTATTCCCAAATAAATTTTGAGCTGGATTTTATATTTCTACAATGGAAGCTTGTCATTTACATTAGACCATGTTTAATCTACAGTTCAATTAGGGGAGAATAAATAGATATCTATTAGGTATCTATTTATTAACATTTTAACAATTTTGAATGCTGTAATCCAAAACATGGTGTATCTCTCCATTAAGAATTTTCTTAATTTTTTTCTTGATTTTATGATTTTTTATGGGTGTGCATAGAGGTTTTATAGTGTTTTGTTAAATACATTACTATATATTTTTTATTTATAGACACTATTGTATAAAGGAATGATATTAAGTTCATTTTCTATGTTGCTAATATATTACTCTTGAACTCACAATGTTGCTACATTCACTTACTAGTTCTAGTAGTTGTTTTATAAATTACTTGAGATTTTCTATGTAAACAACTGTTATTTGCAATTAAAGACAGATTTAGTTTTTCCTTTCCAAACTTTACTTTTTTCTTGTTTAATTGGCATGCCATGGAATAGAAGTGTTGAAAATAGACATCCAAACTATTTCTCCTTCAGTCTATTAATATAATGAATCAATAATTAATTTACAAATATTAAATCAACCCTGCATTTCTTGAAGAAACCCCATTTACTCAGGACCTATTATCATTTTTTATACGTTACTGGCTTCATTTTACTAATATTCTGTTATTGTTATCAAATGAAAGGGGTATGTTTGCCTGCATGAATCAAAGCCCAATCAAATACCAACAGGGGTTTGCAGCCAAAAAAGTAAAGGTTTATCGTAAAGAAAATCATGCCACACTGAAGTCAGAGGGGAGCCTTTGCTCAAAGACCTGGCTCGTGATGGCTACTAAGAGAAGGATTGTACAGGGTGGCAAAAGGAGCTGGGTCGTGGTTCCTACTGGTTGGTCTGGGCCAGGCAGGGTAGGGAGTAGTTGATCACTGTACCAGACCCTGATGTCAGCTCTGCCATCACTCTGTCTAGTCTCATGAGGGTGTTGTCAGGATGGTCTTTCAGCTTTAATGGGCCTGAGCCTGAAACACAAGTCAAGATGCTGTCTATAGCTTGAATAAAACTCTGTTTCTATGGTCAACAGACCTGAGAAACTCAAATTTTTGGTGTCGATATTCCATACTTCTGCTTTCTTATTCTTATAATTTGGGTGATATACCTTTTTGTTCTTTTACCTTCATCCCATCAGTGCATTATATTTAATAGCTCACTTATAGACAGCACAGAGCTGATCATGTATTTTTAAATACAGTCTTATTACTTCTACCTTTTCATTCAGTACTCTTTAGTTTATGCCTATATGTCCTCCTTTTCCTTCATTGCTTTCTTTTTTTTAATATTTTATTATTGCATTTTATTTTCCTTATTGGCATTTTGCTTTTAAAATTATTACTGTACAGGTTACAACATGTGTAAGTGAAAGTCTATTCAGGGTTAATATTGTGCCTCTTCATGTAAAACATAAGAGCCTTTGAACCATAAAGTTTTCTTTGCTGTTGACAGCTTTGTGCTATTATTCACACACACACATAAGTGTGTATAAAACTAATTCTGTTTTATTTTGAATGCAATTTTTCTTTAAAACAAAAAATTGCTTTTAAAATTTAAGGGGAAAGACATAATTACCCTCTACATATTTACCCTCTACAGTAAAGCATATTTACCCTCCACAGTAAAGAATGATCTACATTCTTTACTGTAGAGATTCCATCGTGTGGCAATTACCCTCAGCTTGAAGAACTTCCTTGAACATTTCTTATAGAGCAGTATGCTGGAAATGATTTTTCGTTTAGTTTTTTTGCTTATCTGAAAATGTCTTTATTGAACAGTGCTATTTAAAAATAATTTTTCACTGCATATAGAATTTGGGGGTAATAATTATGTTGTTGAAAGATGTTCCGTTATCCTTTTCTCCAATTTTTCTGATGAGGAGCCTACTATTTTTTGATGATTGTTCCACTTTATGTAATGTGTCATTTTCTTTGATGATTTCCCAAGATTTTCCATTTATCTTTTATTTTAGTCAGTTTTTGATGTTGCCTATATATTATTCTGCTTCAAGTTGATAGAGATTCCTGTGTCTGAAAGTAGATAATTTGGTGATCAAATTGGAAAATTTAGAATTGCTTGATATTATCCCATGTTATTAATATACTATTTATTTTCTTTTTCTATGTTTGTTTTTCATTTGTCAATCAGATTGGATAATTTCTAATGATCTCTTTCAGGTTCACTAGCCCTTTTGTTTGCCATTTCAAATTTCTATTAAGTTCATTTAGTGGACTCATAATTTCATGTCAAAGAGTTCCATATTCTTTTGTTATAAATTCTGCTTCTCCATAAAAAAATGGGATTAGATTTCCCCATTTCTTTACTCATTATCACCATATTTTCTTTTAATGACTTGAATTAAGGCCTTAGGTATGATATAACAATCACATCAACACATTTCTTATTTATTTTGTTTGTGTTTGCTAATTTTAATTTTAATGTCCGAGTCATTTCAAATCATTTCTGATTAATTGCTTTATTTCTGGTCAGAGGTACATTTTCTGCCCTTTTGCACAATTAATAATTTTTATTGTTTGCTGGAAATTATGTATTCTGCATTGTTGAAAGTCTGCATTTTGCTGCCTTTTTGTGTTTTTAGAAATAGGCACTTTGTTTATAGGGGATACAATTGGAGATCAGCTTGATTTTTTTTAAATTAATGTATTTATCTTTAGAAGGGAAGGAGAAAGGGAGAGAAAAGGAGAGAAATATCAATGTATGGTTGCCTCTCATGCATCCCCTGCTGGGAACTGGCCTGCATGTGTCCTGACTGGGAATTGAACCACGATCCTTTGTTTTGAAGGCCTGTGTTCAATCCATTGAGCTACACCAGCCAGAGCAGCTTGATTCTTTAGAGTCTTATCTTTTAGATTCATTAGGTTGTATATATAGTAGTACTTCGTTTAGGATAAAGTTGTCCCTCTTCTCCAGAGTGGCCTCTCTGGGCTGTCATTGAGTGCTTTGTGGCTTTATAGAGGTTTCTTCACTCTAGCCAGTGAGAAAATCTGTATTTCCTGTTACTGTGATATTCTCGGGATCCTTTCAATTCACAGATCTCCAGCAAGTGTTCTTTAGCAGCCCTCATAGAATTTTAATCTTCTCATGGTCATTTTTCTTGTCAGATCAACATGCGAGGGAATCCTTATGCTGATTTTTGGAATTCCACTCCTGTAAAGCTCACTTTCCTCCAAGTCCATGCCCTGTTAGAGCCCAGACGTCCCAAGTGTCACCAAACACCAAGTTTTGCCTCCCCAGATGGAAGCAAAAGGACCACTTTGTTTCGACTCTACTTTTCCACATACAGGTCCAGATATTGTTGGTAAAAATCAGGTTCTTCCACAGTATCACAAGGAAATCACTCCAAGGACCCAGGCACAGGAGATTGTTGCATAGCAACATGGTTTATTCAGAGGAAAGGCTGCCCCTGTGTCCCCTCTGTCTTATCCCCATCTGTCCCACCATTAAAGAAGTCCAATAATGTCCTCAACAAGTCCAAAACAAAAGCCAGTGTCCTGAGTTTCTGCTTCATATTAAAGCTTAGTCCTTTGGAGCCCACACCACCAGCTGTGGGCACTGGTAGCTGACAGAACCCCATAGTCAAACGCTTCCAGGCGAAAGAGAACATGTGAATACGTGGGTTGAATGCAAGTCACCGAGGGAGGGAGAGAAGCATGGTGGGAGGGAGAGAGAGAGAGAGAGAGAGGTGAGGAAAGAGAGATAGGAGAGGAGAGAGAGCTGAGAGCTTCGCTGTTCCTCTGAGGTGCTATTATCTTGGGTTTGGGACTGGTGCTTTTTCAAACAAACCAATCAACTCCCCAAGCTTTCACATGCTTTTTGATAGGTCCATCCCCTGATTAAACTGACAGGTGGACAGATGGACAGGTGCTTGACCTCTATGGTCAAGCACCTCCCCCTCCACCCCTCAATAATCCAGCATCAAGCAGGGAAGGGATGAACACTAACCCCCTTCAGGGTTATTATCCCCTGGGGGGTAAAGCTATAGTTTCCTAGTGAAACAAAGAAGTTCATTCTTCCTAGTTTATTAAGCCCAGTGTCTAATTCCCTTTGCTCTCTTTCTTATTAAAAACTAGTTAACTACCTATACTAACACCAGATAGTGCCCAGACTGTGCTCAGGTACAAAGCCCCAGCAATAGTGAATCTCACCCAGTGCGGTTTCTTTCTTTCAACTCACAATTGTACGATATGTATTATCCAATGTCTGAACATTGTTTTATCACATATTTTTTCAGTTTATTTTTATTTATTCTAGGGGAGTAACCATAGTATTAATTACTCTGTTACAGCCAAAGGTTAAAATCTTTGTATTACTCTTATACATCAAATATATTTTATCTGGTACTTCATGCAATTTTTAAAAAGAGAGCAAGGTTTCATTATAAAAAATTAAATTAAAATTTCACCAAAAGGTTTAAAATAGAGGAAAAATATATTACTGAGCAGAGTCAAAGTTTTTATCACTATTGGGAACTCTTAATGTTGATGTTTATTGTGTTCTAAAGCTGAGCTATCTAAATTAGCTTTTATCCACAATAGAAATCAGTATATTATGTATATTCTCTGTTAAAATAATTTTCTTTTGTTGTATTTTATAATGTAATATTTAACTTGTTCATTTAGTTACTTAGTTTATTAATAGTGTTACCTATGATATGAGCTAGTTGTACTTACTAGCATATCTATATTTTAAATCAAATAGTCAATCAAATGTACCAGCACTGTGGAAAAGCCCTCATAAAAATAAAAGCAAATCAAATTCAACAATACATTACAGATTAGGCACAATGATTAAGTGGGATTATTCCTTGGATGCAATGTTGGTTCAATATCTACAAATCAATTATTGTCATATACATACCACACAATAAAAATAAAGGATAACATGATATATTCATATCAATAGAAACAAGAAAAGCATTTTTAAAATTTAATATTCATTTATGATAGAAAACTCTTAGCAAAGTGCAAATATAGAGAATATACCTCAACATAATGAAGGCCATATATGACAAACCCATACCTTAATCAATGGTGAAAACTGAAAGCTATCTCTTTAAGATCAGGAACACAACAAGGATGTCTACTTCCACAAATTTTTTTCAACATAGTTTGGAAAGTCATAGCCAAAGCAATTAAACAAGAAAATAAATAAAAGGCATCCAAAATGGAAAAAAGTAAAACTTTCATTTGCAAACAATGTGATACCCTACATAGAGAATCCTAAAGAAGTGATTATAATAAATGATTTCAGTAAAGCAGCAGGATACAAAATTAATGTTTAGAAATAAGTTGCACTTTTCTTTTTTTAAATATATTTTATTGATTATGCCATTAGTTGTCCAATTTCTCCCCCTTCATTCCCCTCCACCCTGTACACCCCTCCCCCTATTTCCCCCTTTAGTTTACGTCCATGTGTCACAAGTTCTTTAGATTCTATATTTCCCCTACTATTCTTGCCCTCTCCCTGTCTATTTTCTACCTACTATCTATGCTACTTATTCTGTGTACCTTCTCCCTGCTTCTCCTCCTCCCACTCCCCTGTTGCTAACCCTCCATGTGATCTTCATTTCTATGGTTCTGCTCCTGATCTAGCTGTCCATTTAATTTGCTTTTGTTTTAGATGTGGTTGTTAACAACTGTGAGTTTGCTGTCCTTTCACTGTTCATATTTTTTATCTTCTTATTCTTAGATAAGTCCTTTTAACATTTCATATAATAAGGGCTTGGTGATGATGAACTCCTTGAATTTGACCTTATCTGAGAAGCACTTTATCTGCCCTTCCATTCTAAATGAAAGCTTTGCTGGATAGAGCAATCTTGGATGTAGGTATTTAAATTTCACGACTTGGAATACTTCTTTCCAGCCCCTTCTTGCCTGTAAAGTCTCTTTTGAGAAATCTGCTGACAATCTGATGGGAAATCCTTTGTAGGTGACTGTCCCCTTATCTCTTGCTGCTTCTAGGATTCTCTCCTTCATTTTCATCTTGGCTAATGTAATTCTGATGTGCCTTGGTGTGTTTCTTCTTGGGTCCAACTTCTTTGGGACTCTCTGAGCTTCTTGGATTTCCTGGAAGTCTATTTCCTTTGCCAGATTAGGGAAGTTCTCCTTTATTATTTGTTCAAATAAGTTTTCCACTCATGGCTGTTCCTCTTCCCCTTCTGGTACCCCTATAATTCGGATGTTGGAATGTTTAAAGCTGTCCTGGAAGTTCCTAAGCCTCTCCTCATTTTTTTGAATTCTTTTTTTTTCCATTCTTTTCTGTTCGGTCAGTTTTTTCTTCCTTCTGGTCCACTCCCTTGATTTGAGTCCCAATACCCTTTCCATCACTATTGGTTTCCTGTGCATTTCCCTTCATTTCACTTAGTGTAGCCTTCATTTTTTTTCCTCTAATTTGTGACTAAAATCAACCAGTTCTGTGAGCATCCTGGTCACCAGTGTTTTGAACTGTGCATCTGATAGGTTGGCTATCTCTTGGTAGCTTAGAAGTATTGGCTCTGGGGCTTTGAGCTGTTCTTCTTGAGCCATAATGTTTTGGTCTGTTTGAGCTTGTTAGGAATGAGGTGCAGAGGCTTAGGTGTTCACCAGGGTGGGGTGACCCAGTCACTGGGTTGTGATGCTGTATTTGTGGGTGGGGTCAGAGAGGGGCAACAGCGTTTGTTCTACTCTCTCTCTCGGATTTCAGTCCCCTCTGCTGTTTCCCAAAAGCAAATTGGGTCCTTCTGGTGCTGATTCCTGGGTGTGGGGGCTTGTGGACCCCCCAGGACCCTGTGGGTCTCTCCAATGAACTCTCTATGAGCCTGGGAGCTTCTCCCAGCACCTCGACCCTGAATGTTTTTCCAATTGGTGCTCTTAGGCTTTAATTCCCATCGCTGGGGCCCTGGGTTGTGTGGTGTATCTCACTGCTTACTCCTTCACCTGGTTTATCGGAGTGTGAATGTGTGGCCAAGGTCAGCCAGCCACCTTGCACCCTCACTGGGTCTGCCTGTTGCCACCCCACACATGGGATATGCCAACTGCCACCTGTGTGCCTGGGTCAGCTTGGCCACCTTTTCCTGGTGACCCTGCTCCACCAGCCACTGACTCTGCCCCTCTTATTGGTCTGGCTGAATGGTTCATTGTTGTCAGACTTCTGTACAGTTCAATTTTTGTCTGTTTGTGTTTTTGTTACTAAAACTTTGTTGTCTTTAAACTTGGTTGTGCAAGGAGGCACAGTGTTTCCACCTACGCCTCCATCTTGGCCGGAAGCCTCCATCTTGGCCAGAAGCCCAATAAGTTGCATTTTTCAACACCAGTAATAAAGTATCAGAAAGAATAAATAAGAACAGTCTCATTTACAATTTCATCAATAAAAATAAAATACCTTAAAATAAGTTCAACCAACAAGATAAAAGATCTGTAGTAGGAAAACTATCAGACATTGAAAAAGAAATTAAAGAAGAGACAAATGACTAGAAAGCCATAATATATTTAGGAATTGGAAAAATTAACATAGTTAAAATATCCATACTACTTAAAGCAATCTATAGGTTGAATTCATTTCCTATCAAACCACAACACCATTTTTCTCAGAATGTAACTAATAACACTACATTTTACATGGAACCATGAGAGAAACCAAATAATCACAGAAATATTGAGAAAGAATAACAGAGTTGGATGAATCATATTATCTGATAATAAAATACACTATAAGCCACAATAATCAAAACAATATGTTACTGCCATATAAACAGACACAGATTCGTGGAACAGAATAGAGAGCCCAGAAATAAACCCATGCCTGTATGATCAATTACTCTATTAAAAAGAAGGCAAGAAATAGCCCACCCTCTTAGTTCAGTAGGCAGTGAGTCAGTCTCATAATCTGAAAAACAAGGCCAAGAACTACAATGGGATAAAAATAGTTTCTTCAATAAATGGTGTTGGAAAAACTGGACAAATTCATAGCAAACAAATGAAATTAGACCACTTTCTACACCATATACAAAATAAACTTGAGATGGATTAAAGATTTAAATGTGATATCTGAAACCATAAAATGCCTAGAAGAAAACACAGGCAATAATCTCTTTGACATTGGTCTTAAAAATATTGCTTTGGATGTCTACCCTAGGTCAAAGACAACAAAAGAAAAATAAACAAATAGGACTACATCAAACCAAAAAGCTTTTAATCATCAAGAAATCGTTAAGAAAATAAAGTGTAACCTACTGAGTGGGAGAAGATGTTTGTATACATTATTAGTAATAAGGGGTTAATATCCAAAATATATAAAGAACTCATACAGCTTAATGTCAAGAAAACAAACTGATTAATTGATGGGCAGAGGACTTTTAACTGATTAACTGATGGGCAGAGAACGGAAATTTTTGTAAAGAGGAAATACAGAAGGTCAACAGGCATATGAAAAGATGCTCAACATCACTAATTGCCAGGGAAATGAAAACCAAAACCCCTTTGAGATATTGCCTCATATCTATCAAAATGGGTATCACCAATAAATCAATTAACGAGTGTTGGCAAGATGTGGAGAAAAGGCAACCCTTATGCACTATTGGTGGGATTGTAAATTTGTGCAGCCACTGTGGGGAAAAAGTGTGAAAGTTTCTCAAAAATTAAAAATAGAGCTACCATATGACCCAGCAATTCAACTTCTGAGTATTTACCTGAAAAATTCAGAACACTAGTTCAAAAACATATGTGTACCTTGGGGGTTGGGTGGGGCAGATGAGAGCAATGGGGGGAAATTGGGACATCTGTAATAGAACAATTTTAAAAAGTCTTGTTGAAGGAAAAAGAAAACATATATTCACTCCTACATTCATTGCAGTATTGTTTAAAATAGCCAGGTATGGAGGCAACCATGTGTCCATTGATAGACGAATGGAGAAAGAAGATGTGGTACATACATACAATAAAATATTACTCAGCCATAAAAAGAGAATAAAATCCTTTTATTTGAAACATGGTGGATGGACATACAGAATACTTTTCTAAGTGAAGTAAGTCAGACAGGGAAAGACAAATACCACATGATTCCACTATAACACAAAATAAATGAACAAACAAAACATAAACACACTCGCTGATACAAATAACTGATAGTCACCAAATAGGAGGGTGATGGGGAAAGGGGCAAAAAGAGGTGAAGGGATTAAAAAGTATAAATTGCCTATTATACATATAGTCATGGGTATTCAAAGTACAGCATAGGGAATGTAATCAAAAATATTATAATAACTATGTGTTATGCGAGATGAGTATTAGATTTATCAGGTTGATCACTTTTTAAGGTATACAAATGCCTAACCACTATGCTGTACACCTGAAACTAATATAACATTATATTTCAAATATAATTGAAAAAATGTTCCAGCACTATTTATAGATTAATTTATTATCTCCAATGGCTTTGAAGGAATTTGTTAAAATGTATAGCAGTTTGGCACTTACTATACTTTAAATACTATTCAAATATATTTGTGAATGAAAAAATAACTGTTTTTTGTCTCAATAGGTCTTCATATTCTAATGGATGGAATCAGATAATAAATGAGGAACTTAAATAATTTATTAGATGATAAAAAACAAAGCTTAAGATTTTAATATTAAATAATATGGTTAGAATAGATGTGATTGACAGGATCACACTTGAATCTATGTCTGCGCTTACTCTCTTCCATAGATGATTTGTTCTTATAGCTATTAATCCTGTTTAAATAAATATAACTATATAACATATATTTGCTATTTCATCATGTAAATTCCTTTTATAATTGTCTTTTTTCTGGTATTTTATTAGCTATTACCATTCTTATTTTCATCAAAATCACAATAAATTCCTTTGAATAATGATTGGATTGGCATTATGTATAAACTAATTTCAGATAAATTCACACTTTATTTTTTTAACTTTTAATTTTTTCCATTACTGTTGACATTCAATATTATATTAGCTTCGGGTGCATAGTACTGTTGGCATACAATATTATATTACTTCAGGGAAAGAAAGAAGGTGAGAAATAATGTGAGAGAGAAACACTGACTGGTTGCCTTGCATATGCACCCCTACCAGGGCCAAACACACAACTTCAGTACATGCCCTTACCAGGAATCAAACTGGCCTCTTCTATTTGCAGGACACCGCCCAACCAAACCAGGGTTTAAAATACCAGCCAGGGCTTAAACAACGATAAAAAATGTGAAAAAGATAAAAAGAAGGTTGTCAAAGCATGCCACTATGGACAATCATTAATTCACAAAGGGACACAGCAAGAAAGATACAAAGAACTACAAAACAGAAAATAAGGAGATGACATTATTGAATCCTGACTTATAAATAATTACTCAGTTATTTTATTCAAAAAATATTTTACATAGTGGTTGGTTTTTGTAATACATCAAAAACTGTTTTTGTAATACATCAACAACTATTTTTGTTCCTTATTTTCACTATTTGTCTTGTATCAGTGGTTGAAGATTCACCCAAATAATTTACTTTACATTTAAAATGGCAATAACTTTTACTTAACAGATTTAAGTTATAATTGGACACCAGTTTTATAGAATTTTATTTCTATTTTATCCTAGGGCTATGCAAAAAAAATTACTAATTTTTTTATTTGGATCTTTGTAATAAAAATGCAAATACACTATGTATGATGGAGGTGCTTTCCAACAAAAAGTAAAAAATAAATGTTTTGAGTTATAAACTAAAAATTTTTCTATTCTACTTCCTCTATAAAAAAACAAGTTTTTGGATTTACTAAGGTCATGCTTTTGGGCTTTTCTAATACTTAGTGTATTTTACTACATTTTTATATGTTTTGTACTTGTTTTCTAGTGTTCAATGTTTAAATTATTCATTCAAATATTTTTATTTGATGAAACATTCAAAGTTATTGATATTCATTTGAGTAAACTTTGGCAATATTTCATAAGTGATGACAGAAATATTTCCATTATTGTTCTTTTTAAAAACTTCTAATTACATTTTTGTATTTTATGAGTGTCATAATAAATTTAAAGATATGTATTGTTTTTCTCTTAATATTTATATTAATGCTTTATTTTACTGCAGTGTGGTTAGAGAATGTGACTCTGTAGAATTGAGGTTCTATTTGTGGCCTAAATCAATTTTGTTTGCATTATAGTTCTTATATGCTATTTTTGTAGATCAAAATCATCTTGTATTATATTAACCCT
This sequence comes from Sturnira hondurensis, assembly GCF_014824575.4. Taxonomy (NCBI): domain Eukaryota; kingdom Metazoa; phylum Chordata; class Mammalia; order Chiroptera; family Phyllostomidae; genus Sturnira; species Sturnira hondurensis. The sequence continues at coordinate 3,370,943 of NW_028083922.1, forward strand.
TATCTTTAAGATCTTTTAAATTCAGCTGTAGTTGGGTTGGCTCAGTGGATTGAGTGTTGTACTGTGAACCAAAGGATTGCCAGTTTCGACTCCCAGTCTAGGGCACATTCCTGAGTTGCAGGCAAGGTCCCTGGTAGAATGCATATTAGAGGCAATCACACATTGATGTTTTTCCTCTCTTCCCCTTTTCTAAAAATAAATAAAATATTTTTAAAAGAATCTTTTAAAATCTGTGTTTTTCTTATACTTGATACCTGATTGACATAAAATCTGATATAATATAAAACAAGATGATTTTAATTTGCACAGATCTAACACATATTCTTAAATGAAAATTGGAATAACCTTAAACATATTACATCACAAATAAAATCTGAATTTTTATATAGTAAAACACATATAATTACTCATTTAAAATAATCTCTTTATTTACCCTTTTACTTAATTTAAACTTTGATGTTAATATTGTGATCTCCACTTTTCTTTTTGTGTTTATACTATACATTTTTTATCTTTACCTAGCAATATTTTATTGTTTTTGGTGATTTCCTCTTAACCTTGTCAAAAGACACAATATTATTTTATCTTTTTTACTCAATTTTAAAATGTAATCAACAATAATTTAACTGGACTTAAAATGTCATAATCAATGTGTTTTGTCTTGAGGCTTTGTCTTACTTAATATCCTTTTTTCTTATTCTTCCTGGTTGGTTCCTTTTCCCAAATATTTTCTATACAAACTGTTTCTTTTCTCCCAACTTAGTGGTTTGTATATATATATAATTCTGCTTTCTAGTGTCCTAATATTACATTTAGTCACATTTAACATTACATTTAATGTTTGAATTTGCTACTTCCACCTCAAACCCAGAGCTTACTTAATAGAAAATTAAGTATATAAATATATATTTGTATTTTTAAAAAGTAGACATTTCTATTGACCTAAAACTGTCAAATTTCCCTGAAAAAAGTAGGCAGGAGAGAGTTCATATGGTTAACAAAGATCAATCTCATCAGCTCCATCCAGAGGTTTTCAGCTGGTGTACCGTGGCAGACAGACCAGTGTGCTGCAAACAAATTTTAAAACATGCAGTATCTGACTATTTAGTCTGGGGCACTGACCTCTTTTCTGTTAGATTGTCAAATGAAAAAAGTGACAACAGCCAACACAACAATAGCTGTCTGGTATGAATGAATCAAAATTATACCTACTTTTTCAATCAGTAAAAAATATATTTTGGGTGTGCCACAAAAATTTACTGATTAGTTTATGTGTGCCATGAGTTGATAAAGGGTGAAAATCACTGGCTGAAACCATTCCAACAGACTGCTGGCCCCACTTGAATATGCTCCCCAGCCCACTTGTAATAAGCAGAATGAATACACTCTCCCACTTGAAAAGATGCCCAAGTCCCTGATTCCCAGAATCTGTATGTTAGGTTACCTGGCAAAAGGGAAATGAAGCAGGAAATAGAATTACGTGTGCTAATCAGTTGGCTTTAAAATAGGGAGATTATCCTGGATTACGTAGGTTTGCCTGCAAGAATTACTAGGAAGAATAAGGCAGAAGAGAGAACTGGAGAGAAGGCAGCTAGTGAAGAACTCAGCATGAGGGTCACTGTTTGAAGATGGAGAGATGAAGGGCCCCAAGAAGCAAGGAACTTGGCTTGCCTCTAGACACAAAATAACAAGGAAACAAATTCTCTCCCAAAGCCTTCAAAAGCAAGGCAGCCCTGCCAACACCTTGATTTTGGTGTAGGGACATCCATTTTAGGCTTCTGGAGTATAGAACTATAAAACAATATACTTCTGTCATTTTAAGCTACTAAATTTGTGGTTATGTGTTATAGTGGCCATAGAAAACTAATATACCACTGCTCTGGAAAATCACAGAGACAGATGAAATTATATCAAAAAATAAACTTTCCCAGTAACTGACCCACAGAAGAGAAAAATACAAATAATGCAAAAAAATTACAAAGAAACAGGATTAACAGAGGAGTCAGAAAATAACTTCAAAATAAGTATATCTTATATGTATAGAAAGATAAGAGGGCAAATAAGATTCATGAGATAAAAACAGATCATCATAAAGGTTTGAAGTTTTTGATATGAAAAACACAATTACTGATATAATAAATAAACTACAATCACACACAGGTAAAAAGCAAGTTATTGAGCTAAATGATCATGATAGAAAACATATGCAAATACTGTAAAAAGACTTTTAAAATCAAAATGGTAAGCAGAATGGAGCAAAACATTTTTATCCACCAGCAGTTTCTAAGGAAGAATATAATAGTGTGCAGGAAAGAAAATGTTTAAAGAAATCTATTCACAAGGGATAAATGAGAGCCTCTTTTAATTAAAAAAAAAACCCACAGCAAACAATGAGGAATATATTCTTCCAAAAGGAAAAAAAATAAATGTATAAGGGTATAAATAAGATAGGGTACATCTTCATGCACAAGATGAAGTGAAATGTCTGTTTAAATGTAGCAATTATAAAGTGGAGACAGAAGAAGGGAGAAAAAGAGTTGGGGAGAGGCCAGGAGGTGACGGAGGAGAAGGAGGCAACAAAGAAAAGCAGGCAGAAATATTATATATAATAACCCCAAAACAGAATTCAAGGTAAAACTTACAAATGAGTTGGAGCAAGGTGAAGTCAGAGAAAAAGGGAAAAGATGGGGAAGAAAGATAATGATAAATTTTTGACTTTTTGAGAAAGATATGTGTAAATATATGTGTTAAAAACTAATCATACCAACTGAAACAATAGAAATTGAACACAGAGCTATCAAAATACAAACCAAATGAATTTAGTTAATCTAGTAGATGATAAGAAAACAAAGAGAATGCACAATAAAGAAAAAGCACAAAATGAGATGACAGACATCAGAAATGGCTAAGCACAATGAGTGTGAATGAGCTAGATTTTCCTATTCCCAAACAGAGACTCTATGAAGGGATCACATATAAGAAACCGAACTGTCATACCTAAGTTTCTTTTTCTTTTCTTTTTATGGATCTATGAAGGAGTTTGCACCAATAGCCAAGAAAAGAATGACAAACCACCCCAAACTTTCTAAGTATACATCTAGATATAATATGTGGTTACAATAAGGAAAATTATGCGGCATGGGGACAGAAATAGGCAAACGGATCAATTAAACAGAATTAAGCAGTAAACATATACACATACAAATATGGCATATAATTTCAGAATAATGAAAAATTCTCAAATTATATGCATTAAGTATTTAAAAATTTTAATGATTATAAGATAATCTGCCTTGTTCTAAAACTTCTGTCAAGAGGACAAGTTTGTTGAAAATGTACCTTAAATACCAGATATCTATACATTTATTCACTAATATAACTGAGTCATAACAATATGCTATCTCATAGGTCAAATAATTTTTGTCTTCATAATATTGGATGAATTATGTGGGAGTAAATAATGCCGACAAGAGGTCAGAGTCATGCATAACAATAATAACATTGCTAATTACACTGCTGTAATAATGACACAATAAAAATGCCACTAACTCCTCTGCAGCATGACTTGTCCTTAAAGCACTGTAAACAGAAGCATTATGGCTATTCAGTATTACCCTGGATGCATGGTGGTGTGATGGAGAGCTAGTCTGACAATTACTAGTTACATTATTCTTAGATTCATTGCTATATTTTTTTCAATATTGAAACCCTCCTAATTTTATTCATGCCAGTATCAGAGAGTATATGCAAAGAAATTAAGTAATTTTATATCAACATTATTCCCTATTGTTTAACTTTTTTACTAATGTGCCCAAAGTATGGAAAATTGTTTAAGAAGATCTTAAACTATCCAGAAATAAAAATGAGCCCTTCAAAAATGTGAAAATAATTTTAACCTGAAAATTGCTTTGGGGAACCTTTAAATGTTCCTATGTGTTGCTGGCAGACTATGAAAACTTCTTGATGCATTTTTAATGAATGATATTTATTATCAAACACAGGATTTCATATTCTATCAGCAGGGTAGTTGAGTTGGCAATAACAGAATCCAAGTTTTTAAAAATGATATAGAGACTCCCATATTTTAGTATTATAACTTCAGAATTCACAGAATGTTACATGCAGAGCACTTCTGCTTTATAAAAGCTTTCTGCATGGACACATTGTGGCTTTTCTATGTACTTAACAAACACATTGGCTCCTTTATCTCTTTTGAATTTTTTGAGAACAATTTTTAAACTCTAGATGTAATGGAAATCTTATATGCTGGAGAATACTGTATGAATAAAAGCCAAAACCACTTGCCACTAATTCATTACTCTGAACAAGTATAGTTTTCTTGATTCTGAGAGTGATGAGAGAATATGACAAATATTTCATTTGACAATGAAAAAATCCCATCAATAAGGTTATTTCTAGGCACTTATATTAGAATCCTTTTTTGTTACTTTGTGTAATATTTTATTAAGTAAGGTATTCTAATCCATCCCTCCCAAATCTACATTTACACTTATCCTCACCCCCAAAGAAAAGCCATCTCACACTTTTCTCCAGAGATTAACTACAAAGGGTTAAACAAAATCTACCCTGACAATACTAGAAACAGTTTTCTCTTGGTGTGTGTTGGTTCATTGCTCCACGGGGCATAGCAGATGTTGTGTCTGGTAGTAAGAAGGGCCCAGGAGGTGTGGCTGTCAATCACTCGTTTTTTTTTCGTTTTTTTTCTTTTTCCTAACTACAGGCTAAGCTATGGCTCTGAAGCCCAGCTAAAACAATCTGCCTCAGCTGGGGTGTGTGAGGTATCAATAACCCTTGGCAGAGGTGACAAGAGCCTCACTGGAACTGAACTACCCTGCTGACCAGATGCTTAGCAAGTTAACAAGATAGCACTAGCATTCACCACTTTCCCAACACAACAATTAACACAACTGGGAAATCACTGCACTGATATTCTGGGGGGAAATGTTATCAAAGATGCCTTTTGAGGAGCAGAGGCAAGTAAACTTTAAAGTACTCATCCGAGAGGATGAGTATTTTAAAGTTTCAAGGCCAGAAGGTGCTTTTGCTAGATAAATGAGTTAACTGAAAAACAGAGCCATTATTGAAAGTACTTTCTCAATTTATTTATATAAATAATTTGTGAGTACACTAAAACTATACTCAATTTCATCTTTACAAATACCGTTGCTTTATCGTTGCCAGTAATACAATCTAGCACATTGCCTCAAAGGAGATCAAAACTAAACTTGGTTAAAGAATGTAACCTAAATAGGTTGTTTTGCTAAGGTGAAAATCTATAAAACTTTAAAGAAAGCAATCAAATTACTTGACTAAAACAAAAATATCCCTTTTAAAAGATTGTATAACAAGCTGACATGTTTCCTGCCCTGAATATACTTTGGGTTTGTTTTCCAAGTTATATCACCTTAAAGTTATTCTCTATGCTTTCATTCATAATTTCATTCGATAGTAATTATATAATTTTTTCTGGAAAGTAGATTATATACCATTTCTAGCAAAATACACAGTATGCAGCAAAACATGAATATTAGCTTTAAACAATTTAATGTTGTTTGTCTTTGCTTTGAAATTCAATAATGCCATCAGCCTGTAAGACCTCTTAGAGCCAGCATTTCACACAGTGAAAGCAGCTTTCTGTTACAAAAGCACAGCAGCTGTGGCTCCCGCAGATACCCTTAAAGACAGATATAATAAAACACTGGGAGGGAGTAGGTCGACACAGGAGCATGAAATGGACGAGATGAAGCCCCTTTGTCACAGCCAAACAGGCTATACAGTTACTATAGTAACATACAGTATTAAACTCCAGGTGGATTGACTTAATCTTCCTCAAACAAAATATAAAGGTTAACAAAAACCAAACCAATAATGATTATAATCACTCTACCCAAATATTTTTCAAGACGTTGTTATTTTTTGTTTGGTCTGGATAGATGAGGAAGAGGTACGCCGAATCATGTAGTGATTTGAACAGACAGTCCTGGAAGTTATGGGTGTCAAGAAAGAAATGTATTATCAAAGAACTTGAGTAAGTCCAATGACTCAAGCAGCAAGGAAATCAAACGGACGATGCCAGGACAATTAGACTATGTGGGCTCTCAGGCCCACTTTTTTCTATACTCATCACATTTTTGTCAAATGGTGAGATTATATGCGGTAATACCTCTGGTACTAAATTCATTGATAATTCAGTAGCCTTTTCCTAACTTGGGTTAAAGAGTTTCAGGCTCCGTCTGTTTTAGTCTGTGTTCTCAGAAAATAGTAACTCTGAAATAAGAGCTAGGGAGCTATTCTGAGGAACGCAACCAAAAAAGTGAAAAAAAAAGACAAATGAAAAATCACAAATAGAACTCTAATTTTTAAATATCATAAAGGAAATAAATCCAAGTGGTTAGGCTATACAATAATCTCTCACTGGGGCGGATGTCAAGCCCTGCCTATTCCTTCTTGCAGGTGTTGTACTTACTGTTACTATTTTGCTGTGATCAACAACGGTTATAAACCACTCCTATAGGATAAACCTCACAAACTTTTCATTCTATATAACTGTCACTCATACACATGCCTGTGGGCACACACACACACACCTTAGTCTCCTTTGCGTCTGTAAATACCCAGTTATTGTGGCTCTATATTCAAATGTTAAATTTCATGTCTTTAGTGTAGATACAAACTTGCAGTTAAAAATAAACCTTAACATGCAGATATTTGCATTTTGGATTAATCCAATTATCACTGGAATTTCTCCTTCTGAATACAGCATTAATGATCTGAAAGAGTTAAGAGACTTTCTCTGAACCTTAATTTATGCCATGGAGTTAGGCACCAAGGCAAGCTGGACTCAACAGGAATATTTTTAGTAGGTTTTAGCTAACACTGTGAGACATACATTTAATGGATTTAGTTTGGGTAAACAACCTTTGTCTAGACAGCCCAAATGTCACAGGTATTGGTGCTCATTTTAAGTGGTAACATCTATGCAAATAATTGCAAAGTTGCATTTTGTTCCTTGCACTGATATTTTATGAATTAAGGTTTTCAACAATATTAAGAGCTGACTGTACACTTACAAGTGGTAGTTTTAGTTATAGATCTTTCTTACCAATGACTCTTGTTTGACAACATGGGAACAGTTAGGGTTTAAATTGTACTCTGAGATTTATGGTGTGGTTGCTGAGGCAGGTTGAGATTCCTAGTAGTATTCAGAAATTTAGAAAATAGCTGTGGAAAGGAAGAGCAATGGATAGCAGACTTTGGAAAAGCAAAGAACAGATCACTTACTTGTTATAAATAAAGATATTTCTTCTTTAAACTTCTTTTATGGGAATAAAAGAATAGACTTCTTTTATTCCAGGCATATAAGAAATAAAAATTTTTGAGAAGTAGAAGAGCAGAATTAAATTTATTTTTTCTTATAATTTAGGACTAAAGATATTTTATATTATTTTTTTTGTTTTATTAATTAATTTAAAGATCATATGGATTTTGCTAGTTATGCTTACATTCATCTATAAATTACTTACTGTTTACTTATTACATTTTTGAAGAATGCTAAGAATTGGTGGGGAAAAAACCAGTACTTGATATATGGAGGCGTTGAAATGGATATGGAGATTCTGAGGTTAGAACTATAAATGTAATTGCACAAAATTATCCGTAGTGATAGCATGATGCACTCTCCAATCAGGCTTATTTTAAAATAGGTTCGGTATGCTTATTTGGGGTTCGTCATAGAGTCTAAAGTTCGAGGAAAGAAACAGCAATGTAAACAATTTATTCCTCATCTATAAAATAGTAAATTAATAATTTTATGTAGGTTGAGCTTTTAGTCTCTATGTCATTTAGTTCTGCTCTGATCTTGATTATTCCCTTCCTTCTACTTGCTCTGGGCTGTCTTTGATGTTGTTCCTCGAGTTCTTGCAGGCGTCAGGTTAGGTTGTTTGTTTGAAATGTTTCTGTCTTCTTTAGGTAGGCCTGTATTGCTATGAACTTCCCTCTCAGGACTGACTTTGCCGTGTCCCATAAGTTTTGGGTTGTTGTGAGTTCATTTTCATTTGTTTCCAGAAATTTTTTTGATCTCTTCCCTAATTTCAATCTTGACCCATTCGTTGTTTAATAGCATACCATTCAGTCTTCATGATTTTGGGTGCTTTGTGTTTTTTCCTGTGGGGTTGGTTTCTAATTTCAGTCCTATCTTAGTCTAATTCAAACCTTATCCAAGGCTATCCCTCCATACTGAGGTCTTTGGAAACTATCCCTACTGTTAAAGAAGAAAACCGTAGGCCCCGGAAGGTGTCACTTTTGCTAAAACCCCTTAAGCAAGCAGCTGGAAATTTCTGATCAGCCCCCGAAAAAATAATCTGTCATATGAGCCCATGGAAAGAAGAGTCAATCTGCATAATAAAAAAACCTTGTCCCTCAAAAAAAATAATTTTATGTAGGTTGAAAAAATAATTTCAAATCATTAACAGTAAATTCTGGAAAACCCAATTCTCTGATATAATAGGACTTATAAAAGTAAGTGTAAGTTCACTTCTTTTCAGACACGCAATTTCACTCTAAAGAGAAATGCACTGGCTGCACATAAAAACATGGATAGGTGGGGCAGGGGGCGTGGTGGGGTGAAAATGGAGACAATTATACTTGAACAACAAGTAAAAAAATGTTGCTCAAAAAACATTCAGCTTTTTGTGCATGTGACTTTCTACTCTTCATTATTTTAATTTTGTTAAGAACAGTGTGTCACTAAAGTTGTCATTTATTGTACTGGTTGATAATATTAGAATCCCACCCCCAGAAAAATAAAACAATAAAAAAGACATAGGGTCCTGACCACTATCACTGCATTAAATGTTGTCTTAGATGAAAATGAGTCATTGATATCTTCTTCGTATACTGCAATGTCATTTATTCTTTATTTTCCCCTTTCACTATTTAGTCCACATCTTACCAGAAAGTTTGGGGGTTCTAACCAGCAATTAAGAACCAAGGGCTCCAATAGCCCAGACAAATATCATGGATCTGCTCCATTGTATAAGCTGCTCACAGTGAAGAAAAAAAATAAACACATTTTAAAAGGTAAATTAGTTTGATTCATAAAAATTCACATAATGGTTAGTAGTTCATACAGAGCATTTCTGCCATTGCCATTCAAAGAAATAAACGTGGAAAAAAGACGAAGTTGCAAGTCATGGTTTTAGTGCTATCAGCTGGAAAGTGTGTCAGACTCTTAAAATTGCTGTAATTTTCACCTCAGGCAGCCCAAAGCACTCAGTAAACCATCCAGGATGGAATCCATAACAAGCTGTAAACTCCAGCACCGTTCCCTCAAGCCCTGCGGGACACCCCAAACTCCCCATACTCTGTTACAGCGATTTGAACCATTTTCATCTCACCCCGCACACAAAAATTAATTACCAAAATTCTGCAGCACACCCCAAAATATAATGTTTGCTGATCTGATACAAAATAGGTATAATTTTAATTCATTCACTCAGGATGGCTATTGTTGGTTGGCTGCTGTCGATTCTGTAATTTGACAATTGAAGGGAAAAGAGGTCAGTGGCCCTGAGTAAAGGTTGGGTAGTGGATGTTTTATGAATTCTTGCAGCACACCTGTTGGAGACCACTGTTCTGACGGCACCCTCCACGACTTGGCTCTGACTTCTCTGAGCATTCCCTGAGATTAACAGGGCCTCCCTCAACTGATTCCTTCTGGAGACACGGAGCAAGCATCAGAAATAAATGACGGAAACCATTAAGGCAATTTAGATACAGAACAAATGTTTTTAGTGACCCTATAGATAGCACCAAAAGTTCCTTCACTTCCAAAGGAATGATGTGAACTGAAGGTTCCAGTCAGCTTAATCAACAAAGGTAATCATTACATGCTCTGTACAATGACCATGCCAGTGAACATGCAGCAAAGCGTGGTTCAGCAAGCTTATTTCTATAATAACAACGACATTTAGTAAGGCCAACATTAATCACTTGGTACTCCCCGAAAGAAAAATAAGGCCCTCTAGAGGCTACTCCGGATCTCTAATTACATCTACCTCAGAAAGAAAGTTCTGGAAACTCAAAATGATGGAAGTTGTAACCATCATTGTGCCAGTTTTCTTTCTTATCCCCCTCAAATAGAAATGGGGTTTGCAAAGACTTCTGCACAAATATTGAGCCATATTCACAGTGAGCAAACTGCCTCCTGGATACCTATAAGAGCTGATACTTGTTTTAAGAGTGAATGGAGATACCCTTATGTCCCAAACTTTTCCATGGAACTTTGTTAACTAATTTGTTAATGACTTCACTGCTGGACTGTGAAAGTCACAGTCTTCTCTCTAAATGTGAAAATATAAAAATGGGTATCAGACATCGAAACGGCCATCACATCCAAAGGAGAACCCTAAGTGCTTTTCCACTTTAAGTAATAAACAGAGCCTCTGCTGTAGAGTCTGCCTTCAAGTAATGGCCAATAAATACCGTAGATGTAAAAATTCCCCCAAAACATGGAAACAGTAGGGTGGTAATTTCTGAATGAAATCTGAAGCTCCAATTGCTTGCCCACATTTGCACTCTATACAATCCATCATCCTTAGTATTCTATGTAATTTATAATATATTCATTGTTAGAGTGTGAGCCTCGTGGGCTCCAGGCCTGTGTCTGTTCCATTCACTCTTCCACCTTTAGTGATTGACATAACATCCGATGCACAGTAAGTATTCGGTGCTTATTTGATCAATAAACAAATGATGAAATTACTGAATTTGACATAATTTACTACAGCTGACTAAATATATGGAAAAGAACATTTTATTACCTATTTCAGTAGACTTGAATTGAAATCCACTTTAAAAAACAGATTTAAATGCTTGGTTTGCCTTAAGGAGTGTAGCATTCATAGTAAGGATACGGGAAGTTTATAATTTTCTTTATTCATGAAATAATGCTCTCTCTTTGCATATATATAATAAGGTTACTGTCAAAGGAAATTTCAGAGATAAATTTGTTACAAAAAGCTACATTTACTAGTAAAAACAAAATGTTTATAAGGGAATCGTCCAAAACACTGGCTCCTTCAACACAATTTGAAGCAGATTTCTAAAGGGAAATAGCCAAATGCAAGGTTATCAAGGTGGAAGAAAAACAGATGCTTTCTCAAACGATTGTCTTATTTTCCACTGTATTCACCCATCTGTAGGTGTCTTTACTGCATAGTCAGAATTAACTTTGCTTAGAAGTTGGCCACTTTAAGGAAAGGGCTAGTGTTCACTGATTTGGAGGACTGGTGTTAGCCAGGAGTTTCTCTTTTGTTTGTTGTAGTTTATCCCATAATGCAAAAAAAGTGTTTGGTGGCTTGTATGCTTCATTTTTATTTCTGACTGAGCGATGGCATGTCTAGGCATGATGCAGGCAGGGCAAGATGTCAATTTTGCTTTTCCCTGTAGTTCTGTGACCAGAAAATAAATTATTAAAACTATTTACTGCATGCCTCATGTTAGTCTATCCAGTCTGTCTGCAATGCTCTGGATGTTTAAGTCAGTCTGCCTCAGCCAGGTTGATTGGCCATGAAAAATAAACGGAGGACACTTTATATTTTTGCTCCCAGCAGTCAATTTGAACTCCTCTCAGTACACTGGAAAATATGAGTTCACCCTCCATAATAGTATTATATATTATTTTATTATAGATTACTATTATAAACTGAATAAAATATTATAACAGCTATGAAATAATGTATCAGGTTTAGTCCTGTTATTTAATAAATTTGAAATTATATCTTATATCTTATTATTAAGAAGTGCCTTCCCTAGTTCAAGGCTCATTTCACCTGTTCCAAAAGTGTTTGTTGAATGAACAAAATTTTATAGAATGCTTACAACAGAAACTATAACCTATGTAATCTTATTAACCAAGGTCACTCAATAAATTTAATAAATAAGAAACTTATTATACTAGAGACTTCTAGAAAATAGCTTTATTTCCAGGAACTTAATAGGAACACTTAGTCAAGGACATTCCTCCACAGAAAGAGTTTACTGTTATGGAAATCAACTGACAAGATGTCCTGGAGTAAGACAACCCTGCTGGTCTGATAGTAGGAACTTCCACTGAGGTTGTGATGGCAATCCTTCAGGAAGAACTAGCAAACCAAGAAGAAGAAGAAAGAAGACAGAAGAAAGAAAGAAGAAGAAAAGAAAGAGATAGAGAAAGAAAGAAAGAAAGAAAGAAGAAAGCAAGAAAGAAAGAAGAAGGAAGAAGAAGAAACATGCATCACATGCATCTTGCATGCCCAAAGGGAATTTGTAACACCCCTGGATTTCACATGCATTTCATTTGAAATGAAATTTTCATGGAATGTTTTGTGTAAAATATAACTAAACCTGCCTTCTTTGCTTTGTCACCAATTTATTTGTAACAAATAATTTTTTATTCAGTAGAGAGTGAGTGGTAAGTGGATGTGTATAGGAATAAAGTCTTGGAATGACTATGTTTGTTAAATTCAAATATTGTATCAGCCAGTGAATTTATAATAAATTCTGTTTCTGAGCTTTGACACTACAAAAATCAATTGTTTGGACAAAGTTGGCTGAAAGGCAAATATGACCATTAAGAGAAACCATATCAGAATGCATATAGAAGAAAAAATTCAAGTTCATGTTAAGAAAGCCAGTGGCCACTCCCATTAAATAGACCAGAGTCACACCAAGAGCAACCATGGAAATTCATGGTGGCATATTTTGGGTGCTACAATGACAGGGAGAACTTTTGGCATTTTATGAAGTAGCAGCTAAGAATGCTGGATATCCTGGAAAAAATAGCATAGCACTGAGTCCTACACAAGTTTTTCAATGTTTTGCCAAGAGATTTATGTGGGTGTGAATGGCACCTAGAATTTAAATCAAATTTATAAATAAACTCAAGCTATTTATATAATTTTAACAGAGTAGGGACTTTTCAGAAACTGAGCCAATATATAAAATGATGGAAGTATGCCCTTTATTTACTCCAAACTGATAAAAGTTATTTACCATTTAGCAACATATTCCATACCCCAGGCAATGCCACTCATCCTTGCAGTGCTATTGCAACACATCCAATTGAGTCTACTTCAATGGCTGTTGCTCTGCACACAAACCAATGATACAACCTGACAGAGGTGTAACTTTAAGTAATGCAGAGACATAGACTGACTCTCAGCAGATCTGAAATGATGTTTTATCATATTCTTCTTAATCTACATTCCAATGTAGGAAAAGCAATGGGATAACATGCTCCCAGAACACAGTATATTGTAGTTCCATGCTCTGATGATTTCACCAAAAAGACTCTGGCTCTTTTCTGCCTTTTTTGTTGTTGTTGTTGCTGTGGCCCCTCCAGCACTTCTGTTTTCTGTCTGTTATTCTGGGACAGAGTTAAGATTCACATTCCTTTCTTCATTGCCTGTCAACTTTCCTCCTCCAGCAAATGCATAAGCTGTTCTCACTGCTTCTTACCCAAGAGCAGGAAATAGTTAAAGCTGAAGACTACATTAATGGCCCACCAAATTATCACGAGAAACTTTCTGAGTGTATGCTGCCTAAGTTTGCATGTGTTTGCAAGAAAAACTATGCCCATCAAAATATTAACCACTGTCACACTGAATGCTGTTAAGCTTCAGGATTTTTAAGAAATGAATTTAAAGTGCTTTATTTTGTTTGATCCATGCAATATAACCATGCGAATGAATTGCTGACCACAGGCCGTAGTAAAAAGTAAATATTTTGTCAATTATTGTTATTACTCTGATTGTTACTCTTCCAGATACTCAAAATAAGAGCACTTTGCACCTTGATTCCAGCAAAGAATCACCTTTTGGTTTTTGCAAGTTTCATAGGGACATAAAAGCTGCTTTAGAAGGAATGCATAAGATAACAATGGTAATATTTGTAGGTTTTACTTGTCAACAGTTGTGACAGTAAAGTGGGGCTGAAAATTACATAGACATTTTGGATAGAATAGGCTTCTTTAAGTCTTAATATAAACTCTTTACTTTTCCTCTGTAAATAATAAGACAAATTAAATTTTCAAAGCACCCATGCTTGTTTCTGAATTATCTTAATGTATAGACTAACTAATAATTCAAGAAGTGTAAAAACGATCTGGAAGAAATAGAGATTATACTATGATGGGTTTTTGTCTTAGAGTTAGGCTTCAGTCCTGGTTTTGGTATTTGTCTTAATATACAGTGTGCTTTGGAGACCTGGCTGCATTTTTATTTTCTTTTTGTAATGGCTGAGCTTCTTGGTGACAAATGACCCTCACGACAAAGCATATGTTAGCACCAGCAATGACATAAGTTAAGGTTTTCTTTTATACTATGGAATACAACAGATACCATACAGGTATGACTACATGTTAGCTAAAGCAGTGTGCACAATACAGGCTTTTCTCTATCAAAACATCTTCAGTAAGACCTTCAAATGACCTTTAAAATTAGTCTATATCAAGTTTATTGTGATATTTCTGAGAAATACTGAAGTGATTTCAAAATGTCTCCAATACAAATTCTTTATGGATAAGAGTGTGAATTACATCAGAAACTGCCCATGGCCAGATGTGGCTGAATGTCATGTGTAGTAGCTTTGAGGGACTCAGAACTTTGGGGCTTAACTTTTTCTTTTTCTTTTCCTTTTTATTGAATTTTTTTTTGGTGACACTGGTTGACAAAATTATATAGGTTTCAAGTGAACAATCCCACAACACATCATCTGTACGTTGTATTGTGTGTTCACCACCTCAGTCAAGTCTCTGTCATCACCATTCATCCCCCTACACTCTCCTCTACTTCCCCACATCCCCTCCCCTATGAGTTTTTATTTGTTTGTTTCTTTGTTTTTTTCTTATTTGTTCATTTGTTGCCTTCAGTTTTCTATTCCACATATGAGTAAAATCATATAGTTCTTAACTTTTTCTTATTTCATTTAGTGTTATATTCTCAAGGTTCATTCATGTTGTCACAAATGGCAGTATTTTATCTCTCCTCACAGTTGAGTAGTATTTTGCTGTACACATGCAGCACAGATTCTTTATCCAGTCTTCTACTGAAGGATGTTTAAGTTGTTTCCATGTCTTGGCCATCATGATTATGGCTGCAATGAACAGAGGGGTACATATATCTTTGCAAATAAATGTTTTCAAATTTTTCAGGTAGATACCCAAAAGAGGAGTTGCTGGGTCATATGGTAATCTATTTTTAATTTTTAATTTTTAATTTTTTAATCTATTTTTTTATGGTAATCTATTTTTAATTTTTTTCCATAGTGGCCGTACCAGTTTGCATTCTCATCAGCAGTGAATGAGGGTTCCTTTTTCTCTACAACCTTTACAACACTCTTTATTACCTGTCTCATTGATAATAGCCATTGTAACCAGTGTGAGGTGGTATCTCACTGTAGTTTTGATTTGCATTTCCCTAATAGCTAGTGAAATTGAGCATCTTTTCATATATGTATGCCACCATCTTGGCTGGAAGCCTAGAGTCAACTTTTTCATGAATGCTGACATGTTCAATTATAAAGAGATCTTTGATACCTTGACCATGAGCAGTTGCTACAATGCAAACTTTAACATTTTTGAAAGGGAGTTGTGGAAAGCTCAATAAAAAAAAAAGCAAAACTTCTCAGATCCTTCTGGGATTTGACAAATTGACTCAATGATTTTTCAGTGTTTCTACAAGTACCCAAAGTCCATAATTGTTTTTGGATCATTTGAATTTTGGGGTTCAGAAGTTTCGTGTGATGTCTAATAGCATCGTGAAAATGCTTTCAAAAGAGGACTGGTAAATGATGGCTGATATATGCATGGCAATTATCATATGGGTATATTTCCCAAAATGCAAGAGTACCTCAAAAGAAAATTTGCTTATCAATTCAAGCATGCAAACTATATTTGGAGGAAAAAAGATTTTCCCCCTGTATACTAAGGCAAAGCTATAATTGAAATTGTTTTAATTATTTTTACTACTAATAATATTTGGATGCTATGCTGTGTTTTCTCTTACTTGTAGCAAGCTTAAAATTTAAGTTTCAATCCATTTCTTGTCAAAATCCAATTCCCATTTTAAGAGTTCAGAGCAGCTATATCAAGCAGTTGTAACAATGAGGGTGTCCTTAAAAATATAAATTATACACACGTGCCATGGGATAAACACTAATTTGTTTAATTAGTATCCACTTGTTAGAGTTTTTATAAGATCATTCTGTAATGGAGATGATACATGCCAGTTTTTTGTAGTTTTTGGTCACTTTAAATATGTAAAATGTAAAGGTACTGAGTGGTCTTTATAACCAACATACAAGCTCAAAGTTCAATTAATAAGAACAGTAACTTAAAATCTCGATATACATTATAGCTGACAAATCACATTTATATTTATAACATTAAAAATTGTTATCATAAAATGGATTTTTCCTCAAATTAATATAATTCTTATTTCAATTTTTCTGAGTCCAATTCAGAATTTCTTTCCAAATGCATTAAATTATTTAGAATGAGTCAATTTTAAATTAAATAGAAACTCTGCAGAATAAATTTCTCCTACATGTTAAGGTTCTCTCCATGTACATATTAAACTTATACCCTTTTTGAAGACTTCTTCCATTATTAAAATACATGTCTTGTGTGGAATCTCTTATGGTATCGGGGCAGAGGAAGATTTTTATAAGACTTTGTACAGATTAATGAACGATGTTTGTGAAAAAGACAGGTATATAAAAATGGTACTGGTCACTACTAGCTTAAGATTCTTGTTTTCAGTTTAGCACAATGTGCTCTGATCAAAAAGGAAATTTATAATAAATTAGCTTTAGAAATACGTTTGACAAAAATTGTTGCTCTTAAGTATTAGTAGATTATGCTTATTCTATAAAATTTAACAACAAAAACATTGTGCAGTATTTTGTTGATTATGCCAAAGCAAGTGTATTGAGGAATTACTGGCTTTTTCATGTCTCTAATGCCTGATTTATTTGGGGCACAGGGAAAACAAGAAAGGAAACATTTCTAGAAAAGCCACTTTAGTAATATCTGAGACAACACCATTCTTATTTCACCGGGATTTTATTTCATTCTTGCAGGCTTAACATCTCACTGCATGAACAAAGAAAATATCATGTGAAAAGGGCTTCAGGCTAGCTACTTCCAAAAGGATTCAACCTTCTGAGTGCTATCAATATCATCCACACACCCACACAGTTAGCACTTTTGAATACATTTACTGAAAACCATTAATAAAGCAACAATCTTAGTCTGGTTCTTAACCATGTGTCACAGTGAAATAAGTTCATGTAAATCTGTGAACTGCACGACAATGATCAAATTAACAGTCATTTCAAGAAAAAATGCCCCTCAGGCTGAAAAATAATTAGTAGTCTCTCACTATCTTTTCCTCCTAATAAAAATCACGATATTATTGTTGACTGTGCTAATAAAACACCTCCCGTGACCCTGATGCAGCTTGATGTAAAATGTAAGGACTGTTCTATTGTGCAGTCTCACACATGTTTTATTGAACATTTCCATTTGGCTCTTCATCTGGGAACACAAGGGCCCATAGAAGCTGAAGAACTTTTGTCACAGTGTAATGCAGCTCTCACTTGTTTATCGCTGCAGTTAATAAAAACACCCACTCTGAAATTCGTTATCTTTGAAATTTAACTTTTAACTGCGTATGCTGAATATTCAGGGCTTTGAATATGAGTAGGAACAAGAGTAAGAGACAGAAAAAGCAAATCGGAAAAACCCTTTCAGTGCATAAAGCAGCCCAAGGCCAGTACATAGGCTGCCATAGATGTTAAGTCTGGGTTTTGATTTTTAGAATCACATGATACAGAGGAAGGCATAATGGTCAGGTTGCTCAACCAATTTTTCTTTTGGTTATTTATATCTACTCCACAACTATTTCTTGAGTGCTTTTTGTACAAAATGGTACTATAGATTACTTAGGGACAGAATAAAGTAAATACATAATCCCTGTCCTCAAGTTGCTTATAAAAGATACGACAGATTGGGTTTTTGTGCTGAAGTGGATGATGAGTTAACATTGGTTATTCATGTTTCCAATACGTGGATTGAGGATGAATGTCATTTATCTTTAAAGAAAGAATAAAAACAAAATACAGAAACCTGATAAAGTTGGCAAACTACTGAAGCGTATGAATCAGAACACTGAACAGTGCATATACAATGTACTGATATCACAATTCAGGAGAAACCTGGTTTGAAGAATCAACACAATTTGATAAAGGTCTTTGAACATGGCAAGGTGAGAAAGATATTGTCTTTTCCTCTAAGTATTGGAGTCCAGTAAGGAAAATTCACAAGCATAAGTAATTATAAATAAGCCAGGATATGACAAATCACTCTAATGACCATCAACTCTGTACTGGAATATTTTGGTTATAATTTTGTAAATTCTTATAATTATACCTTTGAAGTAATGAGTAATACACATACACCTTGGAAAAACTGGGCATTTTAGGCATAAATATAATTTTAAGATAATTTCTATTTTTCAAACATTATTAGAAAACATATTAATGAGAAGATAGTAAGAATCTGGAAAGAGAAAGAAAATATGAAGCTTATAAGAAATATTCCAAAAGTATATGAGAAAATAGAAATTTTGCAAATACAAAGGAAGTTTTGTTTTGCTTAATTTTTATATAAATAGTTTCTTAGCATTCTTTTAAATACCCTTTTCTCAAAGTATGTTCCATGAACTACAATATTAAAAATGTTTTGAAGGTCCAGTAAGTCTGAGACTATTTGGTTAAGCCAAGTTAAATATCTTTAAGACTTTTTTTTAAAAAACATTTTTATTTATTTATTTTAGAAAGAGGAAGGGAGGGAGAAAGAGAGGGAGAGAAACATTAATGCGTGGTTGCCTCTCACTTGCCCTCTACTGGAGACCTGGCCCACAACCCAGGCATGTGCCCTGACCAGGAATCGAATCAGCAACCCTTGGTTCACAGGCCAGCACTCAATCCACTGAGCTACACCAGCCAGTCTTAAAAAGTCTTTAAGACTTTTTAACATGGTCATGAGCACCATAAATCTTCCCAACCAAATGTTCCTCTCATGGAGCACCTCAAGGGACTGCAGCACCACAGGATAAAGGCTGGGCATGGCCACATCCAATGGTGGGTGAGAATAAATGTAGACTCTCAGGTCCCATCCCTGCAAGAGAGTGCCTGAAAGTCCAGATTTTTAACACACTCCCCAGGTGATTTCCATGGAACTGCCTGACATCAGACCTCAGGGCCGATATTTGAGAGTCTTTGATAACACTTGCAAATTTACATTAAAATGCTACAGGTGAATCAAGGTTCACAAATACTAGTTTCAATATGCTCGAAGACATTAAAACACTGTTTCAAAAAGCCTCTCAATGAGCTGAAGAAATTAAATACTTTCACAAATACCCTCTGTTGGAAGAGGAAAATGTTTTTAGTCCTTGGGCTACGCTCTCCTTTTACCTCATAATAATGTTAACCCTTTGGAGAGGAAGAAAGAGAAATTCCTGAATGTCAGTCAGTGTTTGAGAGACCTGGCTGGATACACTTCGCACAGTTATCACCTGCACTGCCCATCCCTTCTCTCAGCCTGGGATGGGTTCCACTGGGCCTTCTTTTTTCTTAACAAAGAAAAGCAAAATCACCTTCTATCTTCCTCCCAGTCTCTAAGTAGCCCAATTACTCATTAAAGAGAAATGAGGGGAAGTATGTCACTGTTTTAGATATTACAAGCTGCTGTGTGTCCAAATACTAAACACTTTTACCCTATGTCATTTCCACTTTGGAAGATACACAGGCTGTTGGGATAAACTAGTCTCACTCTGAGTTTTGCAACCTAAGCTCCAACAGGAAACAAGCCAGTGCAGGTGATAAAGAAAAGCAGTTAGAACTGTCAAAGACTAAAGGCATAAAAAAAAAAAAGGAAAAGGAAAAATATGTAAAAGTCAAGTCCAGAAATTAGATTGTTTTCATCTACTCTCTCCCAAAAGATGTGACTGGTGTGGCCAGTGTTGACCACAGTACCTGAAATGGCATTGACACTGATCTCTCTGAAAGGTCAGGGGTAGTGCCACTACTACCAGGATAATTTTATTAATTGTGGAGGAAATGGATGTTACTGTCTCAATAGCTAGTCAGAGTTTTCCATTCTATTTCTCACATTTGGTGTTTTCAAACACTAAAAAAACTGTAACTTTTGTTCAGGGAATTTATTCTGTATTTAGGAAACAGTGTAACTTAGAGTTAAAGATAGATCATCATAAATCTCACCTCAGTTCTTAGAATGATTTATAATGATTTATTTAAAATGCACATTGTTCATCTCAATTTATTTATTTGTAAAATTATTTTTGTAATGCACTTTTCTAAATCAACATACACTGGGGGAACTAACCTGTTTGTTTATGAAAATTCTTCAGTGTATATAACAAATAAAAATTCTGGATGACTGTAGCCAAGTGACGGAAGAACAAATGAAGGGGACTGATATGTACAAACACAATTCCCACCACAATTATTCAAGTTCTAGCTGTGAATATTACCTTGATTTGTCACTGTGATGTAAAAAGTTTAAATTATGCTAATATGTAGCTTTGTTGTTGTTTCATTAATCTGTCTATATAACAAATCATCCCATCTTAGTGGCTTAAAAGAACACTTTATTACCATCTTTCACATTTCTGTGGATCAAATAGATTCAACTGGGTGATTTTCACCTGGGGCCTCACGTGGGCTTGCAAACGAATGGTGGCTGGTGCTGGTGTCATCCGAAGGTTTGATTGGGCTAGACGTCCAGGATGATGGTCAGTTCATGCTGGAGGTCACATTGAGGGCTCAGCTACAGTGGCTGACCAGCCTCTTCACGTAGCTCTCACATGTAGCTTCTCACATGTATACATGTGCAAGTATACAAAGCAATTCAGGGGAAACTACAGAGCTTTGTAAGACCTAGTTTGAAAATCCCAGGGCATTGCTTCACCTTATTCTGTAAGAAAAGGCAAGTCGCTAAATTCAGGCAAGATGTAAGAAGAGAAGCACTAGGCTCCATCTCTTGGTGTGGGAAGCAATGCCTACGCACAGGAAGGCATGGACCTGATGGCATTTAACTTCGACTATCGCCAACTTTTAAATGGTTCTTTCTTCAAAGGTAAAACCACGTCTCAAAGTTAAAGAGAGATAAATCAGTAAAAGCATTTCTCCTTTGTGGTTTAAAGAGGTCCAACACCATTCTAATTTTTCCAGGTTTATCTGGTTTTAAGACAGAGGAAAAGTAGCAAAACCCATAAACGGAACTCCCGTCATTTCAAGTATAAGCGTTGTCAATAATTCATGCCCTGCCATAGATGTGGCAAATGTGGCAAATACTTAAACTATGAAGCACGGAGAAAATAGAGTTACTCTTGCTTTAACTTTAACAGACAGTTAAGCAAATTAGATGAGGAGCCATATTTCTTATTTCACTTACATCTCCATGGAGCAAATAGCAATAATCCTATTTTGCAGATGAGGGACAAAAGGTTAAGTGATTTTTTTTTTGCCTTAAATTACACAATTAACAGGTAGTATAACTGAGATTCCAGCCCACAAACTGCCCCCCCCTTTTTTTTTACTACATATGCTGCTTGAATGAATAGTTAACAAACACAATGAAACTCGTGGAGAAAATCGGAGGTAGGAGAATGGAGGTAGGGCAGAATAAGAGGCAGGAGGAGCCAGGAATCATTGTACAGAGAAACTTTGTTTTACACTTAGTTGTTTCAACAAGTATTTTCTACAACCCTCTATAACCAGCGTGACAGTCATAACAAATATTGGAGAAAAATTTAAAAAGCAAAACAAAATTGTAGATGTGGGGGATGGAGGGAGAGAAAATAATGTTGTGAAGGTCATGGAACCGGCAGCTGGACAAGGCATACAGGGGCTGGAGGTGGGGTGTGGGAAATACACTGACAAGTGACGGACAATGAGTTACACGCAGAGATGGGAGAGGTGACCCTTCCCTCCCTCGGTCCCCCACCCCTGCTGCTGAATAGCCTTTTGGGTTTGTGTAGAGCCTGAGGAAGACTGTGAAAGAAAAGATGAGAACATCCAGGCTGCCGGCTGCATGACACTCTGCATTTTTTTCTCTTTCCACTGTCTGAAAGCAAAACAAAATAAAACAGCACGCCCACAGCAACGTGAATTAATCTAAAATTTCAGCAACAGCTGAGAAATATAATGTAACAAACGAAATGCGCTATTTATTAATTATATACTATTATGCTTCTATTCCAGAATGAAGTTTGTAGTTTGATCTTAAAAAACAGGGGAAACGGCATGAGCACAGCTACTTTATTTGACTCACTTCATTTCTCTGAACAGTATATCATTGTTTTAAAATAGAGTTAACTTTTTAAAGAAAAACACTCTGACAAAATTACAAAAAAGAAAGAAGTATAATGAAAGTGCTAAATATCACCTATTATGTTATTATTCTTTATAGTTGATTTATATGCATTACTAGCTGGAAGATTTATTTAGGTGAAATATTGTTCATAAAACTTAAAATCTTAGCAAAATTTGCTTCCAAAAATTTCAGGCCAAATAAAAAAATTTTCAGTTACGTGTTTTTGAATAAGTTGATTCTTATCTTTTAGGAGCTAAGTGGTCTCAAATAATTTTTGATAATTAAAGTACACTTCAATTCATGACAGAAAATGCATACTTGAAAAGGATACAAAATTTAATGTCATTCTTTATCTGCTTCTAATTCTTATCTACACATTCATCTATATCCATCCCAGCCTATTATGAATAATAATTTCCAACTATTTTATGATCCAGTTTTTTTGTCACAAAATGCACAAAGTAATTAAGCCAAGTTGAAACAATTTGTAAATATGTTATTCAATAACTGAGTTGCCAAAAACTTTTACTGTACCCTAAGGAGACAAAAAAAATGCCTATACAGCAGTAATATCATTCCACATGTTACATTTATTCTTGCAAGCCAGCCGAGCTCAAATTAATTGTACTGACTAAACTTTTCTTCTTGGAGAAAATTAAAGATATGCTGTTGTCAACACTTGAGCACAACCTTGCCGACACTTAAACGCAGAGAAGGGTGTGACATCCTGCCCCGGCTGCCTTGTGCTAATTAATCACTCTGGTATTTAGGACCATTCAAGCAGACAAATTAATGGGGAATAATTAGTGTATCTTTGTTCCAGCTCAGCTTTGCACACCAGACACTCTCTGGGAGAGAGGGGAGTTTGCAGAGCGCAAGCCATTAGCACGTGCATAGTTTCACTTCTGTTCAGCAAGTTCTTCGGAGATTAAGAGAAAGGCCAAATTAGCAGACGTGTGACTGAGGTTAGGACACCCTTCTGGAAAGAAAGCCCTCTGTTTGGGTATCAGCTTTCAGGAGCAAGTTCTTAATTCATATGCTGACTTTCATGAAACAATTAAACCTCGGGGAAAGAAATAATTTCAAAAGCCATAAAATAGTCTTTTTAAAAGTGTAGTGAATATATTTATTTTTATTTATATCATCCATGTTTATTTATCTATCACAGAGATAAATTCAAGCCTCAGAAATTTCTCATTTTAACATATTGTTGGCTTTTTGTGCATTTTGACTGAAAATAGATTTTTATCAATAAATAGTATTCATAAATTTTGTAATTAAATTGTGTAGACCATTTAACCTCTCTGCCGTTAGTAAGAAGTCTCTACAGACACTCTCTACGGCCTTAAAACTTAATTTGTCTCTTCTGATAGGGATCCGAGAGTCGAAAATTCAGGCAATGCCTACAAGCCCAGCTGGTGTGGCCGGCAGGGCACTGAGCAAACTCCGCTCCACCTCACACTGCTGACTGGTTTCAGCGAGTCAAGGTACAGCTTTTTGTCAAAATATGTTTAAAAACTAAAAATTAGGCACTTATGGTTATTAGAGTTAGATAATTTCATGATTTGGTCTCACTACTAAAAATAAAACAGAGAAAAAGTCAACTAATTCAAGAGTTCAAATTCTCCTGGATGAAACTCACTGGTTTTACATAGAGTCTTCCCTTCACCAGACAAAAATATGTGATTTTCCACCAATAATACTTCAAACATCGGATTTTATTCTGATGATAAATTATTTCTGAGTTTTTTACTAACAGTTTGCTATGTGAAGAAATCTAAACATACTGCAAATAATTGTATGAATATATGCATATACATCCATATAATCACACTTATTTTTAATACCATATATGTGAGCAATCTTTAATTATTTATTTAAATTTTTCTGTAAAGGAGGGGTTTGACTACCTAAAGTGTGTCTTCCGTGATCAATGACCACTCTCTGTTTCACTACCTTACTCTCCAGCTTTGGCCCCTAACAATCATGGCATGAATGACGGCTTGCAGCCTAGAAGGCACCCTGCAGACTCGGCGCCTACTGTAGGAAGCTCACCCCTGGTCGCCCTGCTCTCAGAAAGCAAGGGGACCTCATGGAGGGGCAGGCCTGAGTTCGACAGGGGCTGATGGGAAGGGAGAACACACAGTGAGAAAAGAGATCACATTGCCTGATCAGGTAATCAATCCTTTTGTAAAGAAATTCCATCACCCAAAATACAAAGATAAAAATAAGCGTGGGCCATCAGTAAATAGGTTTAGTTCTGTTAAAAAATCGCATCGTGATTCAATAGTATAAAGACGAATGTCCCCACCTGGGACCTACCATATTGGGGACATTGTTTTACCACACCTGGTTTCTAGGGTTCATGAAAACATGGTATTGTTAGGCGTAATGTTCTTGAAATTGTGCTGGTGGGAAGGGAGAGAGAAAAAAAGGCAACCGCAAAACCACACATTCTTGCGATTTCTTAGAGGCGAGAAATGAATCTCTCTAGTTTCCTCTGAGATACTAAATTACTGCCTACAATAAGCCCAGATGCCATTAGAAAGGCTTCCATCCTGGGAGTGGGCCCTCCTAGATCTTTGAAGGTGCCTAATCCTCATTAAAGGCAAACCCTGCGCGTAGGAGGGGCTGCGCTGGCATCAAGGCACCTGGCGATGACTAAAAGCGCTGGCCCCATGTGCGGCTGCCGCTGAGCAGCAGAATGTAATTTAGTCGCACCAGCGGGAGCAGGGGTCAATGATTTTATATTAATGGGGATCACGACAGTTCTAAGCTGTGGCGTGCTTTGAAATAAGTGTTGTACAAGGCAGCAAAGAGAGCTCGGCTGAGGAAATGAGCTGTGTCACTGTCTCCTCATGCCTAGCAGCAAACACAGGAATGTTTCTAGTTGCTACAGACTCTGCACCATCATAATATTTTATAAACAATAATTACCTATTTCCATTACAAATCTCACAATCCTGAAGTAATACCACTGAAGATGCAGCTAAATATAAGAAAATGCCTTTCTAATCCAAATACAGTCCACGTGTGGCCAATGAATAAAGTATTGATGAGATGCTCAGAGATGAAAACTAATTTATGCAAATAAGTCTAGGCCTGTTATGGATAGTTGTTGTGATGCTACTGAAAGATGGTGTGTGATTACATACCTTGACATGTTGTCAAAGTGTCCACACCTAAAACAAAAGAGATGGAGAAAGATTTAGACTCAGTGATTTTAAATTGTGTTCCGTATTCAACCTTTGCGGTAAAAGCACTATGATCACAATGTATGCAAAATGTATGCAAAATAAATGATTTCAAATTTATTTTTAGGAATACCAGGCTAGACTTCATATTCAATGTTCAGCAGGTCAATATTATTTTTTTCTAATTAGTAATTGGGTATGAGGGGCAAGAAATTATTTTTGCCAGCATCTCTGAGAGTAAGACAAAGAAGCAAAGTAAGAGTAGTGGGTTCCAGAGATGGCCAGGTGGGAAGGGGTGCCCTGCATGTGGGGAACGACAGCAGTACAACAAGAAGGGAGGTTCTGATTCTGCAGATTCCTTTTGAAGTATCCAGGTAAGAGTCACCTGGGCCAACAGGGATAAACATATAAACTGTTTCCAAAATGATTGATTAGGGGTAACAATCATTACATGTATAATGGCTACCTGAGAGTTATAAGCAAGCTCAGCTGTGAAAAAGGTGGGTGTGCTGAAGTGAAAAACATAATCTATTCTTATCAATTGCCACTTGGCAAAACAACTGATTGATTTTCAATATTTCTCCCATGCAGAAGAAAGTTTTGGGGGTTAGTGAGCCATTACTGTAGAATAAAGTGGTATCAGTGAACACTGAACCATCTGAAACACGGTTTCTATAAAACAAAGTCCAAACTTGATTAATCTATTAGAGATATGCTCTCCAGAGATGATCTGTGGAACAATAGTGCTGTGACCATGACAATGTTCTATACTGAAGCTCATGCACATTGAGACATGCATATGGATATTGTGCAGTCTGATGTATTTAAGAAATGCTGCATTCTATAAGGTTTTTTAAAATATTGTGAAAGCATGTTAGCATATTAAAGGCTCTGAGAAGTCCTGAAATACTCTCTTTAGGTTCCTTTAGAATGTTATGTATCTAACTAATTTTATGATTACATTTTCTCCTCAACCTATCAACACCCCCTTCTCCAAAACAAACTTTGGAGAACGCGGCATTCGAGTTCACGGAGCTGGCGAATTTTCGTGAAGTGGAGCTAGTAGATGTAATATCAGCTCCAAACTTAACTCCCTTGTATAGAGCAACAAGTTAATAGAGATCTGGGTGTAAATTATAATTTAATTAAAGTTCCAGACTTTCAGAAAGTGTGCAGCAATCTACATGGTATTTGTAAATTAGTAGACCAACATGTTGGAGAGAAACACTCTATCCACTCTATCGGTCTCGGGGAAAAAAGAGCAGAGAATCAGGAGCAATGGGAGTCACTCAAGATTGAGTTTTGATGTGGGGATTTGACTAATTCATCATGATTTTACATAATATGGGAAAAAGAATAACTTGGATATTCCCAGACAGGAGATGCAGTAGTTTTGTTGGAGTAATTCAGGCTGGGACTAGGTAAGGTGGATGAGACTCCCCCTCAAGCACAAAATGTAAGGGGTGATGAAAAACTCAGTAATCAAACACATAATATTTTAATCGATATTTTTAAAAATTGATGCAAATAAATCCATAAAAATAAAGTATAAGGCTTTAAATAAAGACACAATTGGTATTACAGATTTCTCCTTTTGCCTCAGGCTCCAGTTTGGCTCAATACAGCACTGGGGATAAAGTACCAGGAGAGAAATTGTAGACAGCAGCACTTAATTGGGAGTTCAAATTAGTGCTGATCTATTGTGCTAGTACAGAGCCATGTAACTTTAGAAACATCTATCAGTAGACCGTGTCTCTGTGTACTCATCTGTGGAGAGAACGGCATTTCTCAAATGGAAAAGCATTTGTTTAATGATATGTTAATAGGTGTTCAGGACAAAAGAAAAATGGGTAGTAATTTTCATATCAAATATGTTTGGGAAAAGTTGTATCAAATTTGGTCAGATTAGTTTACTACAGGACATCCTAGAACTTTTAACATGGTGATATATTTCGTGACTGTCATAAGAAAATAGGGGATAGTGTGGGGGGAGGCCTCAAGGAATGTGTATGAAGGACACATGGACAAAGCCAAAAGGAGTGGGTTCGAGGGTGGGAGGCAGAGATGGGCGGGGAAGGGGGGTATGGTGGGGTGAAACGGAGACAAGTGTACCTGAACAAGAGTAAAGAAAGAAAGAAAATAGACTATACAACAAAAGAACATTTATTATCATCTCAGTGTATGTAAAATGCTGAACCAAAGGATCTAAATCCCTTCTTCCTTGTAAAACTTTAAAATTATGGAGATTTTTTATAGATAATGGGCATAAAAATAGGAATTTGGTAAAATTAAAACTTTATAGAAAAATTATTTTAACTATGCTTAGAGAAATCTATTCTTCTGCAAACATTTATAGCATAACTGACTTCATTTTAAGTTCCCCAGATATAGAAGAGCTACAAACTGGATTCAAGAGCCAAAATAAATTTTAGATTAGGGCTAAAGTTCTGGTATTGAAACTTGACAAAAAACATGTGAAAGATGGAAAATAAGCCACCTAGAAAATCAACTGCCATGAGAAAATGACAGTAGATGGGAAAGGTTATTTTATGGGAACATATAATTATGAAGTTGCTTCAGTATATGAAAATGAAATTTGAGAATCTATATAAAAAGAGATTATCAATCACTATACATGCATATACATAGATACATGTATATGAACAAATAGATATTGAAGCTTGAAAATAATACTTTAAAGTTATATAAATGAACTCATAATCAGAGAATAAAATTATGTCACCCCCCAAAATCATATCAATGGCTTTTAAAATGCTTGATAAAATAATGCAAAGCAGATCTATGATAGATTAATAATGCATTTAGTAGGGGTTATTTTTAGAGTAGCTCAATATCAAGCAGAACAACTGAATACTGTACAAAAAGCCTCTTAGAAGCTGCGTCCAAAACAAAGAACTGAATTAGAATTTTCGTGAATCTGGACATACATATTATTTCTTTATTTTTAACTTTGATTTCCAGTTGTTTTCTTCTATAACCCCACATTGATTTTGTCAATCAGTAACTGCCACATCTAATGTTTTAGCTCATTCCCTTAAACCCCATTTTTAGTAACCCTTGACTCTGAAGGACCCATAATCCACTAAATCTACCAGATTTTCATGGTCCTCATCATCCTTATGTCCCCACTTTCCTGCTTACACAATTAAGTTCCTGTTATATTTACTCCTTCATGTGGACTTCAAATTCTCTTGTTCTTCTTTTAATTCTTCACACTGAGTGCCTAAACCACCAATGTGGTTAAATACATTCAGCCTATTCTGGCATGTACATTTGTACAGAGTGAAACTGGAGCAACACACACACACACACACACACACACAGTGCTTTCTGAATTCACTTTACATTTATGATCATAGACCTCAATTGTGTTCTGAGTGCTTGATGGGGCTATTTTGTCATTTGTTCTCTCTGTCATGCAGAATGGTAACTTAGTCATTACTCCTCCTCCTCTGATTCTTCAGCATTAGCTAGTTCCCCCACATTCACTCTACTTGACTGCTTTTTTTATTTGTTTGTTTTTTCACTAAAAAAATAGAAACCTATGGAAGAGAATTTCCACAAGCTTATCCCATTTTCTTCATAAGTCTAGCAATCTAGTCTGGAAAAAATCCAGCTATTGTTAACATAATGAGAATGGTTTGCGTGACATCTATGTAACCTGGCAGCCAAAAAGACTACATCGGAATGTTCATGTGTGAATAATGATGACTTCACTGTACTGGTCAGAGTGGGTGGTGGATGCCATTGAGTGAGCATGTGTACTGTGTGGCTGTCACATTCAAATGACTGAGAAAGTAGAGCAATGAATATGTATGAAATTTTGTGTTAAGCTGGAACATATCTCCACAGAAACGGTTCAGATGGTTCAGAAGGCTGAAGGTGATTGGCACCTCCATCATGACAGTGTGCCTGCTCATGCATCATGTCTCAGGCAGAGTTTTTTGGTGAAACATCAAATTACTCAGGTGACTCAGGCCCCCTACAGCCCAAATTTGGTGCCCTGCAACTTCTGACTTTTGCTAAAACTAAAAACCACCTTTGAAAGGGATGAGATTTCAGACCATTGATGAGATTCAGGAAAATACGATGGGGCAGCTGATGGCGATTGGGAGAACTGTGTGAGATTTCAAGGTGCCTACTTTGAAGGGGACTGAAGCATCATTGTGCTATGTACAGTGTTTCTTGTATCTTGTATCTTCTTCAATAAATGTCTCTATTTTTTGTATTACATGGCTGGATACCTTCTGGGCAGACCTCATATATTTTGTCTTTTATAATTTGTAAGGCCAACTTCTCCATTTGCCTGTTGAATTGAATGAAATATGATCTAATGAATTACACAATTCAAAAGTCTTTCATTTCTCACGTATCACTCATTTTCTTAGCTCTACGGCTTTCCTATCTCTTGTCCCCATTTTCTATTCCATCTTTTGTGCACCTTCTCTCCTTTTTAACAGCAAAATTCCTCTATCGAAGACTTCTACTCTCACCTTCTCTTCCCATTTCAATGTGAGCCCACTCCAGTGAGTCTTTTGCTACTATTCTCTATACAAAAACTGTTTCATCAACAAACTCTGTTTTTACCAAATTCAATAGTCAACTCTTATTGTCCATCATATTTTAGATATAAGTAATATTTGACAGTTTTCATATCCACTGTCACTTTAAATCAAACTGTCACTTTATCTCCCACTTAGATTATTACAAAAGACTTTCAACTTCTTTTAGCTCTCATATCCTCCCTCCTGCCCCTGGCTGTCTATGCCCAAAAGAATTCCATGGAAAGGTATAACATACTATCACAATTTTATGCTCAAATTTCCCTGTCCCACTTATAATAAAAACCAGACTTCATAATGTATAAGGTCCTATCTCTGCTGGTTGCCTATTACCTCTTTGACATCATCACCTAAATCTTCTCTTCTTCCTTGCCAAAACCAGCTCCACATACCTACAAGGGAGGATCCAAAAACCTGCAATTACCTTCTGGAGGGTGGACCCCTTGCAGTACAGGCTTCCTTTCTAGGTGAGTGTTCTAGGAACCCATCTGCATCAGTGCACCAGCTGGCGTTGATGTGGGAGGCTGTGTTAGGCTTCAGTGAATTTTTGTTTAAGACTCTTTCAGCATATTTGCCCATTTCATCATGATGGGTATTTCATTAATTTATCACTGAATTATAAGTGTTGCACTATGACATCTTAGTACATTTTCCTTAGGCATTATTTTGCTTTTACAAATGATTATTTGCTAAACATTGTTTTTTATGCACCCTAGTTGACACACACACACACACACACACACACACACACACACACGTAACCACAACCTCAATCAAGTTATAGGACATTTCCATGTCCTCAGAAAATTCATTCATGATCCTTTCCAGAGAGAGTCATTTTTCTAATCTGTACCACCATAGACTAATCTTGCATTTTCCTGAACTTCATATAAATGAAATCCTCAAGAATGTACTCTTTCATGTCTGGCATTTATATGTAGCATCTTTATGTTTTTGAATCTTTTAGCAATTTGTGACTTTTATACTGCTGAGTAATTCATTGTATGAATATAACAGTTTATTTATACATTCACATATTATGAGCCATTTAACTGATTTCAGGTTTTAGATATCATGAATAAGCTGCTATGCATATCATTCAACAAATGTTCTATAAGCCATGCTTTTAATTCACTTGAGTAAATATGTAGAACTAGAATTGCTGAATAGTTTTTCTAGATTTTCCATTGCACCAGGATTTTAAGAAAGTGACCATTGCTAACAATTGGCATTGTCAGTCTTTAACATTTTAGCTGTTTTATTGGTATAAAGGAATGTTCTTTTGAGTTTTAATTTGCATTTTCCTGATGGAAAAAATCAGTAAATTTCCATATTTCATTAGCACATTGTGAATGGTTTGCATGAAATTTTTACTCATTTTAAAGTATACGGTCCTAACATTTGAAAAGATTACCTTTTATGATGAATTTTAACTATATTTTAGTTACATATTTAAAATCTTTATCTTCAACAGAAATGTGTTGCATATATTTATCCCAAGTCTATGTATTAGCTTCTATTTTATTTGCGGTATCCTTTTAAAAAGAACAGATTTTTTTTTGGAAGTACAAATATTTTTGACAATACGTAGCATCTGATGTTATCATAAATGAAAGTACCTGATATAGTTTTCAAAGGTAGATCTTTAATTACCTTTTCAAACTCTTCTCCAATAGTCTTGAGTATTTTTTGAAATTTTATACCTGCCAGTATATTCATTAGCATTTCTGTCATATATTTCTATAGAGCTGTACCTGGCATTATCTCATAATTCTGTATCTATGATATATATGTAGTTATTTCTCCTTTCACATTTTAATTACTTTTTCATTTATTCATACCTTTAGTCTTAATAAATCTCATGAGATGTTTGGTTATATTACAATGGTTAAATAGCTTTGATTTTATCTTTTACTGGTTTCTATGTTCTACTTTATTAATACCAAATTTTAACTTTAGTATGTTCTTTTTCTAATTCTTCACTGTTTTATTTTTCTTCTAATTTCATAAAATATTTTAATTTTTCATCTTCTTTTTTATTAAGACATTTATAGTGCATTTTATTTTTTTATTTTTATTTTTTTTAGATTTTATTTATTTATTTATATTTAGAGGGGAAGGAGAGAGGGAGAGAAACATCAATGTATGGTTGCCTTTCGTGCGTCCCCTGCTGGGTGTTGGCCTGCAGGGAACCGGCCTGCAACCCAGGCATGTGCCCTGACTGGGAATCGAACCGCGATCGTCTGGTTGGCAGGCTCACGCTCAATCCACTGAGCTACACCAGCCAGGGCGTGCATTTTAGATAAGTAGAATTTTTGCTGTATCCTTAAAATTTTGTCTTAATAAAAGTAATTTTTTATTTTCTAGAAATATCATAATTTCTATTTTTCAGCTTGATTATAGAAAAATGATTTATAATCATTTTTAATGAGTGATTATAGAACTTCAAAATAAATCAAATAGTATTTTTGTTTATATTTGTATTATTCTTTATTTATTTGGTAATAACCAAAGAATGGGACCTGTATAAATTCCTTTATTATAAAATTTCTTAAGGTTTCA
Organism: Sturnira hondurensis; assembly: GCF_014824575.4. Lineage (NCBI taxonomy): Eukaryota > Metazoa > Chordata > Mammalia > Chiroptera > Phyllostomidae > Sturnira > Sturnira hondurensis. Next base: position 3,403,744 of record NW_028083922.1, read on the forward strand.
TTGTAACCAGTATAAAGGGATTTTTGCAAATTCTTCAGAATATCTAAAATAAATATCTTCCATTTTCAAGAGATATACATGTCTATGTATAGATAATAGGAAGCAGTGTTGATTTCATTGTTCTATTTATGTATTTATTCATTTATGATTTTATTTTTTTATTTTTAGAGAGGGGAATGGAGGGAGGGAAACATCAGTGTGTGGTTGCCTCTTGCACGCCCCCTACTGGGGACTTGGCCCTAAAGTCAGGTATGTGCCCTAGACTGAGAGTCAAACCAGCAACTGGTTGTCAGGCTACCACTCAATCCACTGAGCCATACCAGCCAGGGCTCAATTTATTTTTATGACTATTTTTTCCTGTCTCTCTTCAATTGAAAAAGGGTAATTTAAATATGCCTGTATGAACAAATTCGGCTATTTGGTGTCTTAGTGAATATGTAGTCCCCCATATCTACAGGTGGGGAAATCTCCAATTCCAAGACCTCCAGTGGATGCCTGAAATCATGGATCATACTGAACCCTATATACATATACTATGTCCCCCCCCACACACACACACATTTTCACTCAACAGAAGCACTTTATAGCTCCTCTTTAACATATCTGAGTTGCCAGTAGCACTACTCATGCAGTTTGGGACCATTATAAAGTAAAATAAGGGTTACTTAACACAAGCACTTCGACATTGTCAGTTTGATAAGCTACATGACTACTAAGTGACTAATGGGCAAGTACTATGCACAGCATGTATATGCTGGACAAAGGGATTACTCATGTGCTGGGCAGGATTGAGCAAAAGGTGGCAGATTTCATCATGCTACCCAGAATAGTGCATACTTATAACTTATGAATTATTTCTGGAATTTTCCATTTGGTATTTTGGACTGTGGTTGACTGTAGGTAACTAAACCTATGGGAAGCAAAACCTCAGACTAAGGGGAATTATTGTACAAGATCATGGCATATCTTCATACATGGTGTGTGTTATCATTACTTGGTATCTTTCTTCATTGCGGTCTTTTAAAATTGATTGTAACATGGCTGATATGACTATTGATACTTCTACCTTTAGTCCAACCTGATGTTTCTTTGTCCATCTCTTTATCTTTAATTTTTTTTAATGTATTGCCTTAAATGTTGCTCATATTCTCTTGTGCATTTTAACTGAGCCCAACAGTCTCTGTCTTATAATGAAAAAATCAGCTCATTTGACAATTAGTGTTGCCTTATGAATTTGACTCTTACCTTTTTTTTAATTTAAATATTTTATTGTTTGTGCTATTACACTTGTCTGAGTTTTCTCCCTTTTCCCTCTGTGCCAGATACCCCCATTCCCTTCAGCAATTCCCCTCTTAGTTCATGTCCCTGGCTCATGCATATAAGTTCTTTAGCTACTCTATTTCCTATACTGTTCTTAATATCCCCCTGTCTATTTTGTACCCACTAATTTGTACTTCTTAATCCCTGAACCTTTTTCCCCATTCTCCTCTTCCTGCCTCCCAACTGATAACCCTCCAAATGATCTCCATATCTTTGATTCTGTTCCTGCGCTGCTTGTTTGCTTAGTTTGTTTTTTTATATTCAATTATTGATAGTTGTGAATTTATTGCCATATTAATGTTCAAGTTTTGATCTTCTTTTTCTTATATAAACCCCTTTAACATTTCATATAATAATGTCTAGGTGATGGTGAAGTCCTTTAGCTTTACCTCGTCTGGGAAGCACTTTATCTGCCCCTCAATTCTAAATGATAGTTTCATTAGATAGGGTGACCTACATTGTAGGTCCTTTTTTTTCACCACTTTCAATACTTGCCAGTCCCATCTTGGCTGCAAAGTTTCTTTTGAGAAACCAGCTGGACAGTCTTATAGGAATTCCTTTGTGACAAACTCTGTTCTCTTGCTGCTTTTAAGATGCTCCCTTTATCTTTAAACGTTGGCATTTTCACTATGATGTGTCTTGGTGTGGTCCTCTTTGGGTCCATCTTATTTGGACTCTCTGTGCTTCCTGGACTTGTATGTCTATTTCTGTCACAAAGTTAGGGAAGTTTTCTTTCATTATTTTTTCAAATAAGTATCCAATTTCTTGGTTTTCCTCTTCTTCTGCCATCCCTATGATTCGGATGTTGGTATATTTGGAGATGGCCCAGAGGCTCTTTAGCCTATCCTCAGTTTTTAAAATTCTTTTTTTTTCTTGCTGTTCTGATTGAATGCTTTTTCTTCCTTATGTTCCAAACTGTTGATTTGACACTTGGTTTCATCCCCCTTCACTGTTGGTTCCCTGTAGATTTTACTTTATTTCACTTAATGTAACCTTGATTTCTGCAAGGATCTTTTTTATGCTGTTGAAGTACCCAATGAATTCCTTGAACACCCTGAAAACCAGTGTTTTGAACCCTGAGTCTGATAGGTTGCTTATCTCCATTTTGTTTTGTTCTGGAGTTTTGTTTTGTTCTTTTGTTTGGGCCATGTTTCTTTGTCTTTCCAATTTGGTAGCTTCCCTGTTTTTGTGTATTAAGTAGAGCTGATTTGACTCCCTGTCTATTATAGAAAAGCACACCTATAAGTTGGTGGGGGGATGGAAACTTAGGTAATTGCCAGGGTAGGACAACCTGTGTCATCATTCTGTTGCTCTGTGTAGGGGAGGGCTTGGAGAAGGGACCATACTACAACCTGGCCTCTGGAGCTTTGCCTGGGAGGAAGCTATCTCCCAGCACAAGCCTTGATGCCAGTCGCCTCATTTTCTCCCCATTTTGCCTCTGCTGTCCTTCTAGCTGTTGCCTTGGTGCTTAATCCCAGAGGGAGGGAAAGTCCTCAACCCATTGAGGGCCCTTTCAGAGGAGTCTCCTAAGAATCCTGGTTTTTTTTCCTGCTGCCCCAACCACCACTGGTGTTTACCAGCAGAAGTTATGGGGACTCATCTTCCTAGGACTGGAACCCCTGGGTTGTGCCATCTAATCTGAGCCTGGGATTCTTCACTCTGGAGGTATCCCTCCCAGTTTTCATCAACTACATGTGGATGTGGGACTGCCCATTCCTCATGTCCATGCCTCTCTGCACCACTCTGTCACGCCTCTCCATGACTCTCCATGTGTCTCCACATCTCTGTCCCTCCTCTCCATCTGAATGAATATGGTTTCTTTAAAGTATTGGTTGTTGGACTTCTGTAAAGCTTGATTTTCTGAGTATTTGGGGTAATATTTGTTTTGTAGTCAATTGTAATTTTTTCTGTAGTTGTTTGTGGATATGAGATGTGTTTACCTATGTCCTCATCTTAACTACCCATTTTATGTTTGTAAATTCAAAAGTAATACTATTATTCACCATTTTATTGATGTAGTCTTTCTTTTCCTGTTAGTATATTTGGGCACATATTTCTCCATCATAATTAGAAAAGAAAATACTTGATATTTTCTTACTCGGATGTACAAATGTACACATAAACAGCTTACTTTCTTTTCCCCAAGACTTCTTCACCACTGCAGTAAGAATAGCTGAGAGGAATAAATTAATTTTCTTGGGCTCCTCTCTACTTTCCCCAAAGAGGAGACACTTGAAAACTTTACTTCCTTACTTCCTTCCCCTGCTCATCCTCACCTACAACTCTAACCTGTAGATGTTGTTGAGATAGGTACATATTTTAAATTCAATATTGTCATTAAAATGTCCTTTCCAAAATATAAATTTTTGCAAAAGTCTTATTACTAAATGTTGTTTTACATTACTATATATTATAACATATACTACATAGTAATATAAATGTAATAAAACATTAATATAATATAAATAATATATACTATAATTCTGTCATAATTTTTAAGTTTTATACTACCTCAATCTTTATTTAAATATTATTTGAATAAAGAGACATTGGTTATTCTTGAATACAACTGTAAATTTTTAAGTGATATTAATTCTTACTTTAGATAATTAATATAATTTAAATCAAAATATGAAAAAGAAATTTCATGAACTTGATACATTGATTATTCATTTTAACATATTTTTTTCTATTTTTAAAAGTTAATATAGGGATAGCTTTATTAGTCAGTACTCATACTTCACATCAAATCCAAAATTATTCTTAATGATTAAGGTGTTATATGATAAAATTTAGAGGAAAATTCCATCAGTTTACTTTTTCACCTTCTAGATGTGGACAGACTCCAAACACCTGTGCAAGTAAAGAAATCATAATACAAATCTCCAAGGATTTGAGCTTGGTCAATACTGAGTACATCGAATATATGTAAAAAAAATTAAAGCAAACAATATTGGGGAAATTTGTTATAAATATAAATTATGTTTGTAATATTAGTATGTAAATAGTGGTTACTCATCAATTAGAAAAAACTAATAGTTCACCAGAGCAATTACATGAGTAGAAATATAAATGTTCCATCAGCATATGAACAATATTCAATCACATTGTAACCAAATAAATGCAAATTAAAATAAAATTCTCTTCATTCATTGTATCAGTAGAGATGTCTCTAGTAATGCCTTTTTGTTTTTAGCACTACACCTTGAGGAAAAGGGCGACCAAGAATTAGGCATAATCTCAAACTAGTAGACATTTAAATCAAAATAATTTTGCTAGATATCAGTTTTATCCTCATAGTTACACTTTTGGAGATTTATTTTGTGAAAGTAAATGGTGAAGCAAGCCAAAGGTTTATGAATAAGAAAATAAATTGCAACATCACCTAGAGCAACAAAATACTGTTAGTAACCTAAATGCATTTGAGAAAAAGGAGGATTAAGTCAATTTTGGCACATACATTTGTTGAAATATCATGGAGTCATTGAAAATGATATTTTAGGTGTTTAATACAATTAGAAGATGTTCAAAAACAAAGTTAAGTTTAAAAAAGAAAAATATATAGTTTAATATTTAGAGAATTTGCAATTCAATATAAATTGCATATATGTGCACAAAAAAGACAATATTAAATGTTAACAATGCATCCTATTCAAGAATGTTACTTGTCCTGGCCAGGTACCTCCGTTTGCTAGAGCAAACACCTCAACACCAGATTGTAGGTTTGGTGCCCAATCAGGGCACATATGAGAAACAATGGATGAATACAAAAATAAGTGGAACAACAATCAATGTGTCTCTCTCTCTTTCCCTTTCTCTTTCTCTGTCACTTCCTTTTTTTCTAAAATCAATAAACAAAAAATATTTTAATGTTACTTTTTAATTTTCTCTTTAGATATTTTCTATATTAGAAATTTTCTACAATAAACTATTATTTTGATTTCAGAAAAACATTTAATGTCAGAAAAATTCTCAATACAAAGTGATTAACAAAGCAGATCATGGAAATAAATTAGAATCTGGAACAGAGTAGCTGTTCGATAAATATTTAGTGAATGAATAATTAGTACTCATATCAATTCTTTTATATTTTATTGTCTTTTCTGTTTCTCTACTTTTACCTCTATTATATTGTGTTTCTATATTCTGATTTCTTTTACCTATTTTTCCCACAATCTCTGAATATGCATTTTATACTGTTGCTCACTGTTTTGTACTCATTTTTGTAAATGACTTAACCAATGACAATAATATACTCAGGGATTTCACATATTGTTGTTATATTATCAAAGAATAAAATTTCAGATCACTTTTATTTACATATTATTTAGTCTTCATAAAAAATAATTATTAACAAAGATGTCAAAGAGAAACAGAGGTGAAGGACCATGTATAATAAGAGAATATTTAGGTGTTTAGAAAGTTTTTACTGTCTAAGAAAAATAATATATGCAGTTGAGATAAGACATCCTGGGCTTTAAGTTGCCAATCTTTATAAAATAAATGATGAAAGAAATAGCATTAAAGAGTGATACTATAGTCTGAATGTCTATGTCTCCCCAAAATTCTTACATTGAAACCTAATCCCCAGTGTGGTGGTGTTTGGAAGTTAGATGTTGGGGAGGTGAAATTAATGGGATTAACTGAAAGTCTTTATAAAAGAGATCCCAGAGATATCACTGGCCCTTTCTGCCACATGAGGACACAGTGAGAAGATGACTCTCTGTGAACCCCAAATCTACTGACATTAATCTTGGACTACCCAGCTTCCAGAACTATGAAAAATAAACTTTTGTTGTTTACAAGCTGCCCAGTCTGTAATATTCTGTTATAGCATCTTGAATGGACTAAGACAAGTGAGGTGAGTTTTTTTTTGAAATATGATCAGTTAGAACTGTTTTTCTTTGAGCTTTATTTGATGAAAAGTTAAGGTACCAGATACAAAAGGATTATATAAAGGCATGTATTTTTAGTTTTTCCCAGTTTTTAATTTAAGAATGGCAGCTTATATGACTTCCTGGTTTTAAATACAATAGATTAAACATATCCATGAAAGAAAATCACTTACCTTGTCAATATGCAAAGCAATTTGGGAGAAGTAATTTAAATTATTTTTAGAAAGCTTCTTAAGAATCTTCAATAAAATCATAGATAAAATATGAACACTGGAGTTTACTGAAGATAAAAATATTTATCAAATATTTTCTGCCCCACTTACCAAACACATTATTAATTTTGGTGCAGATGTGGCTCTTGGCATTGCCCAAGCTGAAAAATTTTAATTATGTAGAAAAGTTGAGCCTGAAAAGTAAAGAAGAAAATGTTAAAACCAAATGTCAAATATAAAAGAAAAGCCTGTTTTATAGAAAACAACTGGTACTTCTCATTTTATCAAAAAGGTTACGAATTAATCCACAAAATATTTCCCTATAAATATAGAGAAAGTAGAATCATTGCTTTCAATTTTTCCTTAGCTGTTTAAAACTGAATCTTACAGATGTAGATTCAATATATTTCATTTACAAAAATCAGATTATTTTAATTGCTAGAATATACCAATGACATTCATAATGTTCCCATTCCATTAAAGTACCTCATGATATTTCTTTTAACTACAATTTGCTCCTTGTTACTATCTTTAACACTTTTTCATTTGTACTGGTACTACTCCAGCAATATATGTTGTAGAGGTTTTAAGCTCAATACTTCGTAAATTAATTCTCAGTTGTCATAAATACTCCAGAGTATTAGTAAGATGTAGACTACATAAACTATAAAATATTATTAGGAGTATCTAGTGAAATATTTACTCTTTATAATATTTTACAAAATAATTCAATTTCACTTAATGCTTCCTGATGGCATCATTACAGAGGATTGTTACTTTAAAAATAATTTAAAAATACAATAAAAGGCGGAAATATTTTTAATTTTGTGTGATTGGCATCAAGTAGAAAGATGGCTTCTAGCTACTTTTCAAGGAATATTTTTAAATGTGCCCAAATTTATCCCTTAAAATGTATATACTTTTGAAGTAATAATGTCAAAGTATTTCATAAAACCTTCTCTTTTATGCAGAGGCAAATGTTATTTTGTGCATGGGGGCAAGAACACAGGTGTATTAGCAAGCCAGAGAGAGAGAGAGAGAGAGAGAGAGAGAGAGAGAGAGAATAGATGGGAAAATAAAAATCAGAAAACTAAAAAGAGAAAAATAAAAGGGAAAGGGAGAAATAAAACATTGTGCCCATGTAATGTTTATAGTACAATGAAAGCCAAAGCCTATTAAACAAAAAAATGTGTTGTTGTCCCCAATTTATCTCTACACTTATTCTATTTATACCTCTTGACAGAAATTAGAACACATCATCAAATCACCCAAACACTGGCCTAATATCACTTCTCATCATGTCTTGAAACTTCAAAATTCCACAGGTATTTCTAGCCTTGAGTCCTCCTAGGGCCCAGAAGCAACAGGCATTGCCTGTGTTGTTGAAAGTGAAGATTCAATGTGAATCAAGAAAGAGATTACTATCAAAAGAAGGGCAAAAAAATGTCACAGGTCCAACTTGCCACCAAGATTTGGCCTATTTTCCTTCCTCGGAGTCAGTGACCTCAGTGTTTGGTACTGTCAACCGAAATGGTCTGAGGAACACCAGTTTTCCCAGAACCCTCTGGCAGGCAGCCCTCACACGCCCGCATGAAGTGCCTGGGGATGGAGTCAAGGAAATGGGCAGCTGCCAAGGGGATTTTGTCATACTTCTTGACTAACCACATACACTATTTCTCCCCTCATTTGTAATGGAGAGAAACACATTTTCAAAATTGAAGAACAGTATTGATCAGTTTAAAAAGCTTTAAATTGGATTTCAAGATTACACAGTTTTATTCACTGTCAAATGTCAGCAAAGTGACCTTGTAAAATATTTGAGCTTTTTTGCAAAAGCATTCAGATTTTTGTCGCTCAGTTTTAAAACATAGCCTAGAAGTAAACAGTGGGCCATTTTTTTTCTCAAAAGTTTTACACATTGGCTTAAAAATTCTAAATATTCAATAAAACAGAATATACTGAACTCAATTCAAAGTAAAAGAGTAAATGTCCCCCCATAAAAGGAAACATTTGAAGTACCGAGATGCCGTTACTTAAACATTTGAGTTGATCCAATTATTTTACTTTTTTTCAGACTCATCTTTGCAAAAGCTAGACAGGCTATATATGTGGCATATGGTTTTGGTTTTTGTGATTACTAAACTATCAGAAAAGAGTACTAGTTTTGTTATTTTGCTTTCTAAAAAAAATTTTATTGTTTTTCCATAATGGTTGTACCAGTCTGCAATCCCACCAACAGTGAACTAGGGTCCCCCTTTCCCCAAAACCTCTCCAACATTTGTTGTTTGTTGCTTTGTTTATGATGGCCATTCTGATTGGTGTAAAGTGGTATCTCTTTGTGGTTTTAATTTGCATCTCTAATAGCTAGTGATATTGAGCATCTTTTCACGTGTCTCTGGGTCCTCTGTACATTCTCCTTGGAGAAGTGTTCATTCAAGTCCTTTCCCCATTTTTTAACTGGGTTAATTGTCTTCTTAGAGTGAAGTCATGTAAGTTCTTTGTATATTTTGGAGATTAAACCTTTGTCTGAGATATCATTGGCATTTTCTCAGAAAACTAAAAATGGACTTGCCTTTTGACCCAGCAATTCCACGGCTGGGATTATATCCTAAGAACCCTAAAACATCAATCTAAAAAAACCTATGCACCCCAATGTTCATAGCAGCACAATTTACAATAGCCAAGAGCTGGAAGAAACCTAGGTGCCCATCAGTAAATGAATGGATCAAAAAACTATGGTACATATACACAATGGAATTCTATGCAGCAGAAAGAAAGAAGGAACTCCTACCCTTTGCAACAGCATGGATGGAACTGGAGAGCATTATGCTGAGTGAAATAAGCCAGGTGTTGAAAGACAAATACCATATAATCTCACCTTTAAAAGGAAGCTAAACAACAAAACAAACAAGCAAGCAAAATAAAAACAAAGACATTGAAATAGAGAACAGGGGGACGGTGACCAGAGGGGAGAGGGGAGGGAATTTCAGGGGGAAAAAGGGAAGGATTTACAGGAACTAGTATAAAGGACACATGGAGAACAACTAAGGGGGGTGGAAATGCGAGGGAGGTGGGGAGCATGAGGGGGGCTGGAATGGGAGTAAAAGACAGAAAACTGCACTTGAATAATAATTAAATTTAAAAAAACATTCTATTGTATTTTTGCCATTACCATTTAATCCCTTTAACCTCCCTACCCCTGCAATCACACCACTGTTGTCCACATCCATGAGTATTTTTTCCATTTTGTTCAATTCCTCCATCCCCTAACTTCCCCTTTCCCTTTAGCTGTCATCCAGCTCTCTATCTATGAGTCTGTATCTGTTTTGCTTGTTAGTTTAACTTGTTCATTAAAATCCACATATGAAGGAAATCACATGGTATTTGTCTTTCTCTTACTGGCTTAATTCACTTAGCATAATATTCTCCAGGTCCACCCATACTGTTGCAAACAGCAAAAAGTTTTTTTTATGGGCCCTGGCTGGTGTAGCTCAATGGATTGAGTGTGGGCCTGCGAACCACATATTCCCGCGACCAGTCAGGGCACATACCTGGGTTGCAGGCCAGTTCCCAGCAGGGGACACACCAGAGGCAACCATACATTGATATTTCTCTCCCTCTCTCCTTCCCTTCCCCTCTAAAGATAAGTAAATAAAATCTTTTAAAAAAGTTTTTTTATGGGTGAATAGTATTCTATTGTCTAAATGTCCCATAGTTCTTTTATCCACTTATCTATTGATAGACTCTTGGGCTACTTCCATGTCTTAGCTATTGTAAATAATGCAGCTATGAACATAGGGGTGATTATCTTCCTTCAAAATAGTGTTTTGGGTTTCTTCAGATATATTCCCAGAAGTGGAATTGCTAGGTCAAAAGACAGACCCATTTTTACTTTTTTGAGGTATCTCCATACTGTTTTTCCACAGTGGCTACACCAGTCTGCATTCCCACCAATAGTGCACCAGGGTTCCCCCTTCTCTACATCCTCACCAGCACCTGTTGTTTGTTGCTTTATTGATGATAACCATTGTGACAGGTATGAGATGATATTTCATTGCGATTTTCATTTGTATTTCTCTGATGATTAGTGATATTGATCATCTTTTCATATGTCTATTGGCCATCTGTATGTCCTCTTTAAAGAAGTGTCTATTCAGGTCCTTTGTCCATTTTTTAATTGGGTTGTTTATTTATTTATTTTTAGTGTTGAGTTTTTTAAGTTCTTTGTAAATCTTTGTCATTAACCCCTTATCAGATGTATTGGAGAATATGTTCTCCCATTCTATGGGTTGTCTTTTATTTTGTTACTGATTTCCTTTGCTGTTCAAAACTTTTTTAGTTTGATGTAGTCTCATTTGTTTATATTCTTTTGTTTCCCTTACCTTGGGGGCTATATGATAAAAAATTTCTGTGAGCAATGTATGAGATTTTGCTGACTATGTTTTCTTGTATGATTTTTATGGTTTCAGGCCTAATATTTAAGTCTTTGATCCATCTTGAATTTATTCTTGTATGTGGCAAAAGAAGGTGGGCTAGTTTCATTTTCCTGCATGCACCTGTCCAATTTTCCCAACACCACTTATTGAATGAACTATCTTTAGCGCATTGTATGTGCTTGCTTTCTCTGTCAAACATTAAATGACCATAAAGGTGTGGGTTTATTTATGGGCTCTCAATTCTGTCCCATTGATCTATATGTCTGTTTTTATGCCAGTACCAGGCCATTTTGATTATTTTGGCTTTATAGTATATTTTTGATATTAGGTAGTATGATTCCTCCAATTTTGTTCTTCTTTCTAAGAATTGCCACTGCTATGCAGGGCTTTTGTGGCTCCATATAAATTTTGAAATATCTGTTCTAGTTCTAAAAAATACGCCATTGAAATTTTTGTAAGAATTGCACTGAATCCAAAGATTGTTTTGGTTAGTATAGACATTTTAATTTTTTGAATTTTTCCATCAGTTCTAGTAGTTTCCTGGTGGAATCCTTGGGATTCTCTAGGTACAATATCATGTCATGTGCAAATAAAGACAATTTTACTACTTCCTTTCCAATTTGTATACATTTTATTTCTTCTTGTTTGATTGCTGTGACTAGGACTTCTAGTACTATGTTAAGAGAGGTGAAAATGGACATCCCTGTCTTGTTCCTAATCTTTAGGGCAACACTTGTAGTTTTTGCCCATTCATTATGATGCTGGCAGTGGATTTGTCCTACATGGCCTTCATTATGTTCCTTTTATGTATGCTCCTTTTATCCCCACCTTACTTAGAGTTTTTATCATAAAAGGGGCTGAGCTTCATTAAATGTTTTATCTGAATATATTGATATGATCATGTGTTTTTATATTTCATTTTGTTTTTATTCAATTTGTTAAAATTTATTTAATTATTGTTCAAGTACAGCTTTCTGTCTTTTACTCCCATCTCAGCCTACCCCTCCAATGCTCCCCACCTCCCTCCCATTTCCCCCCCGCCTTAGTTTTTGTCCATGTGTCCTTTTTGTTTATGTGGTGAATCACATTTATTGATTTGTGAATGTTGTCGCTATCATGCATTCCTGGAAAAAACCCACTCAATTATGGTGTATGATCTTTTTCATGCATTGCTGTATTTGTTTTACTAATATTTTGCTGAGGATTTCAGTGCCTATGTTCATCAGGAATATTGACCTATAGTATTCTTTTTTAAATGTCTCTAATCTGGTTTTAGAATTAGGATAACGCTTGCCTTGTAAAATGAGCTTGGGAGCCTTCCCTACTCTTAATTTTTTTAAATAGTTTGAGAAGGAGAGGTGTTGCTTCTTGGAATGTTTGGTAAAATTCAGCTGTGAAGCCATCTGGTCCAGGGATTTTGTTTGTTGGGAGTTTTTTGATCACTGCTTCAATTTCACTAGGTGTAACCTGTGTATTCAAATTCTCTGACTCTTCCTGGTTTAGTTTTGGAAGATTGTATGTTTCTAGAAATTTATACAACTCATCCAGGTTGTCCAGTTTATTGGCATATAGCTGTTTGTAATATTTTCTTACAATCCCTTGTATATCTTTGGTGTCAGTTGTTATTTATACTCTTTCATTTCTGATTTTATTTATTTGGGTCCTCTCTCTTTTTTTCTTGATGAGTCTCGTTAAAGTTTTGTCAATATTGTTTATCTTTTCAAGGAACCAGAATTCATTGGGTTCATTGATCTTCTGCATTATTATTTTTTAGATTCTTTCATTTATTTCTTCTGATCTTTATTACTCCCTTCCTTTGACTTATTTGGGCTTTGTTTGTTGTCCTTTTTTTATGTTCCTTTAAGTGTAAAGTTAGATTATTCATTTAAGATCTTTCTTGTCTCTCTCTCTCTCTTTTTTTTTGAGATAGGCCAGTAATGCTATGAATTTCCCTGTTAGAATTACTTTCCCAGTGTTCCACAAATTTTGGATTGTTGTGTTCTCGTTTATAGACTTATTTTTCCCTCAAAATTATGGGGAAAATGTGTGCATTATATACAGTAAACTACGGTACTTAGGGCTTTTAGGATTCTGTCATTTTTAAGCCTTGACATTTTAATTATGATGTGATGTAATGGAGGCCTGTTTGGATCATCTTATTTTTTGACTCTCTGAGCTTCCTGCACTTGTGTGTCTTTTTCCTTCTCCAAATTAGGGGAGTTATCTGTCATTATTTCTTCAAATAGACTCTCAATCTCTTGCTCACTATCTTCTCTTTCTAGTTCTCCCATGTTGTGAATGTTTATACTTCATGTAATCCAAAATGTTTCTTAAACTCTCATTATTTTTTAAAACTATTTTCCTTATTGCTTCTCTGCTTGAGTGTTTTTTTTCTACCTTGTCATTCAAATCACTGATTCAATTCTCTGCTTCATCTAGCTTACTGTTTATTCCTTCCAGTGCTTTATTTATTTCAAATATTGCATATTTTGTTTTTGACTGGCCCTTTTTTAAGGTTTCTATGTCTTTTTTCATGCTGTCAGGTATCCTCTTTTTTATATTTTTATTTTTCCTTTTTTAAAGTATATTTTATTGACTATGCTCTTACAGTTGTCCCCTTTTTTCTCCCTTTTATCTCCCTCTGCTCCACACCACCCCTCCCACCTGCATTCCCCCTTGGTTCATGTTCATGGGTCATAGATATAAGATCTTTGGCTTCTCTATTCTTTATACTATTCTGAACCTCCTCTTGTCTATTTTGTATCTACCAATTATGCTTCTTATTCTCTGTAATTTTCCTCCATTCTCACCCCTCTCCCTCCACACTGATAGCCCTCATGATCTCCTATGGAGATCCCTATGATCTCCATTTCTGTGATTCTGTTCATGTTCTAGTTGTTTGCTTTGTTTGTTCTTGTTTTTCTTTTTAGGTTCAGTTGTTGATAGTTGTGAGCTTGTTGTCATTTTACTCTTCATAGTTTAGATCTTCTTCTTTTTCTTAGATAAGTCCCTTTAACATTTCATATAACAAGGGCTTGGTGATGATGAACTCCTTTAACTTTAACTTGTCTGGGAAGCACTTTATCTACCCTTCCATTATAAGTAAGAGATTTACTGGATAGAGTAATCTTGGATGTAGGTCCTTGCCTTTCATGACTTGGAATACCTCTTTCTTGTCTCTTCTTTCCTGCAAGGTTTCTTTTGAGAAATCAGCTGCTAGTCTTTTGGGAACTCCTTTGTAGGTAACTGTCTCCTTTTTTCTTGTTGTTTTTAAGATTCTCTTCTTGGGTAATTTAATTATGATGTGTCTTGGTGTGTTTCCCCTCAGGTCCAATTTCTTTGGGACTCTCTGAGCTGCCTGACTTCCTGGAAGTATATTTTCTTTGCAAGATTGGGGAAGTTTTCCTTCATTATTTTTTCAAATAAGTTTTCAATTTCTTGGTCTTCCCCTTCTCCTTCTGGCATCTCTACGATTTGGATATTGGAATGTTTAAAGTTGTCCTGGAGGTTTCTAAGCCTGTCCTCTTTTTGTTGAATTCTTGTTTCTTCATTATGTTCCAGTTGAATGTTTATTTCTTCCTTCTGTCCCAAATTGTTGGTTTCAGTCCCAGTTTCCTTCCCTTAACTGTTGGTTCCCTGTATATTTTCCTTTATTTCACTTTTCATAATCTTCACTTTTTCCTCTGTATTGTGACCATTCTCAAACATTTCTGTGAGCATCCTGATTTCCAGCATTTTGAACTCTGTATCTGAATGTTGGCCCTTCCCATTGCTTAGTTCTATTTTTGGAGCTTTGATCTGTTCTTTCAGTTGGGCCATATTGCTTTGTCTTGATGCACCTGTTACATTGTAAGGGGCGAAGCCTTATGTATTCAGCAGGGCAGGGCAGCGCAGTTTGCTGTGTTGTGGGGGAGGGGTCAGAGAGGGAACAATGCTGCTTTCTTGGTTCTTGCTCCACTTTCAGTCACTTCTCTTGCTACCCATAAGGGAATTGGGTCCTTCTGGTGCTAATTTCTGGGTTGTTGGGTTTGTGTACATTCCATGAGTCTCTCCAATGGACTTTCCTGTGAGGTTGAAAGTTTCTCCCACTGCTGTAACCCCCACAAATTTTTACAGCCAGAGGTTTCGAGGCTTTAGTTTCCTGTACTGGAACCCTAGGTTGCACTGTCTTCTCCTCCAGTTATTCTTCCTGCCTTATCTGCACCTAATTTGGCAACCACCTGATCCTCTAGCCTCCACCTTGCTCTGTATCTGCTTCACCCTGGCTGCTTGTCTCCACCCCTGCTACCAGTCTGGATGATGTTTCTTTAACTCCTTGGTTGTCAGACTTCCATACAGTTTGATTTTCTGGCAGTTCTAGTTGATTTTTGTTTTTAAATTTATTGTAGTCCTTCCTTTGGTTGTGGGAGGAAGCAAAGTGTATCTACCCGTGCCTCCATCTTTGCCAGTAGTGCTGTCGAGTACCTTTGTAATCATTACTCTAAACTTTCTGTCTGACAAATTGCTTGCCTCCATTTCATCTAGTTCTTCTACTAAAAGATTATTTTATTCTTTCATTTGGGACCTCTTCTTTGTCTTCCCATTTTGGCTGACCCATTTGTATTTGTTTCTATGTATTAGGTAGATATGCAAAGACTCTGGTGCAAAAATTTGTTGGATGCTGATTGTGACTGGTTCTGGGCAACCTGTTTGGAGCTATCAGTGATCCACAGCATGAGGCTCTCTGTGCTAGGCTTGTTTGTATGCAGAAGGAACCAGGCTGAACACCAAGGCTGTCTTTTACTAGCAAGGGGCCTGGGACAGCTAACTAAAGTCTCAGAGCTCCCAGAGACCTGCCTTTATTGTGAAACTTAATCAATGATAGAGCCTCAAATTGTAGTCAGGAGCCAGGCTTAAGCTCCACACCTTGGTGTATAGTCACTCCTGTGAACAAGGCTATTACTTCCTGTCTGGCTAATGCCAGAGAACAGTGCTATGCTTGAGCAAGATGGCTCCTGCAGTGTGGGGTTGCCTCAGCACAGGGATCCTGGATGCTGTTCCTTTAGGACTTTCCCTAGAGCCACCAGCCCCAGATTCTCCTCATGCATCTTTAGTCCACTCTGCCCTCCCTCTGCCTGAGCCCAGAATAAGTGGCTGCAAACAAATGTTTGTGTTTGGCCCTTTAAGAGGCTTTCTGCAGCTAACTGTGTCTCACTGTCAGATAGAAACCCTGCCACTTTTCACAGCTCGATGTTATCTGGATTCCTTTCTTGGCTTTGGTGCTATAGGCTGGGGAGCCAAGCTTGGGGTTTAGATCCCACACTTCTCAAGGGGCACCCTCGACTGCTGAAATATCCCTCCAGAATTTTAGCTGCCACCCTTGGGAGCCCCACCACCTATCTCATGCCCTCTCTACACTCCCTACCAGTCACATTGTCGCGATGTGGTTTCTTCCATACACCCTTGGTTATAAGGCTTCTCTCCAGCTAGTGTTCAGTTGGTTATTCAGGATGATTTCTCTACAATTTAGTTGTAATTCCAGTTTGGTCCTGGGAAGAGGTTAATGTAGTTTCCAATTACTCGTCTGCCACCGTGGGTCTGCCTGGTTTGGTCATCTTGATTATATAGAGAGATTTAAGTTCTGATCATGACTTACGTCATTTATGTATATAAACTTATTAGCTTCTACATTTACTATTAAAAAAGACTTTTGCCCAGGAAAGCAGTGTTTTAAAAACAAATTATAATATTTTTATGTTAAACCACTGCCCCAAATTATGAAGAAAGAGGAGAATCAAAAATGGCAAAACTGGAATATACTATAAAAAAATTGAGAGCTTTCCAAAGATTAATGTTCTAGCAGCAATATGGCAAAAGCAGAATCTTTTTTCCAGCTCCATCTCACTGCACCAGGCTTGAGAGCCTCACCCTTCATACTAAGGGCAGAAATCGGAGTTGGAACCTGTAGGAAGGAAGAGGTATCAGCCTCAGGCAATTCTCTAGCCCGGGAGCCAGACCATCAGTTAGTACTCTCACCTTTATGGGCAGCTTGAGTTTGATTAGCAAGACCTGAAACATGTTTGCTAAGGCCTAAGACTTGACTTTCTCAGCAATTAGAAAGTTTGACTTTGTGAAATATATTTGAAGAGAAATCAACAACAACAAAAAGATTGCACCCTCACGTTTGCTTCTGCATCATGAAAATAAGGCCCAGCAGATTCATGTAGAGCAGAGTACCACCGCCACCGGCTGCTTATGTGTTTTCTGAGAATCTGTGACTCATAAAATTACAGAGTGGAAAAGAATTTACAAAAAAGATCAAACTGGATGAAATAAGGAAGTAATAGCAAAACAGCAGCAGAAGCTATAATCAAGGCAACAAGTCTTGCATTTAGAAACTGGACCTTTATAAATGTAGTGGGAACAGAAATGATCTAAAACCAAGATACTCTTAGAGGTTAAAACTACAATGAGATTATTTAAACAAGGGAAGAAAAAGGGTCAGAGTTTTATCTATAATTGATCATACTTATACATCATTAAGAGAAATAGTTAAAAATAAACCATACATTTGTAAAACACATTTAATTATTTTATAATTTGAATTATTTAACTTTAAAAAATTCACATAGAGTATCATTTTTGTATTTTACTTGAAGATAAAGGCTTCTGACAAATGAAGTAAATGACTTTAACGTTTTTATGCGTTTTTCACAAACATTCTATGTCTGAGACTTTATCTTAAAATTTCTCACAAGATGT
The DNA here is from genome assembly GCF_014824575.4 of Sturnira hondurensis. Taxonomy (NCBI): domain Eukaryota; kingdom Metazoa; phylum Chordata; class Mammalia; order Chiroptera; family Phyllostomidae; genus Sturnira; species Sturnira hondurensis. The sequence continues at coordinate 3,421,348 of NW_028083922.1, forward strand.
AAAGTTGTGTTACAAAGATGTTCTTGAAAACACTGTTTATGGCTCATTCATTCATACAACAAAAATTCTGGAAAACTTTTAATGGATTAGGAAATGTGTCTGCTGTTTAGTGAAAAAAACCCAAATGCCATTAAAGGAGTAACCATTAGTTATGGTATAGGCAAATGATGAACTATTATGCAGCTATCCAAATGTTTATGGAATGTCTAATAACTTGGGAAAATGTTATTGAGTAAAAATTACACTTACAAAATAGCACTTATCATACAATCTGAGACATGCAAAAATTGCATTATAAATGAAATTATACTCCAAAATACAAACACTAATTGCTTTTGATGGTGGAAAGATGGATAATCTTCTACCCTGCATTGCTTTTTTTTAGGAGATTTATTTATTTATCTTTAGAGGGGAAGAGAAGGAGAGAGGGAGAGAAATATCAATGTATGGTTGGCTCTCATGTGTCCCCTGCTGGGAACTGGCCTGCAACCCAGGCATGTGCCCTGACTAGGAATTGAACCACAATTCTGTCATTTGCAAGCCTGTGCTTAATCCACTGAGCTACACCACCCAGGGCCCCTGCATTGCTTTTTATAAAAAACACATATCAAGTTAATAACATGTATCAGTTAACATTCATTTAGATTTTGGGAAAATAGAAATGTCAGAAACTGGTCCAACTGAACATCTGATCAGAATTTTACTCCCTAGTTGTAAAGATTGAGTCTGTCTGAATGAAGAATATTCAGATAGCTTTTATCAATTTTTTTTTCCTGGAAAGCACAGTAATTGATTTTGTTGAGTGCCTGTACCCATTTGTCACATTCTTAAAATACTTTGAATTCCTAACAGTAAGCAGTCTTCTATTTAAGACTAGTAATCAAAAGACGGTTTGCATATTTCTAGTTACATCAACTTTACGTACATATAATTTACATACAATGAAATGCACCCATTTTAAATGTACATTTTGATGAATTCTGGCAAATATATACACTGATCTAACTATTCTAATAAAAATACAGAATATTTTCTTGATCTTCTAAAGCTTCTATGTTATACTGCTTGGCAAGGTAATCCTAAGCCTCTCCCTGGCACCAAGCTAATACCGGTCTGCTCTCTGTCACTATAGATCAGTTTTGCCTTCTAGAATTTCACATAAATGGAATCATACAATGTATACTATTTTATATTTGATTATTTCACTCAGCTAATACATTTTTTGAGATCTGTCCATGACGTTGCATGTGTCAGTATAGAATTATTATATACACTACAGAATGGCAAAAAATAAAAAAGATATATGATATCAAGTGTTGGTAAGGAAGTAGGGGAACTCAAAGTCTCATGCATTTCCAGTGGTAATATAAGGTGGTTTAGCCACTTTAGAAAACAATTGGAGTTTTTATGAAGTTACACAAACACCATACTACTCAGCAATTCTACTGCTAGGTATCCATCCAAGAGAAATGAAAACACATGTTCATGAAAAGACATGTATGCAAATGATCATCACAGCTGAACTAGAAACACAACAGTTATAGCAACCACGACTGGAAACAACCCAAATGTCTATTAGCAGGTGAAGGAATAAACAAATTATGACGTATTCATATAATGAAACACTACTCAATAATAAAAAGCAGTGTTTTTTAAGCATAATTTTTAAAAGCTATTTTAACAAAATGTTACCCCGAGAAAAAGTTTTTAATGATGGAAAATTTTATAGACTCACTATGATAAAACACATACTACTACTAAGAATGTTTTTATAAATTTTATTCATTTTTAAATAAGTTACAAACAAGGTTTAAATTAATGAATGCAGTTATTGATTCTACAGCAGTTTTTACTATTATTAATTTTTAGAATGAATAAAAATTTTGATAACATTTGTTATGTATTTAAAGGAAGGTATTAAACTTGCTGATCCAATCAGGAACATGAACTGAATGTTTATTACACACAAAAAACTTATACATTTTAAGTTAAATCCCAAATTCCTATAGTGTAATTTGCTAACTTCTGATGAAAATCTTATTTTTCTTCAAATGAGAAAGTCTAACAGTCAGAAATGAAATCATTTCATTTTTCTTTCATTTAAAAATCAAGTACTGAACACAGAATTAGACATAGTTCCTGTTCAGTAGGTTTCACAATCTACAATGTCTGCCTGATTTTCCTTCCGTTCAAACTCTACATTAGAGTACACACTTGACGGGAACTTGTTTGTTGTTGCTAAGATATATTCTTGCGCTCTGATAAACTACTGAGGGAAAGTTCTTAGTCCTTTGAAAAATGGGGCCTTGGCACCCTGGAAGGCCAGGCACAATAACATAAACTTTCATCAAAGAAGAGTTTTGTGTCAAGAATGAAATTCTAATAATGACTTGTCTTTTTTTAGTTTCCTACTTAAGTAAGCTTGTCAGAAATATTTACAGAGTCAACTTTACTTCTGAATGTACATACATACATGCATACACACACACACACACCACACCAGGGCCCTCATCTTTCAGTGAGCCTGCCTTGGCTGAGTGTTCAAACATGTCTGGAGCTATGTGACTCTGACAACGCTTCAGCCTCTCCCTTAACTGTGGTCACCCTTTCACTACAGGTGAAACACATTATATATGTTTATATATATAGTCCTGAAAACTAGGACAAAGAAATTATATATATATATATATAGTCCTGAAAACTAGGACAAAGAAATATGAATGAGAAACCTTGAGGATGCAGACTATTCAGCCTGATGGCCACCCCTGAACCCTGTGGGTTTCCAAAGGATAGCCCATCTTTCTTTAGAGAGAGCCAGTATGTCCCCTGAGCTGGAAGATGCTGCAGGAGGTTCTCCCTCAGAGGCGGAGTTGCCCCAATTTCCCTCTGGCTGACAGGTAAATAACTAGGGTAAATTATAGAACAACCTGACTGGGGATGTGCTGAACCCAATAAAAGATTTATACACTTTAAAAATTGCAGGAACTAGCTGACATATTCTAGCAAGAGTAAAGGGAGGACTCAGGGGATTAGATTTTGAGAGAATCTGACCAAGGGCACCAGAAGGTATGGTTGGATAAGCAAGAAGTCATTGCCTTAGATGCATTTCTACAGACAAGAAATGTAACCTGGTAGCAAGGACTTCAGGTGATAGGAAAAACTTGATGCTAGAGTGGCTTTTAGAGATCTGTAAAACATGATGATAGACAACTCTCAGAGAAATTAAAAATGTAAATACTGCCCTGGCAGATAGCAGAAAAAAAGAATATTGAGGCTGAGGGAAATGAGTATGCTAAATGGACATGTTATGTAAGCCAGAAGACTCAAGAGAACATACCTTCAGTGGGGCCATCAGGAGTATGCTGGTAGGAGGCACCAGACTAATTCAGAAGCTAAGTGATGCTTCTTTACAGGATGGCGATGATGGTAGGATGTGTGGTTACAGAGCTGGGCTCTTTAACAACTGTGATAATATGCTTCTCCTAAGTAATAGAAACCAGGTGATGGCACTGAATTGCCAGAGCTAGGTGGCTCCAATTACCATAATTATAGGTGAAGTTGAAGAGATAGTCAAAATTTTTAATGTGAAGAAAGTTGTGAAAATGGTTAAGAGAGCATGGTATCTTCATAGACAGAAAAGATGGAAATCCGGCCAAGTTGCTTATTGGCATCTAAAATGAAAAAAAAAACAAACCATAAACAAAAAGACAATAGTGATGGAACAAGAATTGAAGCTACAGCAGGTTCCGGCTGTGATGCAATCCCCCATGTCTAAACCACATGATACTCTATAGTGTTAAAAGATCCAGCAGACCCTATAGTATTGGAAAAGGTGCAACGTGGAATATTTGGCAATCTCCATTGAAAAATCACAACACAAGCCCTTGGATTTCTGGAGTAAGGTGAGGCAAAGTAGAGAGTTATTCCATGAGAAACGTCTATGTGTGGTGCGGTGCTGCGCTCTAGTAAACACAGAATACCAAACCATGGGGTGCACTGGCTAGGTATCTGAAACTGCCCACCTATCAGACCAAGCAAGACAATGCCAGACAGGATCCGACACAGTTCACCACTGGTCATGAGAAATTAGCCCAGACCACATGTCACCCATCAAAGTTACACCAGTGTCCCTCCCCTGGCTTGTACCTGCAGTATGGGAGTCCCTGCGTCACCAGTTTAAAGAGCAGGAAATAGTTTGTTTGATTTGTGAATAGGTTGCTACAGTTTGTGGGTGCAAGTAAACTGTGGACAGTGGCTGTACTTCAGCCACATACAGGGCTGACCTTGAAAAACACTGGAGTGAAAACAACATCTTCTCAATGGCAGAGCCATACAAGCAGTGTACATGGTCATCCACTTTGTGTAAGAAAACAAGTTACACTAGGTAAGAATACGTGTAGATTTGTATATTGTATATTGTATATTTGTATATTGCCCATTCTCTATCAGAAAGCATCCACTATGGAAAAAGCACTGAACAATTGAGTAGGCAAAATGATTCGTGCCCTTGATATTAGCCGGCATTCAGTAATAACCACACCAGACTGGTATGATGGGCACCAAAATGAAGTGGCCATAGTGACAAGCACAGAAGCTACATATGGGTCCAATGACATGGACTCCTACTCACCAAAGCTGATCTAATTACTGCTACCTCTGAAAACCCGACCTGCCAACAACAGGCACCAACACTGAGCCTTTTACATGGCACTATTCTTTGAAGAATTCAATTAATTCACTACATCGTTCCATTTCCACCCTGGTTTGACCTGCAGAGGAAGAGTTATTCTGTGCATGCACTTACCTCTGCAGCCTTTAGGACATTAGACATCACTGCTCCCCAGTGACTAACAGAATGCTGCCCAATCCACAGGCATGGAATTCCCCAGCAAAGCATCTAATTTAGGGACTCACTTCATAGCAAAGGAAGTATGGGACTAGGACCACAACTATGGAGTCTACTCATCATAGCACACACTGCACCACTCAGAGGCAGCCAGTCTCAAAGAATGCTGGATTAGCCTCTCAAGTATGCAACTGAAGTACCAGCCCTCACCAAACATCTGAAAGGTCAAACAGTATGTTTACCAAACAGGGGGCCCCCATATGGTGCTTTGTCCCCAATAGGAAAGATACATAGATTCAAAAACTGAAGAGTGGCCATTTAATAACCCACTAGAGGATTGTGTACTTCCTGTCCTCACAATTTTCATTTCCATGTCCTTTGGGATACATCAAGGGTCTGATCAAGCTACAGATTATGGCTACCACATGGAAACTTGGAACTCCTGGTATCCAAAGAAAAAACTGGAGTTACCCTACTGGTAAGGGTATTTGATTGTGATCAACAGAATGATATAAGGCTGCATGCCCAATGGGACAGGCAGAAATGAATGTACAACCCAGGAGATTCACTTGGATCCCAATGCTCTCTTGTCCCCACTGTAAATATGAGCAGTCATATAAAGTCACCTTGACTATGAAGGCTATGATAATCAAGGGTTCAGATATTTCGAGAATGAAAGTTTGGTTTATTCCACAAGGAAAGCCACCAAGATCTCCTGAGGGAATCATTAGGGATGAAGGGAATGTGGATGGAACAGTGGAGGAGGGAGGAAATGAGTACTGGTTACAGCCCAGGGTTCAACTGTAGATGTGGGAACTTTAGTTCATCCCACTAACCTCCCTCTTCTTAGTTTTTACTCAGGAAAAAAGCCTGGGAAACCATGGAGGAGCTGCTCCTGGACCTGTGTGGAGAAGTAGATTCACATGGTGCAAGGAGCAATGAGTATGAGCTTGGCAGACCCACCACCACATGGGTATAAGAAGCCATGGACCCCAGCTGTTTTGTTTTGAAATCCAAAGCCTCATTTGTGCTGAGAGTATATGTTCCATGGGCTATTCCTGCAAAAGACTGAGAGTGGCAGGAATCCAGAAAAGGACACATTCCTGGGAGACACGGGTAACCTCTGGTTGGACAACTTTGGTTGGAGAGCACTCCCTGACAGCCTTACTAAACCTCCCCTCTTTGTTCCCTTTACTTAGGGTCAGATTTGCACTGCGGTTTTATTACCATCCCCACTTTACCTAGCTCTTTAACAAACCCTTAAACAATCCTGTTTTTTTCACCTGGTTTTTGAGAGCCTCAGTGACATTTTTATATACTAAGTTGGATTGAGGGATAAGCCCCAGGTTCTTATTTAATCTCACAAGGAAAGTATACCAAACTAGTGAAATGACTGTCTTAAAGACACACAGCAAATAAGTGAGTGTAATATAGTGTCACGGTACAGCACGTTTTTTAAAATCCAACCTAAGTAGTGAATTAAATCATTGCAGTTGTTCACACTGTGGCTGAATGCTATCACTAAAGGGATGGAGAGTCTGTGTATTCTTATCTCTCTGTAAAACATACACAACCTAATAAGGAAAGCTGGACAAGGTGCGGACCACAAAGTATTACAAGTAAATGCAGCAAGAACTGTTTTCCAATCCTTCCTTTCATCTCCTTGAAAAAATAAGAAGGCCTGAGTTCCCATTCAGTATCAAAACTCCCACTTAGCGTTTACTTGCCACAACTGGTCCAGTGTTCCTTTCCACACCTGGAAGGTTCCACTTGGTCTGCATCAACCATGCATGGCTTCCTACCACCCTCTTCCTACCAGATTTCCCACTTTCTTCTTTGCCCATTTTCATCACTTTCATCATAACAGATGTCTGAAGGCTGGAAAAGTTTCTAAGAAAATTCATTTTACTCTTATCAAAGGTACTATTAACATCATTAGAAAGAACTTCTGAATGGTTAAAAATGACAATGAACTTTCTGAGAAGCTGAGAGTTCATGCCTCTAGAAAGCTTCAAGTAAAGGAATCTCCCACTGTGCTTTTAGCTTTCATTTCCAATGATTCTAAGTCTTCCCTATATATATGTAAAACCCTTAGGTGATTCTCCCTTTAAAAAGAGGGAAATGATTAGCCATAGGTGCTTCTATAACAGTGTAGAGAATTGAGAGTTTTTGCAAGTCCTTTAATCAGGTTATCACTTTATTTACATTTCCTTATTTTCTTCTTCTGCAAGAAAGCTAAAGATAAACTTCAGTCTGTCAAGATTGTCATAAATCTGAATCATCACTGTCAAAAATAATGTTCTATTTTTACACTTATACAGTTGTTCTCTTTTGGTTATTCTGATGTTTCCTGAAGTGAGGGTTTTTCAAAATTCGTAATTCAAAAAGTTTAGTATAATTTGTTTTAAGGTAAATCTTCACTATCAAAGGTTTCCAATATTAATATTTTTCTGTCAATCAGAAAAGGTAAAGTGTAATGATTCATTTTAGATTTTCATCAATATGAGCAGAAAACATGAAAAAAGGAAAGTTTCCTTCTCGAGGAAAACTTTCCATTCATGTTTCCTTACATCTGCAGTTATGTCTTTAAGGTTCCACTTAAGGTATAATAAAAAGGTCTTCAAGCAATAAGCTAAAAATTCTGGAACTCAATCATGATTAATTTCCTTTATTAGATATCTATTCTCAAGGTAAGTTCTAAGTAAAAAATAAATTTTATAATGCTTTTATGTTTGCAGAAGCTGTTGTGATGACAGAAATTACTCTGACTACTTTGAATCACTTTCATCTACTATAAAAATGTTATATGCCTTTTTCCTTCTTAATCAAATTTACCAATCATTGCCAATGTAGCAAAAGTTAGTACTAAGCACTGTATTTCAACATAAATTTTGCAGATAAGAGAAATATTTTAAGCTTATATTTAAATTATTAAATTTTATGGAAATATAGTTTCTTAGGTCAAGAATAAATAGTACATATAGGTAATGTGTACATACATTACATATATCACTGTATATATTTTATATATAATGTACATTAAATATGAACTTATATAAAAAACTATACAAGATTTTCAAGTGTCAAAGTATGGCATCTATTACAACATACGGATATATTGTGAATTTTCCAATTGACAAAATAGGTTGGTCACTTGTATTATTTCCTTCTTTCTTTTTTCAAGATTATGCAAATACTTAAGGTGGAGAACTAGGCAGTATAACATCAATTTCCTTTGAATTACCTTCTTGATCTCACCATGAAATGAAAGTGTGTGTTTATTCTAGAACATCCCTAAAATCCCTTGACATTCCATGTACTGTTTTGATTTTTTAAAAATAATTATTGGAACCCATAATATATCAGTACCTCATATCTAAAGATAATACTGTATATATTATAGTCCATTTGAACACTTTGCAAGAAAAACTGCAATATATACGGTTATAAAACTATGCTATAATTTTTTATGTTTTGCTTATATATCCACTGCCTAAGTCCAAATATTTTAAAACAACATACTTTGTTCAAAGAATGATTAATGTTGTTAAAATTGATTCTGTCTTCCCAAAGCAAACATCATTATATTTTTACACAGGAGACTAAAGATCCTAATGTAATGTAATTCCTTCTTCCCAACAATACCCCCTCCCTGAAATGTACAGGAATCTTTGAGTTACACCTGGAAGTGTAAATAAATGCATTTATCTCCCTTCTTCCCTTAGCTCCATTAAAATGAATAAAGAAAACAATGATATAAACTGATAAATGATGAGACAGGCGAAGGGCCTCAGTAATTAAGAAACTGTGGTATATTACTGGAAGATGCAGAACAAGTACAGAAAAGGAAACAAAAGGTCCTATTTCCTGGGGAAGGTGACGAGGACATAGAGCCAAACAAGGAGCCCACTTGTTGTTGTTGTTTTTTAATACTTTATTTATTTATTTTTTTAGAGATAAGGGAAGGGAAGGAGAAAGAGTGGGAGAGAAACATCAATGTGTGGTTGCCTCTCATGTGTCCCCTACTGGGGACCTGGCCTGCAACCCAGGCATGTGCCCTGACTGGGAATCGAACCAGTGACCCTTTGCTTCACAGGCCCATGCTCAATCCACTGGGCTACCCCAGCCAAGGCCCACTTGCTTTTTAGGATCTCGGTGCACTGGTAACTGAGAAATGCCATCTAAGATGAAATCAGACGGCAGACAGACCTAAAAATGCATCCGTTTAAAGTGTTCATGAGGAGGGCTCACTGGCCTAAACACAAATCATTCCCCTAATTTGAGTGCAGAATGCTAAGCAGAAAACAGTCCACCTCTGATGATAGATAGGTCAACAAGCTAAGTTAAATCTGAAGTACCCATTTTATAAAGATGGAAGGACCTGAGTGTCTTAATTCTGACTGCTATCACAAAATATCATATACTAGGAGGTTTATCAACAACAGAAATGTATTTCTCCAACTTCATGAGGCTAGAGGTCTGGGATCAGGATGTCAGCATGTTCAGGATCTGGTGAGCGTCCCCTTCAGGATTGTGTGGATTGGGGTCTGCCAACTGTATCTTCACAGGCAGAAAGAAAGCTAAACAGCTCTCTGTAAGGTTTTATAAGGACACTAATCTGATCCATGAAGGCTCCACCCTAATGACCTAATTACCTCCCAAAGGCCTTATCTCTCAAAACCATCTCATTATGGGCTAGGATTTCAACTTACACATTTTGGGAAACACAAACATTCAGTTCATTGCATTTAGATAAACAACTTTTGCATTTTGGTGACTTCAGAAAATGGGCTAATTTTTTGCATTAACACCATAAAGCAAACTTGATTATTAATAAAACTAAAGAATTGACTACCACTTATTAGAAATAGTTCAAGCCATTCTAATCTTGCATTTAAGATTGCTACTTCAGAACCAGAGACTATTTATCTAGAATAAATTATTCCCCACTAGTAAGAAAAGACTCTTCTGAGTTCTGTGCTCAATTATGCATTTTTCTAATCTAGTTGGGGAGAACAATATTGCAGGTACTTATGACTGCTGGGAATCATTTCCTCTAACCCTTTTGAGTGCTTATTTTCCAGGGCCCACGGTATTTTCCTCACATGCACGCACTAATCTACATTCTACTGACTACTTGGGGGGGGGTCTTCTGCCAGTCTCTGGAGTTCTCCTTACATGCATCTCTCCCGACTCCTGTACTCCATTCTATGAACACTAATAACCATGGTCCCCCGGACTCCCAATTCCATATCCTTCTATAGGGGATGCTGACAGACTCTGTCTGTGCTCCCTTTCTCTGCACCTTTACCTGGAAACTCTCTCAAGAAAGTTAGCTTGCTTAGTCATTGGCTCATCCTGTTTGCCTCCTATCGCTCAAGATCCAGTGTCCTTCATTGACTCTTTTCCAGTGGTGTGTAGACATTGTTTAGGGTAATTCAAATCCCTATGATTCCATCTTGATCAGAAGTAGAAATTTACAGTAATTTTTCAAAACTATTATTTACTTGGCTTAAACCAGGGGTATCTAAACTTTTGGCATCACTGGGCCACAGGAGAAAAGTTGTCTTGGACCACACAGTAAATACACTGTGACATATAATCACAAAAAAATCTCATAGTGTTTTAAGTAAATTTATGATTTTGTGTTGGGCTGCATTCATAGCCATCTTGAGCCACATGTAGCCCACAGGCCACAGGTTGGGCACCCCTGGTACCCCTAGCTTAAACTCCTTACTTTCTAGGACTGTTAATCACATGAAAGTAGGGGGTGAATTACAGACTCATCTTCACAATATACTAATTTTATTGTGCCATTCACTCCCTGCTTTGCAAACCCAAAATGGCCCTTCCTGCCCACTAAGTTAAATAGAAATACAAATGCAAGCCAATAGAAGTAGTTGTATAAGGAACTAAAACAGCGTTTTCCTTGTTAACAGATTTCTTATGTTCTAGCTTGACCTGAGGATACACTTAATGTAGAGGACTGCACAGACTACCCAGCTTCTATCTGATCATCCATGACTGACACTGTCAAACAAAATTTGTACAAGGATGGCACAAGAAGTCGTAGGTAACATTCCATGAAAACAACCCAGACTCCAGATAATCTAAGTGGTAGATGAGATTTAACCCCACAAGTGCAACACTTAAGGACTCTAACCAGAACACTCACCTACACATTTGACCAACTTCCCTGAAGTACAGTGTGGAAAGCTGTTCTAATCTACTACAAATATAAGAACATAGTCCCTTGAGTATTTGCAAGGGACTATGAACATTGTGAAACTTCTCCACAATGCTTCTACATATTTGTACACCTGTACCCCCTTTCCAAAGACCACATATAAGCATTACTATTGAGTATAAGACTTCTGGAATTATCACTTCTTTTAACACTTTTCAAAAAGAAGAATTTTTTAAGTAACAGAGTCCTTGCTGCCAGTTTATTAATATCTATTTATAAAGTATTAGAAAAGGAAAAAATATGTGGATTAGACTGATTAGGAAACATTTTCAGGGAAAACATTTTAATCTTAAAAATCCTTGTTTAGTAAACAAGGAAGCTCTACATGGTACTTCCACGAAAACAAAATTAATAAACATCATTATTCAATTCTTTATTACTCGATATATTATTCTTCAAACCAGATTTCAATATACCCTAATTATGACTCAATGGCTAATTATTTATATATAGGCACAGAATTATTTAGAATTTTTGTGGGTTACTCAGGATACATCCCCTTTAATACAGTGGTGAAATCAGCAGAGTCAATACCTTTTAATATGTCTATGTGGATGAGCTGTACTTGATCAGCCCCACTAAAGATTACCATTAGCATGTGTGCCGGCCATCTATCTCCACAGAAGTGCTGCACAACCAACTGCTCCTAAACTCCTGAACTTCTTAGTGTCCCCTTCCAGTGCTCACCAGTCTGCAGGTTGGCTGGAAGTCCAGTGATTTAGGCTAGACTTGACTGGGCTTCACACCAAGCTTCAGATTGAGTTCAGGACTGTTCTTCCTGCCTTTAGTCCTCATCTCTTGCACTCTCTTTTTCTCATTAACAGGCTAATAGGGACAGAACAGATAGTCTGTTCAGTGGTGAACTACATCATTTTCTCCACCACCAGAAAGATTTTTAGAGATAATGTTGATGTGATAGTCTTCCAGGAAGATGGATATGTTTGTTCAATCTTCCCTGAAAACTCCTATGTACCATCACATCATCTTTGACTGCATCCTTCTCTGTCTCCCAAACCTTTGCCAGGAGTCTCTACTCAAAGGAAGACTGTTGTTCGTGAACACTTGTTAACTTATGTGTCACAGAATTTTGTTTCTTGTGAGCCAAATATCATAACACCTTTCATAACAGCTACAGCCAGCTGCCTCAAAACATGAAGCCCTTTTCCAAGAGGAAATATTCCAAATGTTATAGCCTCTCAGAAAATTTACCTCAGAATGTCACTTTAAGCCTGTGGTTTTCAGGTACCTGTCAGAAACATAAAGCATAGAGAAATGTTATATTTGGATGGGAGAATAATAAACAGTAATAAATAATGACTTGGGGTTTCAGTGACTTATCAATACCTGACTGAACTCATTAGGTAATCTGTCTTCAGTCTAATTTAGTGCTATGAAGTTCCCTAATAGCTTATAAACCCGAACGCAAACGTAAGAGCACTACTGCTCATTTGTTTTCCCCAGCCACATCAACAGGAAAAAATTTCATCTTATAAGAATCAAAATCAGATTTAGACTGTTACTTGGTTGACCTTATTTGGAACCGCTGTCTAAAATTAAAGTTTAAGCAGTCATGTTCTTTATGAACACTGCTATGAAAGTGTAGAAAGATTTAGGGTCTTGTGCCTAAATGTGTGTCTCACTAATTTTTTCACAGAATAAACATTTTGCAAACTTGCTTCATATGTGAGTTTCCTGCCCTTCTGCTACTGGCCTGTGTATTCTCTATTGTACAGGCCAGAGATCTTGCTTGGTTCCTATGCAAAAAAAAAAAAAAGTAGACCTGGTATGCTTACTTCTATAACTGTGGCTGCCACTTAAAGATAACTAAAACTTTCTTGGAGTACAATAACCTAAAAGTCTTCAAGAACACAGCTACCTGGAAAATTCCTCAGCAGACAATAACAAGGAGCACTGGTTCCCACAGGCAGGCAAGATGCTCTTCCGCTCCAGTCATCTCAGGGTCCTACATGGACCCCCAGGTCCCTGCCCCTATGAAGATCCCTTCATAAAATGACTCAGAATTGCCTCTAAAAGTGACTTTAAAAAACATGTTTTTAATTTTTCAGGATCTATCATTCTCTATTGATCCTTTTAAGTTTTGTCTCTTCCTGGGGGAAAAACCATAGACTAGCTCACTGGAACAATTTGGGCCGTCTGAGAGTGACTCGTGTTTATTCTAAACAAAGTCAAATGTATTTTAGTCAATGTTTTAGCACTGTAACGACACAGATAAAATATCAGAAGCTTGGATTTCCTTCTCTCTGATATTGCTACACATCACAAAAGGCTCTATATAAAGTTGTGATTTATGTGGCAATTGGGAATATTCCCATTGGATTCTATTAGACATGAACACTTATGTTTATCTATAATTGTGGTAACATGTAAGCACTTGAGACTTACACATATATGTCATCACTCTTAAACAAACATTTATCAACTGCTTAGTGTGTTTCAGGCACTATACATGTAGTACGGATAATTAAACAGTCTTAGAAAGAGGGCTATATTCTGAGTTTTAAGAGAGCCAGAAACAGGAAAAGGACAAAAAAAGAAGACAAAAGCAGAATGAAATAAGCTACCAAATTCTGATTCACACACACATATGAGTGGCAAAGATCCTCTTGGCTTCAAATAGCCACGACTCAGTTGGTACCTGCCTTGAACCCAGGATCTAGCTGACACTACTCATTCCTCCTTTCTGGTCTGTCACTACATAGAATGCTAAGCCTGGTCACCCCTGGGATCCCAGGTTGAGTCACAGCACAGACCGAGTGGCTGAGATCTGGAGTAAAGGAAGTAGGCAGTTCCAAGGCACAGCAGCTAAACTGCTATAGTTGCTGCTAGTGCAATGCTGTTGAGTCCTGAACCGTGCTGATGGCCTGGGAGGAATCAGGGTGACCAGCATTACACAGCTAAAACATTACTGCCTAAAGCCGCATAGTGTCACATCCTCGGGACACACATCTTGTGGGGGCACAACTATTCAAACAGCAGTAGGGAAACATGTAGATGTTCTTAAGTGCTACTTTTAAGTTTATAGACCTTTTTATCCTTCCAGATAAAAAAATATTTACAGATTTCTGTACCATGACTACATGGAATAAGTAAATTTCAATTTAAATAGGAGTATTAACACCAGTTTCAACATTATCTTTAGCTAGGAGAAATTACTTCACTCAGATACTCAAAGGTCAAATGGCTTGAACTCAGGTCACTTAGAAGAGCTTACTTAGGGACTTGAGGAAAGCATTTAATATTGTACTTGGACTTAGAAGCATTTTCCCAAGGAAAAAATCACTAATACCAATTCTCACTTCCATCACAATGGGTTACCTCTCACAAGTCAGTCCAATGCCAATGCTTTTCAATAGTATCAGCAAACAATATTTCTGACTGACATCTCTCTTAATCTTAAAAAAGTAAACCTTCTAATTTAAAGTATCGTTGATATAGAAAAGACAAGTTAATCATAACAACACGATTTGGAGCTGGGATTTGAAGGTACAACTTTTTACATCATTTTTCTAAAAGCATCTCTTGGCCTGGGGCTATGCCTGGGACTTCTATATACACAGTCTGTGTAAAACTACAATATATTTCCCCTTAAGAATTTACATCCAAATATATGCTACAGATCCTTAAGAAGACTTTAAACTGTTCTAGAAATGTTACTAAAAATATTGATGATGGCAATTCTTAAGATGAGATGTTTCAATTGTTAAGATGAAACTTTGAAGATTGATTTTTTCCCCTCCATCATCTGAATGGTCTGATGTCATATAGTGTTAAAGAAAAAAACATAATTCAGAGAAAGTAATGTTACAACTCTGTACAATGAACACATGTACTTTATCAAGAAAGTAAATAATAAAACTTGCAAATTTCTTGAAGCCTTGAAATCAATCATGGGAAAAGAAAAAAATAAAGATCTGTGACTTGAATATGTTCCTAACATGTCTGCCTTTTGAAAAGATGACATTATAACATTGAATTTTTAGTTTCTCTCACAGTTAGAAATGTATATAGAGTCATAATTAAATATACTCATTATTGATCGACTTACATATAATGCTACAGCAGGGCCTAGACAAGAAGTCCTCAGGAGTTTAAAGTCAAAACTAATGACATGAACTTGGATAAGTTAGTGTTAATTATATGACAATAATTAAAAAGAAGTAGGTACTAAAATATGATCATGAATTCATTTAAAGAAAAGTCGTATATGATGGGAGCGATGACAAGTTCAAGTGAAAGATGAGCAGAAGTTTTGGGACAGGGGAAAAGTCAGCTCTCTTTTGGTCACTATACAAAGATGTTCTGGAAGATGTGGGGCTTCTACAGAGATGAGATTGGGTGAAAAATGACAAGATGGCGTCCCCTGCGATTAGAGTCACGGCACTGGCTGCAGTGATGCTGGGAAGGGAGAGACGGATGACAGAACGGAGGCCAGATTAAAGACTGTGCCTAAAGTCACAGGAAGTCATGTGTAGAGCTCAAGTTGGGACAGAGAAATTTGAAGACTGAAAACCAGCTTTCCAGGCCAAGAAGAAGTCGATTTCACTCTTATCTGTGAAAGAAACTGAATTAGGAAAAATAGAAGTAAGAACACTCTGAGAATCTTTCATTAAGACATTCCTATGTGGACAGTTTCTATTCAAAATCACAAAATTCTATGTAAAAACCAATGTAAACTAGTGGCAGAACAACATTTAATACATGTCATACAGAAATGATTCTAAAACAGGAAAATGAAGAGATAATAATGCTAATTTTGCACCCATTATTCAGAACTTCTACTTGAAAGTAAAGGAGACCAACAAAATTTAGTTAGGATATTAAAAAAAAAGCATTGGTTTGTTTGGCTGGTGGGTTGTTTATTTATTACTCTTTTACATGTCTCTCCTGAATATTTGGTATAAAGATTAAACTCACACAAACACCCAAACCACCCAGACTACCTCCCGTCACCTCAAACCGAACTGTCCCATTTGGGTTTATCTCACTCTTATTCAGGTATTCGGCTTGCAGTGTGCTTTTTAGTGAACTGATATTTGAGATTTGAAAAATTATGTCTTCTATTGTATAAAGATTTCTAAAAGGGAAAAAAGGAAAAGGAAAACAAAATATTGAGTCATATCTATTAGATCCGTAGAACAGCAAATAATTTTTCTTGGGACATTTTATTGTTATAATTATCTTTCTCTTGCTAGTCTTCTTTCATATATCCATATATACAAACACACACATACACAAACCAAGACAGGTAGGCTTTCCTGAGTTGCAGGGGAAAGGACCCATTACAAAGGGTCACCACTGTCCTCTTTTATGTCAAGACAAGAGACCTGAAGCAGCAACTGGTCTGCATCTTGAGAAAGCAAAACAATAAAGTAGGAGAGAGAGAGAATATGAATTCCGATCCTTTGAATTTACTTGTATTCAAATTATGTACTTACTTAGGGGACTTACTACATATATAGTTTTCTGAGTTTATGATTAAAAATATAAATCCCAGTTGAGAAATAGTCACTGCTCAAATTAAAGATACTTCTGTTTTTTATTAGATTTCCTAATGTTTTTATAAATGGATGGAGCATAGTGCCCCATTTGAAAGAGACTAAGATTTGTTTGTTTGTTTAAATAAAGAATGAGTTCAAAAGGAGGGTGGACTGAATGGCCAAGGCCAGGAGACAAGGTGAGCAGTGGTTTGAGGAGCACTAGTAGTATTACGACTGCAGAGTCACCGAATTCAGGAAATATCTGCACTGCCTTTTCCCACTCCTTTTTCTTTTCCTCTTTGATGGATATATAATAATTATATTTTATAAGAATGCCAGTGGTGACGGAAGTGCTTCTCCTAATGCAGAGGCTGTAAAGCTATCAGAAGAGCTTTAAGCAAATGTTATCTGTTTTACAGAAGAAATCAATTACCCGCAGATTGCTTAAACCAGTGACAGGCATGGTAAGGAATAAAATGTGTTAAGTAGAAAAGTTACAGCCATCAACATGTAAGGAATTACATGATATATGAAAGCAATCACTTGTTCAATTTACCTTCAAAACTAAAACAAGTTCTTCTGCATTGGAAATAAACATGAACCTCTCTCTGAAAAGGGAACAATTTCCAACTCAATGGAAAAAGTACTATATAAATTTTAGCTAGCAATAGTGCTATTAGGAGCACACAACCAGGTTTTCAGAGATAAAATATGTGAACTATTTAACATACTTATTTCAAAGTAGGCATCCGTTTGTCTTCATCTTCCTGCAATTCAGCATTATGTAATTTTCCAGATATGCCTGGAATGAAAGGAGTCTACTAGAAAACACTCCAGAATTTACAGTGTTCCTTACATTTATATCAAACTGCAAAGGGTTTTACTCCATTCAAAAGTTCTTGAGCATATTTAAGTTTTAATATTCATTATAATTTGTTGATAATGTGATTTATTATCTATTTTATCAAGGAAAGATTCAGAAGTGGGTCTTTTTTACTTCTTAAAGAAGAAAATACAAGTTTCAATGAGGCTCTGACAGTTCTTAAAAAGGACATCATGGTTCAAAATGCTCATCAAAGCTATTAATTGCTCAGATGGAGTTGGCATCTTGCTTGTGAAACAAGGTCACCATTTTTAGTTCTTTATCACATCAGTTCTTTAGGAGTGTTTGCATTGCATAATTTAATTTTTAAAACAAATTAATTCATATCACATGTAATATAAAAAAGTGATTCCCTAATATTGCAAAACAGAAATCATTTTAGCAGATGTGCCAACGGAGATAGCACAGCACACCCATCACGTTTTTGTGAGTGGCACTGTGGGCAATGACAGCCATAACAACAGATACCTGCCTAATGAGGAATTATTTTTTACTTTTTTTTTAACTGGGAAGTGTTTAGAAGAATTGACTCACATGATCTTTTAATAGAATCAGGAGTAATAGACCAGCTGGTATATATCATTCTTTTACAATATTCTGAGGGTGAGTTCTCTACAACGTAATTTTGGGGGAAATAAAATATGTATATTCAGATTCCATGCAAATTAATCCTCCTTAATGGATGAATGTTAATGATAAATTTAAAGAACTACACTTTTGAACCGTTTGCAAGTTAAGAACTGTAAGAAGAGCCATAGTGGTAGTTTTTCTTTTTTATCCACTTTAACACAGAAAACAATATTGTGCAAATTCCCAACTGAAAGACAACACTGCTAATGCTTCTTTCTCTGCAAAATTATCAGGTTGATATAATGGCGATGTCCTACTGATTATTCACCACAGACCTTCTAGCAGAATAATGCATTCTTAAAATGTGAACTTGAAGCTAAAATATTAAATATGCATTTCCTCCTCCTACAGGACATGTTGAAATGCCACATGCTGTTGGTGAGAATGACCCATAAATGTTGAATTTTTCTCCCCCTTGCTCTTCTTTTCCAGAAACAGTTAGTGTGGCGTGCAGTGAACCAAATCAACAATGTGATTCAAGCTGTCTCCACAGCTTCTTGGCAAAAGAAAGGATAAACTATAAAAACTCCCCTCCCACAGCTTTCAGCTCTTGCTTCCCACACTTTAACATCTTCTGTCACCTCTGGCGCTGTTACTGACCCATGCTAAGCCACACTAAAGGATGATAAGTTTGCTGCCTTTGCCCTTGTCCTGAGGGGCTGCACATTATCCTATCAAGTATCAGTAGCCATTTCTGTGGGATATTTGTCACCCCACGAAGGCCTTTGGAACAAATGAAATGGGCAGCGAATTACAAAAATGTCATTCTCTAAAGGAAATAGATGAAGGCTTTTGTTCTCCAGTAATAAATAGATGCCATAGGCTTATAACACTATTTTTATATTAAATTTGACAGGGTTACTATTTCTAGTTCATTAAGGGAACAGCTTGAAAACTATTTCTTTCTGTACTTTTAAAAACAATGTTGCTCCTCTCTTTTCTTCCCAGTAATAAATATAAACAACACTTGAGAATAGATCCTAGAAACAACAGGTTATGGTTAATTCCAAGTTACTTTTGCTAATGATTATTTTAAGAATGCACAAAAATCATTTTAGGGAGGGGTATTGAGATTATAAATGGATTATGTGAGAGGCACCTATGAATAGATTTTAAAAGTCTGATTTATACCTATTCCTCCTTTCTTTATAAATCACAAATACATTACTTCCTTTTCTCACTTTTCTTACACATTATAGTTTTACAGAGCACCATGATAAATATTCCATGGACAGAGGTCAAGCAAAGGATAATAACTCAATTCCTTAAATGAAAGCTTCAAAGTAAATCCTCTGTGTTTAACAGCAGTATACAGGGGTCAAGATGACAATGTCCCAGACTAGAGCATAAAATGTGTGTTAATACCTTTGAGCCTCAGTACATTTGTTAAATGGGTATACTTGGACTGACATACTTAGATGTTCTTTGAAGTGGAGCTTGAGCATGAGAAATAATATGTGATAATAAATAGCACCACATGCCTTTACACGGACTTGGATTGTGTGGTTTATCAGGTTGAGCTGAGCATTTTCATGTAGTTAACTATATTTCTAACATAATAGGTACACTTCTTCTATAGGTTGACCTACCTAATAATTTTAGAATTGCGCTAACCTCGCTCACTACGGTTATTTCATTAAACAAAATTTGTAAGATAAGGTAGTGAAAATAATTCATGGAAATTTCTATTTGACCTGTTAGAATATTGATGAAGACTGTTAATGGTTGTGATATACACTTTGTGAAAATGATTTAACATGGAATTACGACTGTGTTTATCTTTAGATTTTTATAATTCTATGTTCAAAATCATGACTCTTGCATAGATATATACTGCTGCATACCTTACAGTCAGTCCATATATGTCAATATTTTGACAGAATTGATTAGTAAAAACAGTACAAACAAATAAGTACAAACTGGGTAAAACAACTTTAATTTTCAATTAGGTCAAAGTCACCATTTCTTAAACGTAAATTATTTTTAAAATTTCAGCTGTATCTAATGCATCTTCAGTAGACATCTGCCTTATTTTACATTTTTAATTTCTCTTTGCTTCTCAGTGTAATACATGCCTGGCTTTGTGAACTCTGTGATTGTATGAGCTTTGCTAAAGTACCATGGGAACCAAAGGTTCTTCAAAAAATACTTAATCATATCAGTCCACATTTCTCCACTCAGTGCATGTCCTGATGCTCAAAGACTCAGCTTCCTCATTCAGAAAGGCAAAACTAATAACAGTACCTCCTTCAAACACTTGGTATGTGGAAAGCACTTGAATTTTTTGAAAAGTTTTCTTAAGCTATTTGTCATAGTATGTTCCCTTCCAAGTCAGAGAATTTTAGTGGGTGTGTTTCCTAACAACATTTAAATAATGTGAAAAGCAAAATATGTTATCCTTTGAATTTGCTGACATTTAGAAGATATACTCAATAATTTTTTAAACTAGCATTCTATTTCCAAAATGATTTACTTTCTTGATAAAAAGTATGTTATACACTAATTGCATCACTTCATATTTATATACATATACATATAAGTGATAGTAAGTGTGTTTTAAAATCATGTGCACTGAAATAGATCTAGGTGATCCGTTTCCTATCAATAATTTTCTAAGAAGACGGGACTAATTGGTCTTTATAAAATCTAGTAACAGTTTTGACTAAGACACTCAAAGGTTAGTAAGATACTCTGAACCTAGCTATTCAAATGCCTTTTTAATAACACCATTAATGTCATTTTTCTTAAGAACACAATAACCAGCACATTTAATCCTTCTGGAGAATAATTATGGAAGTTGATTTTCATCACCATTTTAATTTTCAGGTGATAATATTAAAGTAGATCACAAACTTGGGCTGTTAACAACATCTAGTAAAATGAAATGTAATTTAAACTGATAATGCAAAACTTTAAAGGAAATAAATCACTGCATTGAAATGGCTCAGCTTTTATTGATATAAGTTGGCACAAGTGACTAATAATTTTATTAAACTGATCAGAACAGATACTACACTTGCTCTTAGCCAAAAGTCCGAGAAGCAATACTAATTTTAAAGTTTACTTTCCAAATTTAACTTTGAGCTGTCATATCAAAACTATAGCTGGTTAAAAATTGCTTTGCAAAATCAGCCATGATGCGTATTATATAGAGATATTTAATATAAAGAGAATTCTTCAAATCATAATATATTAATTAGCTGCATGCTATAGCAAGCCACAATCAGATTACTTATTGAACTAATTTAATTTGCACAATGGCAGCTGATTTAAAGGAAGTATTCTCTTTTGAGCTTGTTTATAGAAATTGTTCAGTAAAAACTATTAGTTTGGGATTTGAAAACATTTTTCCTCCTCCTATTCTCTTTTTCAGAAAGACCGTTAGTGATATGTCTACCTTTGATGCATGGAGATAGAAATATATATAGGTATGTGTGTGTGTGTATATATATGTACACACACACAAATATATATATGAATAAACTAGATGAAAACCCACTGGAAGAAGAAAATAAATTCTAGTTTCCAAGATCAGTATCAGATTTTCATTTCTTGATGCCCTTTTCAAGATTCTTTAAAAGAATACACTGAGTATGTTTCTGAGATATACTCAGAACAAACGGCAACTGCCCACAGGCCTACATGCTTGTGTTCTGGAAAAGCAAATATTCTGCTTATTCCTAAGAAGTAGAATATCAGGGAGAGAATGAAGAAATAAAAACCTTGATCCAAATAAAGTGAATCTTAAACAATGTATTATGCAGAAAGGCATGATGCAAAAAGTTATATATATATATGATTACCAGTATATTTTGAAAGTGATGTAAAAATGTCTATGAAGAGCCTAGTTGAAAAGAGTGAGTGACCCAATTGGGTTAATATTAATTGATAAGGAACAAAACTTTGTCATGCAGCAGAGGTCCAGGCTTATGGAAAATAAAACTACTGCAGAATTGTGGCAGATATATTTTATAAGACATTCTAATTAAATAATGATATCCATAGTCCAGATATACCAATGGGTTCAGCAGTGGAAGTAAACAATAAACATGATGGGAGGAAACAAGAAGAACTCTGCTTTATTAAAATTTAGTTCCCATTTACATAAGGCAAAATATGTTCCAATTTAACTAGCTTTATAGTCCTCACCAATCTGTGATCACCTGCTATTAGTATAGATCTCATATTATAACCAAAAATTACTCAGGGATAAACAAATGTCTGATCACTTAATCAAAGAGACATTTGCCAAGTTAGGAAACACCTGTCCATGTAACATGCACCTTGCATAGTTTCCAAATGATGGAAATTGATGATCATACAGGCAAAAGCAAATTGATGATCATACAGACAAAAGCAAATATTCTGCTTATTCCTAAGAAGTAGAATATCAGGTAAAATCTCTGTTACCATAGATTTACTGAATGTCTGCTTTGTGTCAGGCACTATTGAAAGCACACAAGTGAACGCTGTGTGTTGAACACTCTTCGTCAATCAAAAAATTCCCTGAAATTTATGTAGAAACACAGTTTCTGAACTACAGGACCCCCAGCGATAAGATTAGTCTGAAGGACAAGAACACTGGTACCTGAAACCACATGTACTTTGTAATAGAAGCATTTATACATTTTTTCACAGACAAAATATTCTGGAATTAATTAAACAAACAGAAGCTTGATGTTCAGAAATATAGGTAGAATAACGATTATTGAGTTATCTGATGGTGTTTTCTTTTTCCCTTGTTGGAGTTACTATTTCAAGTTCATATTTTGATATTGGGATATGGAAACTATTCAGAATAAAATGAAATTAATGAAATAATGATACACAGTTGGTAATATGAATATAAACAAGAAATAGACTAATTTTCTCATGTGACTTTAAAAAAAACTAAATTTATTTAAAATTCAAAAGAATATATTCCAGAATATTTTGGAAAGTGGCAGCATCCTTAAAATGATCATATATCCATACAAAGTGGTAGCTCTCATCTGTAAATTTTAATTTAAGAGGGGACATTTTGTCAACCTCACATATATTTTAGATATTTACTGATTTAAGATGGTGTTGTCTTCTATATTCTTTTGAGAAAGCATAGGTCTTACTTTTGTTTTTTGTTGCCTCATATGTATTAATAGGTCAATCATATGAGACTAAATCATTTCCCCTTCACCTCATGAGATCTAGAAGAAAATTATATGTTAAAAGCAGGGGAGCAAAGCAGAAAAAAGAAAATAAATATATATGTATTATGAATAAAGGAGAATTTGAAACTATAAACCATATGCTAAATAAGTGTTCATAAATCAAGATCTTGGTTAGCCTACCCACTTCTCATTTTTCTTTCCTTTTTCTTATTTATTTTAGTGTCAAAATGATTATTAACAATCCCCACTCAACTATATCTTTTTATTTTCTACTTTGAGCCCAGTTTTCCATTTGTCATGCATTAAAATTTTGCATTCTACATTTGTAGAAAAACTTTTCATTTCTTTCAGTTTTCAAATCTGAAACTTCACACACACTCCCATCTCCCCAATTAAGTTGAAATAGAAATCAAACATATAAATAATAATACTTCTCAAAAGGAATTACTAAAAAGAACAGAGGAATAACTGGATTTTTTTAAANATTAACAATCCCCACTCAACTATATCTTTTTATTTTCTACTTTGAGCCCAGTTTTCCATTTGTCACGCATTAAAATTTTGCATTCTACATTTGTAGAAAAACTTTTCATTTCTTTCAGTTTTCAAATCTGAAACTTCACACACACTCCCATCTTCCCAATTAAGTTGAAATAGAAATCAAACATATAAATAATAATACTTCTCAAAAGGAATTACTAAAAAGAACAGAGGAATAACTGGATTTTTTTAAATAGTAACCTACATTTGCCTACCTTTTCCCTTTTAAAAGAAAACTCACAAACATTTTCCATGTTTTCTAGCTTTGTGAAGGCATTCAATAAACTAAAAAGAAATCAGCGCATGAACGGTGTTGAAAAGAACACAATGATTTTGCCAAGAGTACAGTAGCTGTGGGAACTTTCCCAATAGCCACCAGCAGCAGAGAGGAACATGGTGTATGCTGTTGGCCCTGTCTAGGCTCATTTAAGACAATCCAGGAGGTGAAAAACTTCAGACACCAAACTGTTTTCATCTGGATACCTACAATGGTTGGAACAGCCATGCTGCTGTGAGTTCTGATTATCTGAGCAGCTCATTTCGTCAGTGTGCGTTTTAAATAGTGCCTGACATAAAACAAATGCTTGGTAAGTCTCTGATAACAGAAATTTTGATCTGACCTTTGCCTATGCAGTAATCAAGTACTACTTCTGTAGCCAAACACTTTGCTTGGTATTGAACATTTCAGTTAACACCTTCACCAACCAGCGTGCCCAGAGCAATCAAAGCCCTGTATGTGCTTCAAGAGATTTGTTAACAAACTAGAACTTCAAGACTCTTGAAGAATGCTCAGGTGTTCTTTACTAGTCCAGCTTCTTAACTATCAGCCAAAAAAAAAAGGCCTACTTAATTAACTAATTCAGAAAAAAATAAAGATGAAAGCAAAGCAAACATAAAATGAAGAGAACATACGCTTTTTACATGATATATTCCAATATCTGTCTTCACTTACTCATCTTTCTGCCAGGTTTATGTATTTCTCCATTTACACATAAGGAATTGAGGGTTTTTAAGTGTTTTTCCCTGCCCTTAATAGATGCAACCATGTTTGTGATTCTAAAAGACACCCAATTTTTTTTAATTTATCAGAAAGAATTTTGTTCTGAAAAATCATTGTAAATTTAGGATCACCTTTTACTCTCCCCTCACTAAATCACCTACTGCTATTTGGTTAGTTTTTTTGAAAGAAACTTGCCATTCTACTGCAAATTTCTCTGTTCCCATGTTTTCCCAACCATTTTGAGGTGCGGCGAGAAAGAGACCACTAATGTTAATGCTAAAGTTAAAGTACAAACAAGAAATTTTAAATTCCCCCTAATACTAAGAACACTGAGATTATTCCTGGCTGGTGTGGCTCAGTGGGTTGAATGCAGGCCTGTGAACCAAAAGGTCACTGGTTTGATTCCCAGTCAGGGCACATGCCTAGGTAATGGGCCAGTCCCCCAGTAGGGGAAAGGAGAGGCAACCACACACTGATGTTTCTCTCCCTCTTTCTCACTCCCTTCCCCTCTCTCTAAAAATAAATGAAAATATTAAAAAAAAGAACACTGAAATTAAATACAGTCATCTTCTCCTCTCCCTTTCCCTCCCACCTTTCCTCCCTCCCCCCATAAATTCTACTTTTCAAGTTCACAGGCAATTTTTTGAAAATCTCAGTCTATCAACTATTACCTCATAGTTTATTACATAAACTATTGCTTTTTTCAAGATATGTTTACCCATAAGCTAATTACAGAAAATGCTGGTGGAATAAGAAATGCATGTTTTTATTATTATTAAGAGTAAAACAACTTATAAGAACATCCTGAAGCAAAGGGTTAGCCTTTTTGCATCCTAAAAGATGAGCAGCTAGCAGTTCTGCCCACTAATGAGCTGCTTCTGACCTGACTAAAACCATTTCAGGACCCGTCTAATGTCTCCTCATTTGCAAAGGCCTTCCCCACCCCCATACCATTTCCATCCAATGGGCTGTCTGCCTGATCTGCATGCAATATTGTCCGCCAGCATGAACGATTTACAATGGGCACTTTATTTCTGTAATTTAAAAGGAAAAAGAGAGAGAAACAACTGCTGATGCAAAATATCACTTCTTCCTTTCTAATGGATGAGTAATAACCAAGAAATTTCTGAAAAGCTGTCCAGGGTGCCTGTCAGGGCTGGCAAAATTTCTGACCCAGAGAAATATATTCACAAACAGCCCGTGTGATTACGAGTTACAGGCCCTTTGGAGAAAGCTGCTTAGAGAAGCACCAGAGAAATGATGAAACTAGTCTAAATACTTGGCACATAGACTTCACCATTCATGCACACATACGGTTTTGCACAGAAGAAAATATATAAAATTATATGTTCTGAATAAATTTAAAACAACATATATAGAATATACATTATAGAGTACTCTACAATGAAACTGTATTTCAATAGATGCCAAAGGGCTGGAAATCAAGAAATGAATGTAAATTAGATCAGACATTGGCACCTTGCAAATCCATATTCCCCTCAGCCCCAATCCTTGTGCTCCAATTTAACTTGATTCTGAAAATCCTCTTTGTGGTCTGATTTGGAACCTATTACCTCTCTTTTGAAAGGAGAACAATGAGGGAAGAGAAAAGGAATATGTGAAGAAAGGTAACAATAATTCACTTGAATTAAGGGATCATTTTGCCTCATGTTCCCTTTCAGTCCCTCCTGCCCTTGCATAGATCCTGGCATTGGTTTCTGTTCCAGTGCCAATTTAGTAAAGGCAATGGGCATTGTGCTGGAGTGGAGAGGAGCAGCATAATGTCTTCAAATGGAAACTGTTTGTCAAACAGAAGCTAACTGAGCAAATGAGGAAATTAGGGGTTAAAACAACTGTGATGATGCAAATCAGAGCTTTGTTCTACCAGGGATTTCTCTTAACAAGGGCTCTTGGCAGCAGGCGCCTATGACTGGTCCCTTGGGAAAACTCTGCAACTTGGGCATAACTTTCCTCTAGGCATTCTCTCAGAGTGCTGTCCACTTTGCAGAGTGCGAAAAATTTGCCTCCAATAAGTGAGGAGCTGAACACTTAACAACGTGTATGGGATGCACACAATATTATTTCCACGGACTTGAAACCAAAATAATTAATGTGGTGTTTATCCACTACCCATACATGGAGTAAATTTCTTGGATAAAAATTAGTTAAAGCAGCAATTTAACATCCCCTGGAAGAAATATCTGGTTGGTTGACTGCAATTTCATTTATGAATCAGCAGTTTGGGTACTGTTATAAACATAGAGATTAATTTTATGATGTTAGCTGAGTTTATTTGTGTTTTGTTTAAAACTCAAGCAAACCTCCAGGTGTGATAGGGGGCAGTGTGACATAATAGTGACTTTGCCTAGTAAGCAAATCATGTAAATACTAATGGAATAAATCATATAAATAGTAACTTATGTCACATTTAGAGTCTTCAGAGCACTCTATAGGTATTGCCACTTGATTCTCATAATAACCCTGTGAAGTAGAGAAAGGAGATATTTTTAATTCCACAGTTGAGGAAACTGAGGCCAAGGGAGCTATCCTACTCAAGGTAACATTTAACCAGCACTTTAATTCAGGGTATCTGACTCCAACTCTAGTGCTAATTTTCAACTCATTGGGCTAGGAAAATACGTTAAATTTTAGAAAAGGGCTTTTATGGCTGGTCAAGGTTACTGCTTTTGGTTCAGAAGTGAAAGAGCAAAAGGGGATGAAATTCACCCTCACCATTCAGAATCTGCTGTAGAATGAAATGCATTTGTGGGCACTGATACTGTACATATACATGGAAGTGTGTATATGCAAGTGTGCACATTCACACTCTGTGTGCCACCTTGCCCTACAGATGTTGATCAGTACTCACATGGCTTGTGTGGTTGAAATGCACTGGTAAACCTGGTCTTAGTCAATTTTGCAGCTTCTACAACCATAAAGGTTCTTGTTGGCTGCCACTATCACCTGATTATCCTTTAAGAATAGATGCCCATCGGTAAGTGACTGGATCAAAAAGCTATGGTACATTTACACAATGGAATTCTATGGTGCAGAAAGGAAGAAGGAGCTCCTACCTTTTGCAACATCATGGATGGAACTAGAAAGCATTATGCTGAGCGAAATAAGCCAGGCGGTGAAAGACAAATACCATATGATATCACCGTTAACAGGAATCTAAACAGCAAAACAAACAAGCACGCAAAATATGACCAAAGACACTTAAATATGGAACAGGCTGACAGGGGCCAGAGGGGAGAGGGGAGAGAATCATAGGGGGAAAGGGGAAGGACTCACATGAACAAGTATAAAGGAGACATGGACAATAACTAAGGTGGGGGGCAGAAATGGGAGGGAGGTGGGGAGCACTGTGGGGGGCAGGGATAGGAATATAAGACAGAAAACTGTACTTGAACAAGAATTAAATAAAAAAAGAAGCTATCAAATAGAAAGGAAGAATAGAAAGGTGTCGTTCACCATAACAACCCCAACAACACTCATTTTCAGTGTGCCCTGGATCAGGGACAGCATTCAGTGTCTACCACACCTGAAGCTAAACTTTGAATTCTTAATTTTCAATTTGAAAAGGAAGGTGGGACTATTTCTTTATTCAATGTATTTATGAATGCACTACTTTCATTTTTAAAAATTCCAAAATATTTGACTTCCTTTTTTATGGTACAGATTTTATATGTCATTCTGAACATATGGAACTCAGAGTAAAAATTTAGTTTGCTGTACACTAATAACTTTTTCCTTGTATTTCAGCCTAAAGTAAGGAAATTAACTCCATGAATGTATGCCCTGAAGCACATGAAAAGAAGCAATACATGTACACGACATAAATAAAGGTAAAAAATACAAATGCCACATATCATGGTTAGTTTCACAGGCTTGGTTTTTAATTTCTGCCATTTTTTTCACCCCAAGAGTTAAACAAAGAACAAGCTAACAGCAAGAGATTAATGCAAAAAGAAGTGGCTCTTCCCCAAACATTCTGCCTTTTTTATACCACTGTCTGGAAAATAAATGGAGGTTTCTGAAACTAGCAGTGCTTTTGCATTTTTCTTCATTAGGAAGTGTATTTGTAAAACAAGCTCCAAATTTTTGCCATTCATGATTCTCGGTCACAGGGTGATAGTTTCCAGTGACACAATCTTCAACGTGTATGAGCCAAAGGATCATTTCTCATCCAGGGCTCATGACACACGCAGTTGAGGCGCAGCTGAGACCACCCCTCCCACACTCTCCACTTCAACAACAGCAGCTCATTATCAGAAGCACGTTGCAGAGGGCGGGGCAAGCACAAAAATCCATCTGATTGCCTGCATAGCTCTGCAAAATCCTTCCAGGGGAGAAAAAAAAAAGATACGTGGGAGAGGAAAGAGAAAAAGGGCTGGGAGGGTGGAAAAGAGCAGGAATGAGGACATGAGCCCTTGCGGGCCCATAAGGACTGAAGTTTAATGGCTGAGTGCTTGTTTTGAACTGTGACCTGAGGTTTGGCTGGGCACTAACAGTGGCATGCCTCATCAGCCACTGTCATAGCCACCCCAGGGTATACCTCCAGTGGGGAGTCAACTCCACATCCTGAATTCTCAACTACCAGCTACCCACTGCCTCCTCTGCACGCACTGCTGAGACCCTGCCGAGAAATCAGCATGCAACCCAAGGAAGCATCCTTTCCTCTGGAATAAAAATTAATATTACTTGTCATATTTCATGTCTGAGCTCTTTTCATGCTTTATCCTCTGGTAATGAGGGCTAAATTACCAATATTAGTAGATTTTCATGGCTAGCACAGAAAGAGCTGTTACCAGAATAAATGTTTGCCTTGCTTCTGTTGGACACAGGCTCTGCTAATGCAGCTTTGCTAATTATTTCTAAATAGGCAATAATCTGCATCCCCTAGTGCTGGATAGTGGATTGGCCACGTACCTGCTATTTCCCTTATTTACATGTTTTACAACTTTATCAACTACACTAATTACACTCTGAGCACTGTTTAAAATTTTCTGTTAATAGAGATACAATGATGCACCAGAGGATGTGTATTTATGCCATAATTACGCCTCTGTTCCTACGATGCAGTCTCCAATTAGCTGTCTACGGTGGCACAAGCAGCTGCCTGATATTCTAAAGCAGTGAAACATCTGCACGGCGGATGATACGCTCACATGGATTTTTTTTTAAGCCTAGAAATTTACACCCAAGGGAGTGCAGACAAATAGGAGCCTGTCATGTGCAGGGATGATTAGAAATCCTCACCATGGCAACATTGGAGCAGCCATGTCACAGAGTGAGGGGACACATGTCTAGATGAAGGCGCTAAAAACATTTGCCATTTTTTTTTAGCTTCAGTCTTCCAAACTTCCCTCCCTCCCCCTTTCTCTTTCTCATATCCTTCTCTTTGCATCTAAAGCCAACCAAAACAGCAGGTGAAAAGGCCAAAGTCTGCAGCCATGCAAGGCATGTGACACATGGGATTTAGTGTTAGGAAAAACAGTATGCAATCAGAAATGTTAGACCCAGAACACATGCAGGGCCAGGAAAGGGTTTGTGTGTGTGTGTGTTGGGTTTGAAAAATATCATAATTGTTATTATTTTTTAATGACGGGTTGTGTTGAGAGCAAGAGGAGAGATAGGAAATAAGTATTAGACCGAATACAACAGTTGAAGCACCTTATTCAAAAGATGACACCTAATTTAAAATTTCCTTTTAACCCTCATTAACAGTTACAATTTCTGCATGAACAGTTGGCTAGCACACATTAGTGAGAGTCGGGTAAGGCACACAAATGTCTTCTAGTCTGATATTGAATATATTTCTTAATGGCTGCTCCTTTGATAAGCCTGTGTGTATAAAGACAGTGCATGGGTGTATAGTTAAAAAGGTTTTAAACCTGATAGGCAAAAATAGAGGAAAGGAAAAATGCATCATGATATATCCTAGTTTTATTGATGCATCCATTATATTAATTTTACTTTTGTAAGAAATAAACTATGCTTTGCCTATACTTTGATCACAAGACTTCAAAGATGCATCTCATGGCATTTGTTGTTTTTGCTCTATTATATTGCCTTTATTCTTATACAAGAACACTGAAATTGAAGTTATTCATTTAAAACTGGTTTTCCAAACAATAATCTTATCAGATGGTCATGGCGACACTTCACAATTAACAACAAAGACACGTGTAGAGGTGTTTAGCAAAGAGCTGAGAGGTGAGTGGGGCTACTACTAGTGAAATAATTAGAGGGGAAATACTTTAATATGAAGAGTAATTATAGATAGGAGCAAAAATGTAACATATGTGCTAAATTATAAGAGTACCACAAGCAATGTGAATGGCACTAAGGATCAAACCTAATCAGCTGAAACCACTGCCTGCTCTGTGGCTGCAGTGCCCGGGGAAGGCTCTGGGTCACCCACACTTGTGTCACTGCACCTCACTTTAGGTGCCACCTTAGAATTTGTGAGATGTCAGGGTAACACCCAGATTACTCTCTCACAACTGGACATATCTTGGGATTGAATTCTGGGTGCACATCTTTAAAAAATCTTTAATTCATTCTCTGGAGGAAGAATACAATATTAGGAAATGCATTAGTTATTAAGAGTCAAATATATCTTTTTGTTAATGAACTAAATATTTGCATATATGCATAATAAACATATGCATATGTCTGCATACACACATAAAGACTGGCAATGCTCTCAAAATAATTACATAATACTATATGCTCATAGTAAAAAAAAACCCTCAAAGTTGGAGTTGTGTGATTTAGAAGCAGGGTTTTATAATTCCTCAATACACTTAAAATAATTTCATGAAATGCTATTCAAAATTTTAAAGAAAAGATCATTTCACTTAACAGACTATATTAGCATTATCTTGGGTTAATGGCAAATAAGTCTTCAAAGCCCAATTCTTCTCATTTCCCAACATTCTGGTCCCATTGGGCACGGGACAATCAGTGTTTCAGGCAGCCCTGCCCCCTCATATCTTGGCTCTTATCAAACATTGGCACTTACAGTGTTTACCAATGAAATCATGAAACATTAACGTTAACAGGAAAGTGTCTTTCCTGTACTTAACACTTTGGGCAGTGTGGGAAATAGTTACTCATTCAATTCCAAAAGAGAAACTGAGAGCTGCTTTCATTTTCCCATACCCAGCGAGTGAATTATGAGGCAGTTGGATGGTGGCCACATAAATAATTCTTGTCAGGACTCTGGTCTGTGGATCTCATTGTCCCTCAGCAAACCATATTTCGTACAAGCCTTCTATTAGAGAACTATGATACTGGAGATCCACCATCCACCACGTCTGTCAGTGCAAGGACAGAGTTTATCTGATAAACAAGTCATTTTTGGAAACTGCAGATGCTCCCACTGTGAAGTATTAAATGTGGCCCCGCTTAGATACATAGAATGGGGTTCCGGCCGACTGCACGCAGGCTGATAAGCTCTCCACAGCTCAGAATGCTGTTTGCCCACATACTAATGTTAAACAAAAGAACCGCAGACTGCAGAGAAAGGATGCAGGTCAGACTAGTAAATTGCTTAAACCCTTAGGCAGCCTTCTGAAAAGAAAAGGCATGAAAGAAGCTGATACGAGCTTTTATGCAGAATTGTTCTGTTTATTATCCCTATTAAGGAAATGATGGCAAGTGTCTTGTTAAACTCCATATTCCCAATCAGGCAAGAGGACTGACTTCCTTTTTAAACAAGATGCAATATGCCACTGGTTGTCACTTGATAAACCATACATCTCTTCTATATTATTTCTACATTATGAATATAATAAAAAAGACAATAATAAAGCCGTACACGTGGTAACCATAAATGCTATTCAATTGTGTTCTAGTGTCCCCCTACTTGATTTGTCACTGGGCAGTCCGAGCTAATGACAATCTGTTACGGGAGAAATACATTTTTTATAAAAATTTCACAGTCTCCCATTAAAACTTTGTTAGTTTAATTGGGATGACTCAATTACAAATGAATTGCTGGGACAGTTTAATACTAAAATCAGAATAAAAATAAGTCATTGTGGCAACACATAAACTCAACCTGAGCAGAGCAGGGGTATAATTTTATTAGTGAAATTCTCCAGTGGATAACGTGCCAGTCAATACCGAATCTCCCCCCTGTGAGGGGTTAGAGCTTGGGGGAGGGAGGGGGCGATTCTTGAGTTTGCCAGACTTCTAATGCTTCCCCTCAGGTCTGACCCCTTAAGAAACAGCCTTTCCCTGAAAGCAGAATTTTCTTCTGCTCAACCTCCTCTCCTCCTTCCCCTCCCACAGAGACACTCCCATTCTGATTCATGTGTTGGGACAAAGGAGATGAGGGAAGATCTTAAGGCTGAAGAAAAATCTGACGAGGGAACCCTAACAGATGAGAAATCCTTCCTTCTGAATCACAAAGCAAGAAAAGATTGGCAATCAAAGGGCCACTGTATAGCAGAAAGAAATAAAATTACATGATGTAAAGGCAGAAGAAAGCAAAAACACACAGTGCAACTGTACTAACAATAAAAAATTAAAAATTACCCTTTGCTTGAAAGTAGTATAACATGTCATCCAGTAGTACTTTGACATTTCCCTGCGGCTTTTCTCAACAGGCAACAAATGAAAACAATCTTGAAACTGCTCTGCTAAGGGCTCAGTGCAGGAGGCCTGTCCGTACATTGTCATCGGATAATCTCACCATTATGGTCTTACTTAAAAGCATTGACGCCTATAGGAGCAACAGGTTTTTAACAGGAAATACTCAAGTCTAGTCCCAAATCATAAAAGTAACAGACAAAAAGTAAAAGATACCATGTACACATACCTGCTGATATGATTCTTCCATATCACTATCAAATTTTAGAGAAAATAAATGTGTAATGGTTCTACCCTTAAGAAACACAGAAGCTGAGAAATATTTTTAAACGGAGTACTAGAGTAATAGCAAAGAGAGCCCTGGCCTGCAAAAGGGGAGCAGAAGTGGGCCCTAGGTTTGCCCAAGGACAGGTGCTCAGGGACTACGTGGACTTCTTAGGACCAGGCGAGAGCTCAGCTAACAACAGACATCAAAGGGAATGCGAGGTTTACAGAAGTAAAAAAAAAAAATCATCTGCAGATTAAAACAAAACAAAACAAAAACAACCACATATGAGAGTCTGACACTGTGACATTGCAACTCTAGTGAATGGTCCGTGGAGGGAGCTGTTGACACAAGTTCCTGTGTGGAGACAAAATGACACCACTACATCCATCTGTGAAAAAAAAGAAGGAAAAGGAGGAGAACTTAACTAAACAACACGTTGAAGTAATTTGGCAGAAATAACTTCCCTTTGAGCTACAAATCTGCTGTCCAAGGGCATCACCTAACGGAGATCCCTCCTAGGCCTCGGCCCCGCTGTGGGTGGCTCAGAGCCAGTGTCACAGCTTCTGTCTGTTCAGAGAGGAGGCAGATAGTCTTCAAATCACACAAATAAACCCACCACTCCAGAGAGCAAAGCTCTGAGAAAGGCTGGGAGAAAGTGAGTTAACCCCTGCCATGCAGGCCACAGCGTCATGGCAAATACGGACTGTGGGCGAGGCAGCGTCCGGTGAACGGGCTGGCAGGACGCTCTCATCCTGAAGGTCGTTTTCGGACCCCTCAGAAGGGACAGGGCATGTGGAAGGAGTATCATTTGGGGTAATGTCTGACTTCATAATGCATAATTGGAGCATTACTTCAAATAATTTTCATTTCACACGTTTCCCGGTAAAGAAGTTTTGCAGAGTAAGCCTTTCTTTTTCTTCTAATTCCTTGGCAACAGGCACTGGCAGGTTTTGGATGATGAAAGTGGGAGATTATATATGCGGACTGAGGATCCTAGCTGCTCAAGATTTCTCTTCAAAGACCCGCACCCATCTACTCTGGAGGGTCCTTCGGGGCCCAGGACGACACTGTCCCCCCTACAGAGGGGCTGAGCAGAGCGCAGCGCAGGGTCCTCGGAGCAGGGTCCTCAGAGCAGAGTTCGTTCTGCTGCAGCCCCTCTGAGGAAGGCCTGTGGGAGCAGCGCACTTTCACAGTAGCGATGACGTTTGTTGATAGGTTTTTAAAAATTTGCTGACTTGCTCCTCCCTCCCTTTCATTTCTGTAGACCTGTATGTGTGAGACGGTGAAAGCCTCAGCTCAACAAGGAATATTGTGTAACTTGGTAAATTTGCATTACTTTGGACTAATTAATATTTTGGGAGATACAACTTTTTTTTTCTAATAACACATATTATTTCTTTTTTGGGAACCTACCACAAAGGCTAATATCTGACATTGAGGAATCTTTTGCAAGCACTCATATTGAAATGAGAAAGATAGTCCTTTACTTTTCAATTTCTGTGGAATTTACCCTCACATTCAGCTTTACCACAAAGCGTTTAGGCCTCAAGTCACAGAAATGATACATTTGGTTTGGAGATGTGAAAGATTCTCATGAATTAACATTTAACAAAAAGAAACAATACAAAAATAACAATATCAGCATTATGTTGTGACCCTAGATAGACTTGGAATGGTAATGAAGAGGTACAAATAAAACAGGAACATTTTTTCCCATGGAATTGTAGTGAAAATTTATAAAAGGGTGGGGCTCCTACTTGAGACCTTAAGGATGCCCTTGAATTAAAACGCTCCTTCGACTACGATATAACATTTATTCTCAAGCTTACAATGTCAGACAGAAGTTATTAATAATATCTAGGTTTCAAATACAGAGACTATAATAAAAAGATAATAAGCATTAATTAATGCTTTAATTAATTAATTAAGAGGAACACTTTTTATTCTCTTCATTTTCTTCAGTAGCTTTTGCTTTTTGCAGAGTAACTTCAGGCCTTGAAGTAACTGCCTAAGATTACTCTTGATGGATAACCTACAGTTGGTTCCTAAACACCTGTTATTTGCCTGTTACTCACAACATATTAAGGACTTACATGTTGATACACTACATTCGATTTTATCTTCTAATAAAAAATCCTTCCAGGTGTGTCAGGCTTTCTTGTGTCTGAACTGCTGAGGTGTTTGTAAAGTATGTTCATTGGTCACTTGACATTAGCATTAACTATTGTTTGGTAATTATTTAAATTCAGCCATATACAAGAACAGATGAGGAAACTTAAAAAATAAGATAATGAAATGAAAATAGAAAAAAATTAAGGGAAGGAAAGTTAGTGATAAGACAATTTGGTCATTTTCTGTCAATATGAACGTATTTTGACACCAAACATATATCCACGATAGTATCCAAAGGAGCAACATATTTTAGACTTCAAGCAAGTGTATGCATAGATTGTGTTTACATAAGTTAATACATCATAAAGGTTAAGAAGGAGACTTTTGGAATCAGCAATATTTGTGTATTTAGTATATCTCCCAGTTAGCTGTGTGCCCTTTTAACCTACTTGACATTTCTGACCTTCATTTTTTCACATATAAAATGGTCATGTAAACAGCCTAACCCAGAGGGAGATATGAGAATCCACTGACTAGTGTAGCCAAAATTTCATTAATTTAGTTAACTAAGGATTTTATATTGAACCAATTATAGACCTTGATTTTATTTAAAACAAGCTAGTATAGATAAATTATGTGGTCAGAAAATCATGCATATACACTTACAATTTTTGATTGTTTTTGGAATGAAAAGTTTGAAAATATAGAAGAAAGGCACCAGAGTTATTTGGATATCGGGGGTCTGGCCTTCATTTCTACTCCGAGGAAACTCATGCTCCTCCTCAGTGTCCCCCTCTGCAGACCCTGTGGTTCGACTCCGCTGAGGGACACTGCTCTCCTGGCAGTTGGGGACTTACTGCCAGCCAACAGCCTCCCCACTCCGGCCACTCTGAGTGGGGGAGGGCCTTATTTAGAAATCCGTTACTTTGGTTTATCAGTTTCTCAGACAAGTCAGAGCCTTTGGGAATAAAAACAGGTACTGCTGACAACCACTCTCAGACGGATTCTCTCTAGCAAAGAGGGACATGTGGTCCATCTATTGGTATGTATCACTCTATTGGGCAGCCATTTCTTTTAATTAATACATGAAACCAATACCTTGTGAAATATTTCCCCCTCACTCATGCTCACTTCAAAGTGATATGGAAGTTCTCTCTCTAAAAAGATTTTTAGTGAGTTTCAAGGAACTACCAAAACTGTTAAATAAATACTATTGTAAGGTATGAAGGACATCTTTGTCATACAGAAATTATTCTGCAATAGCAGTTTTTAAAAGCAGAGACCTATAAAAGTTTGCCTATGTTAATTTGGTAGTATTGATACAATTATTCATAGAAAAGGAGTTTGCTGACTTAAACTAAATAGGAAAATACCTACCAATTTTTATACAATTTCAAAAGGACATAAAAGCCTGATATTAGTACTTCTTCATTTTTGCCTTAATTTAAAACTGCAAGCCACTACTGACGAACCTTTTACTTTTATCTCCTGGGTGATATCTCCATTTTCTCTACCTTACACAGAGATCCTAAACTGATGCTATGAACTTCTGTTGTGTTAGTGATGATGCAACAACATGCCTTTCTGACCAGGTGAGGTGAACAGAATCACCTGCTGTGAGCTGCGGGAGCTCTTCCAGGTGGGTACTGGATCATCTTGCCATCAAATGTGACCCGACACGCTCAACAACAGTTGATAGATGTGCAGTAGTTACTAAGGCTAAACTCTTGATCAATATGTCAGATTTCAAAAGCGATTGCAACAAAGTAGACTCTGGATTATGAGTTAGCTGAATGCACAAAGGCAATGGAAGGACAAATCAGGCAGGACTGCCTGCATTTTGCATGTCAAAGGATAGAGCTCATGATGCTGGATCTATAAATGCTCCTAGAATTTAGGAAGGCAGTAGTCTGTGGATCATTTGGTAGGCTAAAAATGTTAAGCATCACAAGTTAATTATAAGTAAGAAGAAGAAAGAGGAGAGGAGCATGCGCACACCACACTGAATTTTTGTAAACCCCAGTAATTCTGCCCAGGCCTGTGACTTGCTCAGACCTCACCTAAGCATCCATTAACATGATAATGTGCATTAATCCCGCCAAACACAACTCATCTGTCATCCTCAGTGGCAACCCATCTGTGAGCATGTTGAGGGGGGAAATTCACAGTTTTAGCTGTCGAGGGATTAGCTTCAGAGGAAAGGCTGATTTTCTGTAATTCTTTGCTAGGGAAGCACTCATTTGTTTGCATTTATTGAAGCACCTATTTACTCTTCAGCTTTCATCATCTCACCAACATCTTAAGCAAAAGCTAAGCAGAGGACGGATAAAAAGGCAATAAAAACATCTCAGGACAATCAAGCTGAAGCCTAATTTAGTTTTCTCTTAAAGTTCATGATATTATTTATTCCTATTTCTTGGGCTGATCGCAGATATACATTCTCTCTGAGAAAAAGAAAAACATGTGCATATGTTTATATCTACGTGTTCATCAATGAGCGATGCTCTCCCGTACTCCTTTTATCTGATTGATGTAAAATGGGTTAAAAACTATATGTGTTTATTATCATATGTATGTTCTGGTGGGTGAACAAGGAAAAGAAGATATGGCTTCAGAGAAGGTAAAGATAAAAACTGTAATTTTTCTCTCACTGATTATTTAAATACAAGTACAGTGACTTCTCTCCTTGCCATTAAATCTTACCCAGTGGTTTAAAGGCATGTTATTTGGGCTGTATCTACTTTAAACAAAAGTACAGCTAACTTCCTTCTAATGTAAACCTATAAAAACATAAGAAGCACTGGGAAGAGAAACACCACTGAAATGTTTGAGAATAAACTGCCTATTCTTTTCAGTCAATTTAGTGGAAAGAAAACTCAGTCACAAGGCATCATGATTGCCTGGGTGACTTAGTCATTCACTTTTCAGTGGGTTATCTTGAAATAATCCAGTAATGACCTTCTGCGTCAAAGAAAAGATGCAAATATTTAAAAAATAGGCATCACAAAGCAACCAGTTGGACTAATTTTTCATCAAAATGATCTGTCATTTAACTAGTCTGGATCAGCACATTTATTTTAAAAAATTATGTTATTCCATGTGTGGGCACAGTTAGGCATTTTGTTTTTGTTTTTGTTGTTCTTGTTAACTGTATGAAGACAATAATCTCATTTATTTTTCTTTTCCTAGTCTAGTGTCCTCAAGTGTGGTCTGTAGGATATTAAAAGATCTTCGATGCAAAATTTTCTATCACATAATAAATTTGGAAAAAACTGTGTTAAGTAAAGTTAACCAAGTTAATTCATGACAGGACTTCTTAGTTAATGAATTTTACCCATCTGTAAGTAGGAAACAAACAAGGCAGTTATTTTACATTGTGTGTGTATATGCATGCAAACATGTGACCGGGCAGGTGGCAGAGGGTGTGGACAGGCCTCCAACAGTAAATGCAGGCAAAGCACAGAGTAAGCACTTCACCAAAATTAGCTAATATTGTTAGCATGCATATTGTTTTCCAAACATATTTGGCAACATATCTTTCCCCCAAGTAACATTACTTGGAATTAAATTTGCAGAGCTCACTCTTGAAAACACTACCATAGACTAACACTGCAACACTTCTATTCTTAGAAATATCTGTTGGAAAATTTCTCCAAGTACTAAACCCTCAATGTGAAAAGAGCAGAATGATTTTTTTATGTACCTACTAAAGAAAGACAATTTAAACCAATACATTCAAGGAAAAAGCATCAAACTAGAGAACTTGTTACTTGATCAACTTTCTTTTGGGTACCTGGTACTGAACATTCATTAGCACCTGTCCATCATAGCTGGTAAATTGAACAGATGTTAGAAAGCTGATACAGGAAAGAAAAAACTACCATTTAGCTGTTCTTTTCTTTTTTTCTTCCTTTCAAGATGCTACTAGTGGAAATGACATAGAAATCTGTGGATGGCAGCACTTCTGAAAAAGAACATCTATGTAAATAGAGCATGAAGGAGGCATGAAAGAATCTAGCAAGCTCCATTTGGGTCTTTAGACCTAATAGCCCAGATTTGGCCTTCAGATGTGCATGCATGCACGAGGTAATACTAAATTTGACGGAAGCTGTGCAAACAATTCTAAAGCAAAAATGAGTCCAATGCTTGATGCCTAAAGAATTGGAACTGCAATTTCCAGACAAGAGAGTCAAAGAAAACCTACTTGGGCACAGAGGAAATGTCCTGTTTCATCCTCACTGAGAAACCACAGTGACGTTTGAAAAGAAAGAAATATTTAGAGTTTTTTAATGTTTTTTTTAAATTTAGGGACCTAATAACCAGATTTCAAATTTATTTAAGTCCATTAACGATAAATTTTGTGAAATAAAATATACTTCACTTCAATCCCTTAAAAATACGTGGGTACTTGTCATCTATCAAAGTCAGTGAAAGATTTAAAACTTGTGTATGTATAGAGGACTTCAGTTCCCCCAAAGTGAACTCAGTGCCTTTGCTTGAATATGCAATGGTGCAATCACGAAAATAAATGTACTTGCTGCACTCAATTAAACATTGTATTGTACATGTGTGTTTATTCAATTGTGTGACGATACAGTGATTGAAACACACACGCTCGGCGCATTTGTCTCAATCTGTAGTGCATTTATTTAAATGTGCAATCAATCATAGATCTCTGCTTTTAGTTTTTCCATTGTATTTTTAGAGAATACTAAATATAAACCATTGTGTGTAGACTGTGACATGAAGAACTGAAGTGCACATTAAATAAAACAATATAAAATTGGAAATTTCAGGGAAAGAAATTATGCAACTAATATGTATTATGGGCAACTGCTGTCAAGTCTATTATTTAAGGCCAGAGTTTTATGTTATGAACTGCTCCTGTTGATCATAGTTTATGTGTATGATAATATTAACATACATTTAACAGTAATTAAAATGATATTAAAGATATTCAAATTTCTTTAAAATATTTTAGTTTATATTTACATATAGCTTTATTGAGTCTTGTTCTATATCATTATTTTGAGTATGCTTGCTATTGTATTCATAAGACTATTCTATTAACTGAATTTATTGTGACTTTTTTCCTCTGCTTATGTCTATTAATTCTCACTCAAAGTGTAGTATATTATATTTTTCAAGTATAGTATGTTAGTATGTTATATTAACCTTTTCTTCAGTAGGGCTCTATCTGTACTTATTCTATGTGGTCTGAGTCCAGGAAACGTCCCTTTAGAGGAAATTTTCTTGCCTGATGTCCTCGCCTCAGACCCCAGGGCAAGGGTTTCTTTTCTTATGGAACATTTTCATCTCCATCCAGTGCCAATGTAAAGACTGACTTCCTTGCTCACTTCTGGACTTCTTTCTGTACATGCTGTTTTCTTTACCTAGAAAGTATGTTTCTCCTGTGGTTGACCTGGTCACCTCTTCTTATATCTTATATGTTAACTTCCTTAGAGAAGCTGAAGACAATTTTATTCTTTTTTCTTTCATTTATATATTCAATCAGTTAATATGCATTGAATGCCCCTAATATTCTAGGCATTGGGAATACAGTGCTAAACAGGACAGACACAACCCCTATGCTCATGAAACTGACAATATAGCAATGTGTCCCTTCCATTCCTTACCCTCTTATTCCACTCCTTACATAGTACATGCTGTGATTTGCAATTTTTCTGTTTGCTTACGTCTTTTCTTTGTCTCTCTCTCTCTGAAAGTTTCCTAAGGACGAGCATCATGCTTGCCTGTGTTCTCTTCAATACTCAGAAAAGTAACTGGCATATAACACGTGGTCAAAAACTATCAGACTGATGAGTCAGTTAAGAGAAGGGCTGATTTCGTCTTTTCAATGACCCAAAACAACCACTATTGTCACCACGTTACAGTTAAAGATATAGAAGCTGAGTGGCACTAATAGCACGTTCAAACTACACTGCTGCTCCATTAAAAGATCAGGTACTAACATGAAATGAGTGTTACTCAAAGCCCACACTCTTCCCCACAGTGTTCCAAATTCTTTCCCTTAACACCTGCAAGCAGCAGCAAAGAGTAAAGGGAATAACCTCTGAGGAAACCCAGGTCCAATTTGGAAAAGTTTCTTAACCATCTTCACCTATGTAGTGGGAATAATAATACCTAGCTCACAGAAATACTGTAAACATCAAATAAGATAATATATATAAAGTGCTTAGAATAGTCTGAATATTAATATTGTTGTTATAGTAATTAGTATTATCACCTAGGAACAAAAAACATATAATTGTGAGAAGTGTCTTCTGTGTGGAAGCTATTTGAATTATACCATTTCAATGAAAAGTCTGGGGACAATTTCTTATACTTTTGTTGTGTCTAGATTACCATTTACATCAGTGACATTCCTCAAATGGCATTTGGTCCATCTGTGTTGGATGGATGGATAAGTGGAGGGTGAAGAAATACGGAATTCCTTTGCTGAAGAAATAATAGATTGCAAAAGGTAAGTCGCTGACTTAAACAACACTTTGAAAATTATTAAGCAAGCACAGTGTCTTAAAGTATGTTTAAATACAAGAGTGCTGTGCACTTAGTGAGTCTAGAGAAACCATCCAGGGATTAGAACAGTCCAAAATTATAGACTAGACTCTCTTAACTTTCCTCTGTAAGTCTTATACTACCCACTGCCTATACAATAGGGTTACCAGTAGAAAAAGAAAGAGACAAAGATGATATTTAACAAGGCCATTATCATTACTGAAAGTAGAGTTTTAAAAGTGAAGCATTTTGACATTTTAAATACTATACACACTGGGGTTATAATTACTTTCAGTAATAACTGACATAAGCTCTTGACTTAAGATAAAGGAAAAAGGGCCCAAGTTTTAATCATGACTTTACTTGTACTTCTTTGAAACTTTTAACTTTCCCTAATTCCAAAGCATGGGGAAGTTGAATGAGGGGGTAGAAAACTGAAGAGAAAGGGGAGAGAGCACTTGGAAGAACACGACCTTAACACGGATGATCCAGAGAGCTCCAAAGACTAACACCTCACCCAGTCTCCTAGGAGCCTGAACTACTCTCTGCCATTCGCTCAACCTCAAATAGGCATGGGACCGTCCTTCTTGTCATGCAATGTGGGGTCACTGTGGGCTCCTGGAGGAACACACATGCCTTCTGCCCCATGAAGGACAGCTGCCTGGCCAACAGGAACCAGGCTGTCAGGCCCAGGAGGACCCATAGAAGTTTAGACCCTGGCTGCCTTGCAGTTGGGCAGCCCAGGATAGAAAGAGCCATGCTTGGCAACTCATTCCCATCTGGACAAGAACTTCTGAGTTGATGCTGAGCTACTTTATTTATGAACCCTGTTTGGCCTCTGGCCACCATCAATCTTACCTTATCCAGATGTTTACTACTTGGACTACATCATTTTTGCCTGTTGCTGCCCAGAGCTCACCACACTGATATTTGCACTGCCTGCTCAAGTCCCTGATTACTGGGGTAATTCTCTCTCCCTAGTTTGCCTGAAACAGTCCCAGTTTTCACCCACTGTCCCTGGGTGATGCCCACGGCAATCCTATCCCTCTCAAAAGAGCCCTGATTTGGACCATAAATTAAATGATCATCCTGCTGCATCCTAACTCGAAGCCATCTGCTTTCATACTCATTCAGTAAGGAAATGCATCCAGAGCCATGCACATAAATCCATCACTGCTGTAGGCTATCTAGGAAACTTCCAATGATTAAAAAACCAGTAATTTGACTCCTGATGCCATAGCATTTATCAATAGCTGATATACTATAATGTTCCTTGTTTATTTATTATCCATCTTCCCTAACTGCAATATAATTTCCATAAGGGCGAGAACTTTTTCTGTTTTTTACATGTACTGTTGTCTTCCCAGTACATAGAAAGTGATCAATAACCATTTTTTTCTAAATAAATGAATGAAAGGAATCCAAGAGTTAAAGCAGCAGAATTTGACTGAATCTTACCATGGCCCCAAAACTATACTGAGGCCTTTACATACACTGTACTTTCTGGTCCTAACAACTCTGTAGTGTAAATATTACTTTCCAAGATGAATAAACCAAGGAAGATAATTTGGCCAAGGTCACATGGGCCCAGGATACTCACGCAACCAGAGTGCCAGAGTGCTTGGAGAGCCTGCTGAAGCTACAGCCGACAAATACATCATGGTTTTTTAAAATTTTTAAATCTTCTGTGGAAACAGAAATAGACCTAGTCTTCTGTTTTGTTTTGTTTTGTTTTGTTTTAGCAGATTTGAGGAAGATCAGGTCTAGGTAGAATTAAGTACTTTCAGTTTCTGAAGAGATATATTTTGATTAAAAAAAACACACCAATAAACTGAAAACTTGTCATGCTTCCAAGTCTGAAGAGTAGTTAATGAAAAAAGCATATGCCTCATTTCAGTATTTCTGTAAGATGGTTAAAATAGCTAACACTAAATCAGGCAGTGTTGACTGCACTCTCACCATCTTGCCAGTAGACAGTAGAGGGAACTGTTAGTACATTCAGCAGAAAGGTGTAAACAGGCGATGGCAAAGGGGGAAGGAAGCAACCAATTACCGCGTGCATCCACTGGGCTTTCTTCTCATTTAAATGCTATGTTGTGTCATCATGACCTTCTCTTACCCTGACAACTACTTATAGTTAACACTAAATGATAGCTCCAAAATACTGGTTTTGTGTGCTCAAGTATTTAGAATTTCTTTTTTATTGAGCCTTCTCACTGGAATCTCGTCATTCAGATGCAGTTTAGCTACCTGTCCAGGCTCCCATGGATTTCGCCCTCTCCTCTCCTTTTTCTCACCAGTCATTGCCTC
Source organism: Sturnira hondurensis (assembly GCF_014824575.4). Classification (NCBI taxonomy): domain Eukaryota; kingdom Metazoa; phylum Chordata; class Mammalia; order Chiroptera; family Phyllostomidae; genus Sturnira; species Sturnira hondurensis. The sequence continues at coordinate 3,465,952 of NW_028083922.1, forward strand.
CTCTGACCTCTACACTTTCTCACAGTCTCAACCATCTGGAACAATTTTCTTATTTTCCTCTGACGACTGTCCTATCTTACTTAAGACTCCCCTTAAAACTCTTTTCTTCTGAGGAGATCATTTCAAGCTTACTTTGACAGATGTGTGGGCATTCTGGTCATGACATCCATCGCCTCCTGGAAGCCAGGGGTTGATGGCACCAGTTCACTGTCTAGTCCATTAATCCTCCATTTCTCAACACCTTCTGTGATTCTCCCTCCAAACTGTACCTGATCAAAGAGAACTATCTTTCCAGAGAGAAGAGGAATTCTTTACTAAAGAGTTTAGGTACCACTATAGACTGCTACAAGAAGCATCTGACTTCCCATGGGATGGTTGAGAAAATAACTATTCTACCTTCAAATGTCAGCAGTATGTGGGGTGAGCTGCATGCCTGTCTCTCCTACCTGGCTTTTAAAGTATCAGGGACAATATCCCACTTAAATTCTTGTATGAACCACATGTGTCTCTAAAGTTACACTGCAGAGATCATTTAAAACGGAGAACCAAGGCCTATTGAAATTTAAGTAAAAAATCTAATATTCATAGTGGGACAATCATTAAAATTTGTTTCATGAAACTCTGACACCAAAGGAGCAAAGTAGAAGGATGCCATGCTCACACAATAGTGGAAAATAATACACGTGTACTCTGTCTTGGAAATGTATAATGTTCAAGGCTCTGAGAAGTTCTTTCCTAAACAAAGTCTATGGCTATTTAAATCAGTATTTCATAAATCTGTTCAATCAGAGAATTTTTTTCTTTTAATTGACACAGCACACAATATTATCTAGCAAAAATAACATTCAACAAAGCACTGTTTAAAAAAAATATTAACTCAAAAAATAAAAGCTGGAAAAGGCCTATAAAATAAATCAAGTTCAGCCCACTGATCTTAATAGGTAAATTTAGATGTAGAGTGGATGTACAGCAAATTGTGAAACATCACATATTGTAGTTTCTTTATCCTTGACCTGACATTTCCCCATGCCAATCAAGTTCCCCCTAATCCCTGCTTGGGGAGCTTTGCCCTGCCCAGAGCCCGTTACTTTATGCAATAGTCAGAAACCTGCAAGTTACTTTACTGACATAGCTTAAAAGTCATAGTCCTTAGCATGGCCTTCCATGGTTCCAGTGAACCGAAGAGATAATCTCAGTGTCACCTAAACATGCCCAACGTCCTGACCAAAGTGCGGAGCTGCTTTCTCAAAGATGTTCAGTGTTTTCCACCTCTGGGGATCCTGCTCATTTTCCCTTACCAAATCCTGCTAATCCTGTGAGGCCCTCTGAATGTGCTTTCTCCGTAAGACTGCTAGGGCATCCTCAGCTGAAATCTCATATTCACACGTTCCCAAAGCACAACATTCACATTGGACTTCACTGTGTGTTTACAGGTTCGTCTGATATTCTCCTTAAGGGTAGGGCCTGCATTCGGTTCATCCTAGAATCCTGTTGCCCGGAGCAGGTTCAGAGTAGATATTTGTAGAGTTCATCACTTATTCCACAAATAGAATGTAGTGACAGAGTAAGGGCTGTGCCCTAAGACCTTTGAGGATTGCTGTTGTTGCCCATCAAACCTAGTGAAATCACTGGGAATGTATATGTTGGAATGAACTGATACTGTACTGTAAGGTTTTCATGGGAACCATAATATAGTATCAAAATGATCATTTCTGATAACCCTTCAAGATGAGAAATAAAGATATGTGAAATTACTATATAACTTACATGATGCCATTTGGGGATGAATGTTATAAAAGCAACAGAACAGTGGAAATCAATCAGCAATATTCAATTGGTGATGACAGTACAGTGTAAGGCTTGGAGACGGACCTGAATTTAATCCCTCCTTGGGGACATTTAGTTCTATGACCACCATTAACTCTAAGCCTCTGTTTCTTCATTAGTAAAATGGCAAACAATATTTATTGAGCATTTTCCACATGTTAAGTTTTGTGTACTTAATCCATTTCTAGTATATATTGTACCATAATTTTCATAACAAGTATATGAGAAAGATAATACCCCCTTGTTATATATAAGAAAACAGAGTCTCAGAAATTATACAAAGAACATAGCTAAAGATATACTGCTAGTCACTATGCATCAAAGGCATGATCGAAACCCAACTTTTCAGAGGTAAAGCAAATTCTGTTTTTATATTCTCTACCCTAAAAGTAGTGATGAGAATTAAATAAATGCACTTGAAATCCCGTCATATAATATATCTCACACTAGATTTGCTCAACAAATATTTCTTCCCTTCCATGTTCCTTTCTGCTCATGGATTAATGGGAATTGCACCAAAACAATGAAAAGACCTGAGTCTGAGAACGGTTCTCATTACTAAATGAGGATAACAAGACCATGACTATGAAAAAGTTTCAAAAATACTCAAGTCTTTACAAGTACGAATTTCTGTTGCTCAATAAAGGAGCGATTCTTGGAGTATGTGCATGCTTATTTGGCATTCTAAGATTAAGATTATGGTGTCTCAAAAGATATGAGACATTTTATGTAGATGATGTAGCTCTTCATAAGTCCAAATTAAACTTATCTTTAAAGAAAAAAATGCTAAAGTTATAAAACATTCCCTTGCCTTTTTTCCTTGGCAACAGGTAAGTTCCCAAAGTCTAAACTTATTTTAGTTAGGTGGCTTCCGACTATCCTCCAGTGAGTTGTATCTAAATAACTGCTGATACTACTGAGCTGAATACCTCAAAAAGTTGTCCTGTCTTTCACATATTGTCATTGACATTCAAAAAAATTTCTCTAATTTGAACTTGAGCTAGCTGGTCCTTGAGTCCAAATTTAGATATTCACAGAATGCACAGAAATTCAAAACCCACTGCTCTATTTTTTGGTTTGTTTTGTTTTTGGTGTAGCATCTTTTCTACACACATACACACACACACACACACACACACACAGCGCCACAGAGTGCCAAAAATGTGCAGATGTAATGTGAAAAACTCAGCCAATCATCTAAATGTTTAAAAAATATCCAGATGTTGGATTTAATGTAGACAAAACATCTGGCAGATCAGCTTAGTTTTCTACCTTACATCCAGCTGTTGGATTCTATGGAAAGGACAGCCTAGGTCTGCACTTAAAGATGAGCAAAGAAAACTAACAACCCTGACGATGTCCGATGTACAGGGCTGGTCTTCTAGAAAACACTTCTAATTTATTAGGTCATTAGCATCGTTAATATTTTTGAGTGAGGAAAACAGACATTTCAGAGAGCAGTGATTTTTATTTGGAACTTTCCACTTTAAAACATGTTTCATGGACAACTCTTTTTCAGGTATGTCATTTAAAAATAGTACTGAAATTTGCAGTGATTGACTTCTCACAAAATCTCCAGATTCATATTTGGAGGCAAATATTTTGTAGAATAAAAGTGCAAATAAAAAAGAAGGAAAAAGCAAATGATTTTCGGCAGAGTGAAAGAGTGCAGCATCATCTAACACCAAGTTGCAGACCCAAAGATGTCCTACCGAATACACATGTCCCTCCACCACCGTCAGCTTCCCCCCATGGGATGAGGGGCCAAGGCGAAGGCCAGAAGCAGAGGCAGCCCACCAGTCATAGGAATTGAAATTTGTTTTGAATCTACTTTACAAAAATGTAAATACCTCTAGGCTTGATAGTTACTGCAAAAACCACAATGAAAACAAATGAACAACTCTTTTTCCTTCCAGACACTATCATTCACATATCACAGAATTACATTTTAAGTGTTATTTTCCTTTTAAAAATATGATCATATAGTAAAAGAAAAACTAACTGATGGGATAAATGCTACTTCCTTCCTTAATTTTCATGGGGCATATTTTTTCATATTTAAAAGTCCTAAGTGGTATAATAATGTCCCATAACAAAAGAGTAAGAGATGGTGAAAATGAAAAGGTACAGCAATGAAGTCTCTATAAAAGAGACTTATTAACAATGAAGTCTCTATAAAATCATGGTATACATACCAACCTCTGAAAGATTATTAAAGGATGCCATGAGATAGTAAAGCATGGAAAAAATTGTGAACAACAAAAATCACACGCTCTGGAAAAAGTAAGGAGAAAAAGATGAGCATGAAAATTTATAGACAGTTTGAGGGTAGGTTTTCAAAGTGGCATGTGACAGAGCCAAGCACAAATCCTCTTACTTATTAACGGGATTTGTCCCTGTACCTGTCACACATTGCTTTGAAAATATCTGCCTCTGTGAAAGGTATACAGCTTCTTTCCATCAGTTTTCCTCTTAAGAGACTAATGTATAATCTCTTTAGGTTCATCTTTTGTATTTCTGTGCATATGACAAATTGTTTTGAATACTCTTCATCCACACGAATAAGAAGGTAGGCACTAAGGGCTTATCGCTGCATATTTAAAAATCCCTGAGATAATATTTTCCTCATTGGAAATAATTGTTCTATTAAAATAATCTCCAGATTTATCATTGAAAAATTTCCAGCTAATGCATTCATGCGTGAATGCCATAGGCAATTGTTCCCAACCTTATCAGATGTAGTGCCTCCTTTTTTATAACAAATATTTTGTTACCCATTTGTTATATTGAAATAAAATGTGTACATATTGTACCCACTCTAGGAAAACCATATAATTTGAAAAACTCAATACAATGCCCAACTATAAAACAGAAGAGAAATAAAAATAAGTTCTCTAGAACAGAACCTATTTTGAAGTACAAATACTTGAGCACTGCTACATGATGAACATGTAAAGAAGGGGCACACTGATGGCTAGGCGGGGAGTCTTGCCAATTTGTGAGCACCTAAGCTCCCGCTGCACGCCGCAACGAGATGTTGTGTCGATGCAGCAAACACCATGAAGGGACTTGCCGTCAGTGACCATCAATCAGTGAAGTTCAAAGCAATTTTTCTTAATTTGCATGATTAATTCTTTAAACATTCAGCATATATTACAGTGTGAAAAATCTTTCATAAATACATGAAACAGAGTAGAATCCAGATAGAAATAGTTTTTTATTGCAGGTTGTAAGTGGTGTTTTCCATTTGCATGGATATGTAATGGGAACTCAAAAGTTCAGCAAACATGGGGCACTTTTTCCTGTGCTGGACCCTCTGGCAAGCTGCAGATGTCTAGCATTCTCTGGCTCTACCCATGGCAGGGATAGTTCAAGTGTCACTTCACTCATTTTTTTTTTGTAAAAACCTAATATATATTTTCTCAGAAATTCCCCAAATTCCTTTTAGGGTATGATATTGTTCCCCAGTCAGAACTAGTGCTAGATAATCACAGAAGAAGGACTAAAATAAATAATGCTACCTGCATCTTTTTGCTTTTCTTTTGTTTGTTTGAGTAAGGCAAAGCTTGATTTTTAAAAATCCATCATACAAATCACATTGCATTCACACATTCTGTGGCAGGAGGACTCAAGATTCGCCCGATCATAACATTTTGTTAGAAATGAGTGGAGTTAATACATAGATTGGGGACATTTGAATGAAACTTATTAAAAAGAGTGTCACACATGATAAGGTAGACTGCTTTAATTTTAAAATAGAAACAATAGATTTTGTCCTCAGGAATTACATTTCACATGCATAAACAATTAATTCAGATACAAAAGCGTAATTTATTAATCAGAGGGAAAAATAAGATGAAGAAGGAATTTGGGTGAAAAGAAATAGTGGCACAGGCAGGTGTTTCAATAAAAAAAAATTTCCCACATGACATGATATAGCGCTAGATTTATTATTCCATTTATCCATTTATCTTTAAACAAGCCAACCATAGACATTTACCTTAGAATTCTAAAGTTGCTTATTTCTGTGCAGTACAGTTCTACAGAACCATGGATTGATGGTTTCATAAGGTATCAGTCACACTTCCATAGCATTTGCTGATATAAATATAAAAGCTTCATTTTAAAGGATAAATAAAGCCACACTATTATCTAAACAGGGTAAAATTTAACATCCTTGTGGTTTGTGGAAATTTTTGATGTGCCTGCTGGCTTTTCAATAAAAATCAATTATGCCTTAAATGCGAGCGGTAGTCAACATACTACAGACTATAAATTCAATTTCATACTCAGAAATATGGATTAGCTGAACTTGATGCCCTTCCATTGATTTCAGAAAGCAAAAGCTGATAAGGTAAATAATAGTAAGAGGCTCTCTGACACTCCGCATCAAGTTCCGGATTTCCATATTATTTTTGTAAGAACTTTGCAGTCACCACAATATCCTCCTTGTGAAATATGTATGATGAATAGATATTCTATGGATTGCTGATTCATCTCTCCATACAGAATGGATATTTTGCTTTCATAAGTGAGGAAGAAACTGCACAGAAAAAAAGAATATGTTTATTTCCCTTGGCTCAGTGCAAGGTATATGTCAACTGATCGTGAATAATTCTAGTGGGTAATTAGAGAACACACCAATTAAGCACTGAGATCCCACCTGTAAATAAAAATTGTATAAACAAGGAACAAATGGATACTCTTCAGTTCTTCAATGTTTTACTTGTATACACGACACACACAAACATATATACATATACAGAGATTAAGGGGCAGAGAGAGTGAGTGAGAATGAGAGAGATAAAGGAAAGCATTCTAAACACTGAAAATATCCAGTCCTTCTGTTCACTCAGAAGAGTGTCTTGAATTGGCAAGAATCTCATGAAGTGGGGAATCATGAGAAGGGAAGCAAGAAATGATTTGGTACTACGAAATCTAAGGAATAATGATCATGAGGAAGAAATTCAGAATAGTTTTCAGCATAATGGGAAATCCAGTCACATCTGTTGCAGTTTTCTTCGTTCCTCCTTTAATGTGCAGAACATTTAGGTTTTATAGAAATGCTCAAGTCCATACTTTGAGAATTTTACGGCTCAGCCATTCTCTTGTGCAGTAAGCCTGGTGCACTCAGCTTAAACCCCAAAGAGTTCTCAGGAAGGTTTAGGCCCGGGCTCACCTTTTATTGGGATGAGTTTCTGCTTTCCCGACACACACAAGAATTGTTTTGTTACACATTCCACATGCTAACAGAGGAAAACCATGGATCATTAATTAAAAGATATAAGTTCCTTAAACAAAGAGTTTTCCGCAGCTTCCCTAGAATCATGGCCTAATGTCTCTGCTCCTCCAAAAAAATTAATTATACTTAAATTTCAATTTCTCAAGATAAAAGAGCAATTATTTAAAATAAACTTATGTCATTTATTTTACTATAAGTAACTTTATTAAAAGACATTAAACATAAAAATAACTTATATTAAATACTATGAATACTGAGTGGAACATATCCTAAAGAAAAGCATTTCCAACAAAAAATAATTATTCATATATTCATCTATATGGTATCTGTTACTCAGCACTATCAGTTTCTAGAGAAAGCATAGAGAAAAATGGCAATGTAGGTATTGTGGTTTCCTTTCATGAATAACAAATCATTTGTACAAGAAAAACATAAAATCACAAAAGAAATGGTACAGTCTCATGTCTGACTTTTTCAGTTATTTATTGTCTGTGTAAAAGTCAACAAGCATTTCTTTTTTGCAACTCTCAGAAATCTATGTGTATGTATGTTTATTTATAAATATATATATTTTTCATAACAGGGAATATAGGGGCAAACATATTTTTCAGCAATGTCTTTTCACGTGTTATTTAAATTTAGGTAAAGAATACAACCAGAAATTTTATTTCTTATACCAATATATACTCATAAATCTGTAAAACATGAAGTTTCTCATAAAATATTTACTATGTAAATTAAAAAAATTTTAAGTTTCAGTGTATGAAATAACACTATCTTTGAAACATATCTAAAACAAAAATGCCACAACCAACAATTTTCCTCGTATGTTGTAGCGTGACGGTAGCATATGAGAAAAAAAGGCATCACATTGTTTATGAAAAAACAATTCTTGTAGATACACTTGGAAAACTGCAAACATTCATAAACAGTTACTCTTTGGGGATAGAGAAAAACTGCCATTAAACAGGTGTTAGAATTTAAATGACATCTCATTAGTGACTCCTTTTTGCAGCTCTGAGACAAATAAAACCTTCATTTAAAAGCATTAGTGCTATTCCTAAGGGTTTCTGGTATCATAATGTTTTGTTTTATGAAGATATTTAATTCCTCCCAGCATTTTTGCTTATTTATACAAAACAAACCAATTGTACTTCCGAGTTGAGCTGAGAGGGAAGTCAGGGGCGAACAAGGCCTTTGCAGTGTTGTAAATACCCTTGCCCCTCCCTCCACAGCAGGGAATCTGGGAGGTTGGAACCCAGTTTGAAAAACAAAGATATTTTTGAGAATCACTACCAAAGAGTGAGTGAGTCTTGAATCCTTTGCCCTCTGTTAAAGAGTCATATATTAAGCCGATAAGAACAAGTACTATGCTTGATCTTAGTCAAAAGCCTGAGAAATGATAAGTACTACATGGTTTCACTCATACGTGCAATCTAATGAACAAGATGAGCTAGCAAGCAAAATCTGGACAGCCTCATGGATAGAGAGCAGGCTGACAGTTGTCCAGGCTGGTGTGGGTGGGAGATTGGTAGGGGCAATGGAGGGGATTGAGCCAAAAAAAAAAAGAGACAGAGACAGAAACTCAGGAACACATAACAACAGTGTGGTGATTGCCAGGAGAGGGGAGTAGGGAGAAGTGGAGGAGGATATCGGGTAAACAGTGATGGACAGAGACTTGACTTAGGGTAGGGAGCATACAATACAGTATAAAGATGATGTTTGTAGAACTGTGCGCCTGAAATCTGTATAATTTTGTTAATCAGTGTCATCCTCATAAACTCAATAAAAAGGAAGAAAAAGAACAGTCCTATAAAACACATATTTTCTTGATGTGAAAGTCATTAACTCTTTTTTCCAAGTCTTCTCAGTGTAGAATGTGAGACTAACTTCATAATTCAAGAATTATACCAGAGTAGGCAGCTATTCAAAACTTACCAGCTATTTGGGAAGTTTATTCACATTATTTTTCTTTGTTATTTTTCCTTTTTTTTTATCCACACCTGAGGATATTTTTTTTCATTGCTTTTAAAGAGAAAGGAAGAGAGAGAGAGAGAGAGAGAGAGAGAACACATTGATGTGAGAAAGGAACACACTGGTTGCCTCCTGCGTGGGCCCAGGCTGGGGAATATACACATCCAGACCAGGGATCAGGGACTGAACCCACAACTTACTCATGTGCCCTGACTGGGAACTGAAATGGCAACCTTTCTGTTACAGGACGACATTCCAACAAACTGAGCCTCAGTGGCTGGAGCCCCACTGTCATTTTACACCACTGTCACGGCAATCTCATGTCATTGCCTTGCAGAGCTGCACAATCCACATTTTAATTCAGCTTACTGGGGTTCATGGAATTTGATTACTTACTGACTCTATACTGTATTGAGGAAAGCCTCTGCTATGACAAAAAGCAGGGAGATGTATACTTAGTTGCTTCCTTTCAAATAGTATTGGGTATTGGGTATTCAAATAGTATTTAGTATTGGGTATAGGAAATGCAGTGATATATTTTGAAAATGTAAAGACAGTTAGATCAAATCTGGCCCAAAATGAGCTTAAAACTGAATAGGGGCAAAGATGGTGGGAAAAGAAGGGATAAGATAATCTTCAATCATGTGTAATGTGATTAGGACCATTTCTAACATGAACAGTTAGAAAATGCAAGGGGTGAAGTTCACAGAAGGAAAAATGACCTTGGGCTGGGAGAATCAGAAAAGGAGAAGGCATTTGAAATGGATTTTACTGGGTTAGGATGATTTCATAAGCAGTGCATAGGTTTATGGAAATATAGGCTCTGTCCAAGGAATTTGCAGGAGATAAATTCTTTAGGACAAATTGTTTAGGAGCACAGCCTGGGCTTCTTAGGAATACGGAGTCTGAAACCTGTGGGAAGGACAGAGATATGAGGCATAGGAAGATTATTGCAAAGTAATGAGAAAGTAAAGGTGAGGAGCCTCTTCCGAAGGCTAAATTCCGGTGTGGAGGCAAGAAGTCTGGAGGCCCATTTCAGATGAATAGCGTGGGAGACAATGTGGGAGAAAATACTGGCTTCACAGAGGTAGATTCTATTGAATGTGGCAAATGATTGAAGAATAAGGAGTTAATAAGGACTCGAAGACCCTTGATTTCATGGCTTAAGGAAGAAAGAGATGTTAATTTGGGGTAGATGGAAGAGATGTTTTGTGTATATTGAGTATGAGGCATTAGTAGAGAATTGGGGTAGATAGTGCAATGTGATAATACGAAGAAATTTCCCAATTAAAAGGTAAAATTTCAATAGCTTTCTACGCCAGTACCTTAGATGGGAGAAAAATTATAACATCACAGCTTACTTACATCACAAAAAGACTGAGAAATAAATTAGTGATTTCTGATTTAGACAAAATCTGAGCTTTATGTGACTGCTATTAATCCAATACTTAAGGATAGAAGTGAGGCTGAAGACAGACTTCTCTGGACCGGATTTGCAGGCATATTTCTGCACAGAAATGAGCCAGACCACAGGAGTCAACAGCATCCAGAAAGAAGAGGTATAAAGATGGGAAAAATGTCAAGCTGGGGGAAAAAAAGGAAAAAGGGAGCATCATGGGGCCATATACAGAAACCAAGTCAGAAAACCGCAATTCAATTTTGCAGTGGACTAGGATGCACCTGGTTACTGTTTATACCCTTGGTGAATAAAAATAACGATACAAAGTAATGAAATTACTTACATAGCACTGCTTATTGAAATAATTGATACATCGATTACAGTTGATTTTGACAAGGTTATAACACTGATCATTTCAAATTATTGTCCAATTCTCACTTAATCACACAGCTTAAGTACAATAGAGCACAGGAAAAAAGGGGGAAGAACACAGTACCAAAGGCAGTTCAAACACAGTAAGTGACATTTATTTTAAAAGAACAAGTTGCAGGCTGCATGAAAAAAAAAATGTTCCAGCTGAAATCAGCTTATATTACAAAATACATGACCCTGTGACCTACACATTGGAACACTAGTCTAGGATAACTCTAGAACAGCAGAATATAAATACGTGTATGTGTATGTGTGACATTTAAAACATATTCCCCTTTGAATATAATGAAGGAACACTTTCTTATTCACTGGCTTTATTCTCGTCCTCATCCAGGAAATGAATTAAAAATTTATGGAAAGGATGAAGTCAGAGAGAAAAAAGGTACATAATAAAATGTTTGGACACCAACAGACACCAGTTTGTTCTTTTTATTGTAGCTAAAGCTTAAATCTACTTTACCCCAGCTCTCCCGGGCCTTCTCTCTGAACTTTCCTCACTTCCATCGACTCCAGGTGCCCTTTACCTGGACACACCCATTCTTCTTGCAACACTAATTCACACAGGTAATGCCTTTTTCCTTCTCTGTGGTTTACATCTTTATGTAAATCGAAGTCAACATATAATTACTTCTAATCCTCATTCACTTCTCTTGAACAGATCAAAAGGGATTTTAATAATTATTATCATGCGCATTGGCATCAACCTATTTTTCATGCCTTTTATTTTTTTAATCCTCACCTGAGGACATGTTTATTGATTTTAGAGAGAGAGGAAGGGGAAGAGAGAGGCACACATTGATGTGAGAGAGAAACATCAATGGATTGCCTTCCGGATGCACCCCATCTTGGGATCAAACCTGCAACCTAGGGATGTGCCCTGGCTGGGAATTGAACCACAACTTTTGGTGTCCAGGACTGTGGTCCAACCAACTCAGCCACCTGGCCAGGGCTGCCACGCCATGCATATACATATACATATACATATACATATACATATACATATACATACACATACACATACACATATACTATCTCACTAGATTTGTAAACTGTGAATTAATATAAAATAGTTTTTGTGGTCATTCTTATTTCTTAGGTTTTGTGCATGACTAATTGCTAAATAAAAGTTTGTACCCATTTCATAGAAGAATTTGGGGGATTTGGGAACCAATGGAGATGCTTGAGCAATGGGAATACCAGGAACCCCTAACATCTCTCACACCCCGCACGGGAAACTTTCATTCTGGTCACCACATCTGAGCCAAACTGTCCAGGGATAGAGTAGGTAGACTGGAGAGACCTAGAACTTCTAGTGCTTGGCAAGGGAGACCCTCCCTCACTGGGTAACATGTGAGTGGCTTCAGCAACACGAGTAAGCATCTCATTCCTGGTTGTCCTAACCTCCTCCTTCCTCAACATTTTCCTCTGTAAAGGAATAATCATAATTCTTTGAATTTTCACACTTACGTGCTTTCATTTCTCTACCCTTTCAGTATCTTTACTTAGCTGGCTCAGGCATATTCAATAGTAAATGGCTGTAACTCTAATGATTTACTTGGTTTTGTGCATACACAGTTCTACTAAGAGCTGGGACCTCCTGATCCTCCACCCAATCTCTAAGCATTGGAACCAGCCCTATCTAGTTGGACAGATTTAGGGGGTCTTTCCTCCTTAAATTTGACAGGTACTATCAAGCTCTTGTTCTGTCAGTTATGCTTTGGCCTTGTATCTCCTGTGCCCAAACCTCCACACTAGGCTTCTGTTTCAGGATGTGTGTCTATGGGTCTTAGCCCTTCTACTGGAGCAGTTTCGACTCAAGGACAGAGAGTTGCCACTTGTTAACCCTGCAGCCAAGAAAACTCACTTCCAAGCTGTGTCCAGGCCGTCTGTTGCCCAAGTCCCTGATGCCCTTACCCCGACTCACTGCCCATTCCTCTTCACTCACATTTACAAATGAGAAGGTCAGGTGTGGGGAGGTTATATAACTTGTTCATGGTAATACAGTTATAAAGTAAGTGGCAAGGCCAAGATTCAGATGCAGATCTAATTAACTGTGAAGTCCATAATCTTTCCCCATACCTCCAAACACACAAACACACACACATACAAACAGTATTTTCCAAGAGGGCTGCTTTTCATAACAACCTGCAAGAGTCGGCATGGCGATCCTCAAATACAATAAACATTAAATACAAGTCAATAAATGTATTAATGTTGCTGAATTGACAGATAAATTTAGGGCCTCAGCCAGGTGTTTAATTCCTTAATTCCTTCTTCATACAGCTCTTCCAGGAGTCGTAAGTGCTATTTTAAAGATATTTAGAAAGCTTTTTAAAATTAATATTTTAAGAGAAGTGTTTACATTCATAAATAGAGCTGATATGTGAATTTTACAGTCCTTGACTTTCAGCCCTTATGATTTTGTTACGTGCGATCAAGTGTATTTTTAAATATGTACTCACATTTACATTAACCCCACTACAAGTTTTTATTATGACCATACATAAGTCTCTATTTTACCAAGAGAAAAATCAGATCTTTAATTTTTCTCCTATTTTTCTTATACACAGGAGGAAAAAAAAGACAAACTTGACCCAAAATAATTACTAGCACGTTAAAAATTTTACACACTCTTAAGTGTAACCTGTTTGCTTCATTTTAAAAACATCGCCCTGAATGTTTGGTGGCTTAGCAACACACCTGAAAAAAAAAAAACAGTGGTGGAAAGTGTTTTCTGTGTTAAATAATAAGATTCAAAACAACACCTTTTAGACTGGGTCAAATTTTAAATAATTATGTCAAAGGTATAAGACCATCTTGTCTTTTAAAAGCAAAATTTTGTTATTTTATTGGTGTTCAATAGGTATATTTGATATAATATTCCAATGATGTGTTGTAAATCAAACTAAAACTTAGAAAAAACGCAAGGAAAGCAAGAAATTAATGAGTTTAAAATATTTTAAGTCAAATGCAGCCCAAATACTTTTGTATCATTAGATGGTCTAAGATCCGTATCAAAATATATTTAACCATGCAAGTGGGGAACTTTAAATTTCTTGTGATAAGAATGCCTGAAATTCTTTTTATTTTTAAACTTTCTATAACGGTGTTAACTCTCTTCACTAATTATTCACAAGTGTTTAGAAATGTTGTAGGAAAAACTTTCCCAGAGCAAGGGCAATCGCCAGCTTTCTATGAAGCTAAAGCGCTGCGTCACTTTTATTTAAATCACGAATGTTCTCCCTAGGAACGTTAGCTTTCTACACCTTCATCCTGTACTATAGGCCACCACAGTTCTTACGCATGGGCTTGATGTGAACATTGCGTAGGATTATACACAAATCACTGAAGATCCATTCCAAGCAGGCTATTTGCTTTTTTCTTTCTTCCTTTCCTCCTTTTTTTTTAAGGGGGGGGTGGTGGAAACTGTTTTATATCGACAACCATCTGTGAGCCTGTCTTTCAGGCCATCAAACTCTCCCATCCATTACAGAGCCTTCCTCACCTCCGCTGCATGACAGCACAATAAAGATGACATACTAATTCAATGACTTGTAATTTCAGCTAAACAAAGACAAGTGCTGCAGCTTCTTCTTTTGTGTTAACAGTGCCATATCTATCGGAGAAGCCAGCTATGCAAACATAGCACTGGGAGGGTTTTATGACAGCAGTTGAATGGGGAGACTAGCTTGGTGTTGCTTTTTATGGTTTTTGGCTCCATAATTTTTGGCTCTATGCTGCTGGCCATGGCTATTGTGTCTGGATTCTGTGTCAGCAGCAGCTAATTGTTCCAATAATGTTTATCATAGGGATCCACTGGGGAGCTGTATATGTGGAGATAAGCTACAGGGCAATGATACACACTATCTTACTGATCTCTATACACAGTGCTTTTGCCTCATGCCAAGAAGCTTTTTAGGTTCCTAGTCTTAAAAAAAAAAAAAAAACAGCTTAATCATCATGCCAACAATAGTGTCTAAGGGGATGTAATCAGGTTCCTCTGATAATCTTAGTAACACATGAAAGTCATGCGCAAAAGCAGTAATTGAAGCAGTTGGTTCATTCTACCACCTGCTGTTGAAGTCACAGGTTAATCTAAATGAGGTCCCCTTCCGATGAAGCAGTACGCAAGGCACTTTTTATATCATAAATGTGCATTACAGAAGCCTTACAAAATAATAAAGTAATAGTTCATGAAATGAACTGTATGAAGTATCCCAGGCTTGTCCAGCTTCTCTCGCTGCTGTCAGATGGCATATCCAAGTGTAAATTCTGTCCTCACGTCTATACCCCAGTGCACACTTCAGTTTGCATATGGTTGCAGACAATGGGAGTTCCTGAGACAGATGCCCAAATGTAACTAAACGTCAGGCAGTCACGGGAATCAGCTGCAGGAAAGTGAAACATTTTTCTTTGTCTGCTTTTGATGCTGTTTCCCCCAAGATTACTAAATAGGATGTTGACAGTGTAAAAATAGCCCTGGAATCAACAATTAAGCAGCTTGCCATAGTCTACATTAGCCCATGTGTAAGGGATGATTTTTTCTAATTAAACTTTTAACACCTGATTTCCATTTAAAATTTTCTCAACTGTTTTTCATGAGGTCTTCATCTGACAAGGAATACTAAGATCATGCAGTATGCTGCTCTTCTAATAGGCAATTTCTTTAACAAAAGTGATTTTAAAAAATTATGGGAACTGTCAAAATAAGACTTTAATGAAAAAATTTAAATACAGGAGAAATGACACCTTCAGATTAAAATGTGCGCCTGATTTTAAGTTATTTTATTGAATAGTAAAAACTACTATATAATGAGAGCAAAGTCAGCATCAGATGCTAAAGTAGGTAACATTATGTTATTTAAGTCTCAAAGCCATTCACTGAAATTGGTGTTATATCTGGAAAAGCTAAGGAAACTGGGGAGGCTGCATAGTAGTCCAGGTTTCTGGGTAAATAAATGCTTAGACTGGAAACCAAGTCAGCCTGAATTCAAAATATGAATGTTTCCCACCAAGATAAGTGAATATAATGTACTTAGTATGAAATAAATGAAAAAAAATGTGTTTATGTGGAACAAGAGGCCCCATTCTGAATTAGGCACTTACATTAAGGCCATAAGAGGAAATCAATTTGTGAACATAAATTGGCATATTCCTGGATTCAGTCGTGTGTGCACTGAGGGGAAGGGTAGAACAGATATCATAGGACCTGGAGCAATATTTAATAAAATGAACAGTGCATTATATTAATTTAACCTAATTCTGTAGCATAAGGCAATAATAAGCAATTAACAGAGTGACTATAATATTGAAGGTATGTAATAAATGTTTGCCAAATTATAATAGATGAATGAATTAATCAAATAATATTAATAAATGCAACCACAGAAGCTACTGCATTTAGGAGTGCTTACTATGTGCCAGACAGCATCTCAGTTTACATATGTTTGGTCTTGCATCCTCACAACAGTCTGCTAAACTTGGAATTATTACTCCTATTTTACAGGGGAGAAAATTGAGCCTCTGCAACATCAGATCACTTGCTCATGGTTACATCAGTAGAGAATGTGAGAGTCCAGACTTGACTCCAAGATAATCTGATTCTTCAAAGCTCTTACCTGAACAAATTAATAATTGAACTCAAAAATAAAAAGAACATAAAAAATTCTCTCTGGTTGTCTAAAATCTGTACCTTGCCTTCAAGGACGGCAGTCCTCTGTCCATGAAAGTACTCAGAAAAATAATATTAATATAACGAATGATTTAGTTAAGACATTTGGTATAAACTTTCCTAACAGCAAGGATTGTTAAAATCTGGAATATGGTATTAAAGAAAGCTGAAGACTATTCTTCAAATATTCTAGAGACCTTTGAAAACAAACTTTACTTACATCTCTCTTGATTATTTTAAGTGGAAGCCAGAAAAATAGACTATGTGACCTTCAAAGACATACCTAGGACAACATTTTTGTAATAACTGGATGCAAATTTTCTATAATTTTTATGTGATAGATAATACATCACTTAAAGTTTATGAACTGAAAAATTCTAGCAATATCCATAACTTTCAATATCATATTAAAATATGTTTTTGCAAATGCTCATCACAGGAGATGCACTCATGAGCCTCAAGTATTAATTTTCTATTATTTAAGACCTGAACAGAATTCATAATGACACTGTTTGGAAAGGGGAAAAAAGAGAGAGAAAGAAGGAAAAAAGGAAGGAAGAAAGAAAATACAAGAAAGATACTTTTCCCTAAAAGTTCTTTCAGAGAAGTTTTTGTTTCTCTTTTTCAGTAATACAATGTTTTCAAATTAAATTTATTTCTGTTAATCTGATACTATTTTAATGTAACTGTATAGTGTATCCCATGCTGGGTAGTAAGCAGAAGCTATGCTAACCTGCTCCCAGGACCAATCTGGAATTACAACTAAATTCTAAAGAAATCATCCAGAATAACCAACTGAACACTAGCTGAGGGAAGCCTTATAACCAAGGACAGACAGAGGAAACCACCTCCCCACGAGACTGGTAGGCATTTCAGAGGAGACATGAGATGACTGGCTGGGCTCCCACAGGCAGCAGGTGAAGTTCTGGAGGTATAGTTCAGCAGTTAAGGGGTTCACCCTGAGAAGTGTAGGGTCTAAACCCCAAGCTGGGTTTCCAAGCCTGCATCACCATAGCTGTAAAGGAAACCAGGTAACACCCAGAAAAGCAGCAGAGTTTCTGTCTGCCAGGGAGAGAGAGCTAGAGATGCGGAGAGCCACTTAAGGGGTGAAAGCACGGAATTTCGTTTGCAGCCATTTATACTAGGCTCTGGCAGAGGGAGGGCAGAGTGGACTAGAGTCACTAGAGTCAAGTCTAGGGTTGGTGGCTCTGGGGAGAGGACTGAAGGAACAGCCACTAGGATCCCTATGCTGAGTCACGGCAGAAGCCATCTTTCTCAGGCAGAGCACTCCACTCCAAGTGGCATCAGCATGCAGGGAAGGCACAAATACACTCACAGGAATTACTCTGCCCATCCTGTGGAGCTTAAGCCAGGCTGCTGATTACAGTTTCAGGCTATCTCACTGAATACTTTAACAACTAAGGCAGATCTCTGGGAGCTCTATCAGATTTCAGCTGACCCTCCCCAGGGCCTAGTGCTGATAAAAGTCAGCCTTGTTGCACAGATTGGTTCTCTCTGCACACAAACAGGCCCAGCAGAGGGAGCCACATCATGTGGATTGCTGCTAGCTCCAGATAGGTTGACCAAGACCAATCACAAGCAGTGTCTGACAAAGGCTTATGCCAGAGTCTTTGCAGATCTCCCTAATACATAGATACAAATACAAGGAAGAAGCCGAAAGGGAAGACAAAGAAACAGACCCCAAATGAAAGAACAAGAGAATCCTCCAGAAGAGCTAAATGAAATGGAGGAAATCAATTTTAGAGAGTTTGGAGTAATGATTATAAGGATACTTAACCACAAGTAAAAAGACATGGAAATCATAAAAAAGGACCAGTCAGAAATAAGGAAGGCAGTATCTGAAATAAATAATACACAGAAGAAATAAACAGTAGGTTAGATGAAACAGAGGACTGAATCAGTGGTTTGGAAGCCAAGGTAGAAAAAAAATACCCAGGCAGAGCAGTAAAAAGAAAAAAGAATTAAACAACAAAAACAAAATGAGGAGTGCTTAAGATACAATTTGGACAACATGAAGTGTAACAACATCTGCATCATAGCAACACCAGAAGGAAAAGAAAGCTAGCATGGGATCCAGAACCTATTTAAAGAAACAATAACCAAAAACTTTCCTAATCTTGTGCAGGAAAAAGACACACAAATCCAAGAAACTCAGAGAGTCCCAAATAAGTTGGATCCAAAGGAGCCTACACCAAGACACACCATAATTAAAATGATAAAGCTTAAAGACAAGGAGAGAATCCTAAAAGCTACGAGAGAAAAGCAGATATGCAAGGGAGCACTGATTAGACTGTCACATGATTTCTCAACAGAAATTATTTCAGGCCAGAAGGGAGTGGCATGAAATATTCAAGACAAAGAAAAGAAAGGGACCTAAAAATAAGGCTACTTATCCAGCAAGACTATTGTGTAAAATTGAAGGAGAAAAAAGGAGCTTCCCAGAGAAGAAAAAGCTGAAGGAAGTTTGTTAACACTAAACCAGTAGAGCAACAAATGTTAAAGTGCTTGCTTTAAGAAGAAGAAGAGAGAGAAAAAAAACAGAGGAAAATACTTTAAAAATTAAATAGGTACTGAGGCCTATCCTATAAGGCCATGGTAGTCAAAACAGGATGGTAGTGGCATAAAAACAGACACATAGATCAATGAAACGGAGTAGAGAGCCCAGAAATAAACCCACACCTTTACAGTCAATTAATATTTGACAGAGGGAAGCAAGCACATACAATGGGCTAAGGAGAGTTTATTCAATAAATTGTGTTGGGAGACTCGGACACATACGTGCAGAAGAATGAAACTAGACCACCTTCTTACAGCACACATTAGTATAAATCCAAGATGGATCAAAGACTTAAATATTACACTGGAAACCATAAAAATACAAGAAGAAAACATAGGCAGCAAATTCTGGGGCATTGCTTGTAGCGACTTTTTATCGGAAATGTCTCCCCAGACAAGGAAAACAAAAGAAAAAAATAAACAATCGGGAGAACATCAAACTAAAAAGTTTTTGCACAGCAAAGGAAATCATCCACAAAATAAAAAGACAACCCACAGAATGAGAGAACATGTTCACTGATATATCTGGTAAGGGGTTAATAACAAGAATTTATAAAGAATTTACAAAACCCAACACCAAAGAACCAAACAACCCAATTAAAAAGTAGGCAAAGGACCCAAATAGACTTTTCTCCAATGAGGACATGCAGGTGGCCAATAAATATGAAAAGATGTCCAAAGTCACTAATCATCAGAGAAATGCAAATTAAAAGCACAATGAGATACCATCTCACACCTGCCAGAATGGCTATTATCAATAAATCAACAAACAAGTAATGGCAAGGATGTAGAGAAAGGGGACCTCTTTTGCATTGTTGGTGGGAATGCAGATGGGTAAAGCCACTGTGGAAAACAGAACAGAAATACCTCAAAAAATTAAAAATAGATCTACCTTTTGACCCAGCAATTCCACCCTTGGAAAGATATCCAAAGGAATGCAAAACACTAATTTGGAAGAACATAAACACCCCTATGTTTGTTGCAGCACTATTTATAAGCACCAAGATATGGAATCACCTTAAGTGTCCATCAGTAGATGAGTGGATAGAACTACTATGAGACATTTACACAAAGGAATACTACTTGACCATAAAAAAGAAGAAAATTTTACCCTTTGTGACAGTATGACTAGACCTGGAGAATATTATTCTAAATGAAATAAGCCAGTCAGAGAAAGACAAATACCATATGCTTTCATTCATATGTGGAATCTAATGAACAAACTGAACTAACAAGCAAAATAGAGACAGACTCATAGATGGGGATTAGATGACAGCTAATGGAGGGATACATGCAGGGGGTGGACTCATGGACATGGACAACAGTGTGGTGATTGCTGGGGTGAGGGTTGTGAAAGGGAATTACATAGCAATGGGAAAAATATAATAAAGATTAGATTTAGAAGTTTATAAAATGAATAAAAAACATTTCATATTCCCCTGGAATAGGGAACTCCAGTTTGAGAATAAAAAAATAAAATAAAACTTCATCATGTCAGAAAAATAAACCAATTAGCTCATTACCTTAAGTCTACCTACCTATTAATACAGTTGCTGGGATTGATTAAATTACAAAATTCTCAGAAAAGATGGATCATCTACAACTAATTCCTTTGAGTCCTGTAATAACACTCTTTGGTTTTCCACCACAGCTTGATCGGTCTACCCACCCCTAGTTTGTTACTGGAAAACTGAAAAAAATATAAAATAATATTTTGTTATTTTGAACCCTTCATTATCTGTTTAGAATTAACACACTATTAGTCTTTTAAAGAACTACTAAAGTCAGGGATTCTGGTTTCTTGTCCAGATATAAGGACCTTGGAAGTTGTCACTCCATCCTGACAAGAGTCAAAAGATAAACAAACTTAAAAATCAACAAGTTTCTTTGATCTATCAGAAAGGTGAGGTTATAAGGAAAATTCATGGACAGAAAGACTAAATATTGGCAAGATCTCAGTTCTTCTAAACTTATTCTGTAGCTTCAATATAATCCAAATCAAATTCCCATAAGTTATTTCATGGATATCAACAAACTGATGCTAAAGTTTATATGCAGAGGCATAAGACCTAGAATAGCCAGCTCCATACTGGAGGAAAAGAACAAAGTCAAAGGACTGAGACTACCTGATGTCAAGATTACTATAAAGGCACAGTAATCAAGGTGTGTGGCAATGGTGAAAGAATAGATGTAGAGATCAATAAAACAGAACAGAGCCCAGAAACAGATTCACATGAATATAGGCAACTGATCTTTGATGGAAGAGCAAAGGTAATACAATACAGAAAAATAGTCATTTCCACAAAAATATTGGAACAACTTGACATCCATGTGCAAAATTTGATTCCAGACACAGACCTTATACTCTTCACAAAAATGAACAGAAAACTGATTGTAAACCTAAATATAAAATTCAAAACTATAAAGTCCTGAAGATCTAGCAGAAAATCTAGGTGTGGTGATGACCTTTCAGATACAACAACAAAGGTATGATTAAAGAAGAAAAAAATTAATAAGTATGACTTCACTGAAATTAAAAACTTCTACTCTGTGAAAGACACTGTCAAGAAAATGAAAAAACAAACCAGGTTGTAAGAAAATATTTGCAAAGGACACATCTGCTTAAAGTTTGCTATTCCAAATACAAAAGGAATTCTTCAAAGTCAATGACAATAAGAAAACTAACAACTTGATGTTAAAAAATGGTCCAAAGACCTGAGTAGACACCTCCCCAAAGAAGACATACAAATGACAAGTACATGAAAATATGTTTAAATTATATATTTTAGGGAATTGGAAATCAATAAGATACATTATATACCTATTGGAATGATCAAAATCCCAAACACTGGCTTCGCCAAATCCCGTCAGGGATGTAGAGCAACAGGAAACCTCACAAATTGCTGGTGGAAACACAAAATACTTCAACCACTTTGGAACACGGTTTGGCAGTTTCTTATAAAATGAAACATACTCTTATCATATAACAATGGAAAATTATAATGGTGAGAAATCGTAACCCAGCCCACCACTCTTTTGACATTGTTTCTGTAAGTGCTGACTTTGACTAATATGTAACTTGTAGATGAACAGCATGTTTGTACAAGGATCCTAGGAATTAACTTCAAAAGATATAGACCCTGACCTTCAAGCACCACAGTTCTGAGAGATCTGCTGACCTTCATCAATGGAGCCAGGATGACATGAAGCCAAGATGATGTGAGCCAGGATAACAGGAAGCCAGGATGACTAAACAAGAATGATGTACGCTGGACCATCACTTGCCTTATCTGAATGGACTGTGCTTATTTGCACATTGAGAATTTTGCAACTCCTCCCTTGATCCCATTGTTCTGTTCCATTCTCCCTCCTTATAAAAATCCCTGCCTCCAATGAGAGGTGGAGATGGATTTTGTAACATGAGTCCCCCATCTTCCAGGAGACGGGCTTTGAGACATGAGGCCCCCACTTTCCAGGTGGCTAGCACCTGCAAATAAACCACCTCCCATGTACATCAGCACCTGCCTCTCAAGTATTGGCTTTCATATCAATAGACTGCCGGGGCTGTGTTCAGTTACAATCCTATGATCCAGCAATTGTATTCTATGTTACTTCAATTCCTTGAGTAAATAACTGAAGAAACTTGAAAGAAACCAAAATGACCTTCAGTAAGTGAATGGATAAATAACCATGGTATGTCCAGTCAATGGAACATTATTCAGTGCTAAAAAGAAATACGTTATCAAGTTATGAAATGACATGAAAGAAACTTACATGCCTGTTACTAAGTGCAAGAAGCCGACCTATAAAAGCTACTTATTACATGATTCCAACTATATGGCATTGGAAAAGTCAAAACTTTGGAGACAATACAAAGATGAATGGTTTCCAGTGGTTATGTAGGAGGCAGGAATAAATAGGGAGTACATAAGACTTTTTAGGGCCACGAAACTATTCTGTATAACACCCCATGATGGACACATACAATTTGCATTTATCAAAACCCATAATATGTACAATATTAAGAGGGAACCCTAATGCAGTCTGTGGACTCTGGGTGATAATATTGCATCATGTAGCACCATCAGTTCTAACAAATACACCACTATAGTGGAGCATACTGATAGTGGGGGAGGTTACATGTATATCTGCCTGTGTGCATGTGTGTACAGGAAGTATATGGGAACTCTGTACTTTCCATGCAACCTTGCTCTGAACCTAAAACTGATCTAAAAAGTAAAATTTACTAATTATAAAGAAGTCAACAGTTTTGAAAAAAATTAATAGGAAAAATCTATTCCTCATTAGCTGTCAAGCAGCCTAGTTAAAATCTAAATCTGGGCTTACAATTTCCCTGCTGAAAATCTTTTGAGGACTTCCTACTGCTTACCTAAACAAATACAATGTGTGTACCCTTGGTGGTTCCTGAGATGATTTTACACAATAAATGGATAACTCTAAATTTTTAACTGTAACACATTTATTGTAGAGTGTTTGGAAGAATAAAACTAACAAAAAAAGTAGAAGTTGAGTAACCATTTGCTGATTTTGATAATTCGATTACCTCTATGTAATGTACCTGCCCATTACTAAGTTCACTATTAAGTCCATTAACAACTCAATTCCTTAGAAAGAATTATTTTTCCCCCATTATTATCCATTGTAAAACTAAGGGTATTTTCTGACATTGGGGGAGAATTTTAACCACTTGAATGTTAAGGCAGTTAACATTTCAAAATGATCTACCTTATAGCCTAAGTTGCTAACAACAACATAAAATGTTTTATAGTACTTGAAATATTTGAAAATGATTTAGAGTAATCATAAAATAAGCATAGCCGCAAGTAAAATATATTAGAGTAATAGAAAATAGAGCTCTCTTATACCTGGTAAAATCAAATTAAAATTAAAACTTTTGCACCAGCCTTTAATAACTCAGTGCTTGAAGAAATCATATATAAGGTAATTATTTATATTTCTCTTTTTACCTTTTTTGTAGTTTCACCATCTCTGGAATGTATTGGCCTCTTTCTCACTGGCTTATAAAACTGTAGATCGCTATGCAGTCATAGCTTGACTTGTCCCTTGGTGTGGAAAGATGCAGCTGCTAAAACAAAGGTCAACCACTTCTCATCTTTGAAATGAAGTTCCCCGCCCCCACCCCGCCACCCCGTGTCAGGAAGAATCAGGAAATAAGAGGGACATTTCTTTCACAGTACTGTTTCTCTGCATAATGGTACTGTGATGTAAGAGGTGATTCCACCTACCCAGAACTAGAAAATCACTGCCAACCAAGCTTGAGAAAGTACTGACTGGTCCTGGAGAAAAAGTTGTGCCGGAAAGTTTCATGAACCTTGGTAAGGGTGCCGGGACTTGGAGCGGGGCTGGAGCTGCAGCTGGAGCAACGGCATAGTCTAGAATCAGATGCGGCTAAGGAGCTGAGTCTTACAAAATGAATGACTGGTTGGCTCCTCATGTTCAGAACTATACTATATAATTTCCACTTGGTAAGTAATTCCTACATCTTACTTTTTATCCAACTTATGTCTTGGAGCCTTTACCCCTACTTTTTTTTTCATGTATACACTAGACTGCACCAGCAGAAACTAGAACATTGTCTCCTCCTGATTCTTGGCAGGTAGTCACATGTCTGGTACATAATAGATATAAATAAAAAATGCCAGTGTTATACATATCTCATTTCTGCTTCCTTAATGTGCAGCAATTTATAAAATTGCTTTATATATACTCTCATACCGATGATGTCCTCTACTACATACATACATATTGTTTATGCAATATAGAGATATTTTGAGAGAAATCTCAGTTTTAACCCAGAAATTTCATTAGTGTTTTAACTTTTAGGCTTATAGAAGCTATAAAGTGTATACTAGTCCTTAATTTTCCATTACATTAAATGTATGTAGTATACCTTTATTCTTTGTCACAGCCCAAACTTTTTTGAAAATTCTCTATTTTCATAGTTCTACAATTGTGCCTCTCTTTCTTTGTGGGAAGAATCCCAGATAAATATTTCCAGGTATGACAGATTTATGTATAATTTCCAATGTGACAGATTTAAGTATTAGTTCCAGTTTTTTATCATTCCCTTTACCTAATTTCTTTGCCATGTGACTTTGCAGTCCCTCCCACTGGAGATGGAAGGTGTTTCATCTTGACTTTGGGACTCAGTCATGTGGCAGAAGACAATCTGCCCATTCTGACACTAGCCTGAAAGAGACACAGAGTAGTCACTCCTCTTGCTCTCCGACATTCTGCCATGACCATGAACAGTGCTTCCCTTGAGTAGCTGCTGTCCCTCGCCCCTGGCCCCCAAATGAATACAACTGAATCCAGAGTGAATTCAACCAACATACAAAGAGCAAAGTCCAGCCAGATCTATACCACAAAGCAGAGTTGCCCAGCCAAACCCCACCTACATGAGCTAACCTCAGCCACATTGTAGATGTATGAGAAAAAAAGTTGATGAGTGTCATTTTAAGCCACTGAGCTTTGAGGCAGTATGTTATACTGCAGTACTGTGGTTACACACAGCCCTTGATGCAATCAGTAACATGCCACACGCTTACTAGCTCCTATCTAGTAAGAATTGTTGGGCTGGAGTGGATTGCAGAAGCCAACACAGTTGTGATGCGTGGCATTTCTGCAGCTGTTAAAACTGCAGTCCTGTAAGAGCTGTGATGCAGCAGCAACAGGTGATTTTCCATGAGACAGTCTCTGCGTATCTGGGTCTGTATTATTAGCTTGATTGGATTCAAGCCTGTACACTAGCCATCCCAGTAATTCCGTAAGCTAATTGATACCCCCAAATAAATAATTATTCCATTACCTGACTAGAGTGGATTATGTTACCAGAAACTATACCTTGAATTGAGACAGTAATTGTCTTAATTTTACTTTTTTTAATCAGTCAATTTTAATGATAGCAGCAAAGTAAATTGAGTTGTAGCCTACAAACATTACTAAACAATAAACGAACATTATTAAGAACTGTACTCCGAGGGGGCACAGGAGACGGGGGGATTAAGGAGGAAAAATTGGGAATACTGTAATAGCATAATCAATGAAAATACTTAAATAAAACACAAAATAAATGACCTTTACATATGGGAAAAATTTACCTTGTAAATTTTCCAACAAAATTTAGAAGGTAAAATCAAAAGTACAAAGCTAACAAATTAAAATCTAAGTTAAATTTTGATTTGGGCATTTTGCCTTATTTTTCTTTCTTCTTTAATTTCTATCACCTTTAGATAGTGAAATTCCAGTCAGATAACCAGAATCCAAGGCCCAATCTACTTTTATCAATTATTCAGTCTTGGGTAAGTCATATAATCTCCCCAAGATCCATCTTCTTCATGGTAAAATGTGAAAAATAACTAACACTTGCTTTGAAGAAGCATTATTACAAGTAACAAATATTATTATTTAAAAAGTCACTTTAAATGCTTTCAAACAAGGTCAAGATAAATATACACACATATATATATTACATACATGTTCATATAGTCACTTGCACATATTCACATATATGTGTCTATGGTTTATAAGTTCGAATTCACTGAAAAATAATGACCCCTGGGTTTATTTGTATTTCAATAATGTTTCCAATTTGGAGAACTTCCCATCACAGTTTATGATCTCATCTACCATGTGGTCTATTCTCGCTTTCTGCTTTCAACCCATAGAAAGGGTATTATCACTAAGCATGGTAGAAAACATAATTAATTCACCAGGAAACAGTTAATTGTTCATGATATTTAATGTCAATCTTTTTCTCAGTTTATCATAACAAGGCACTTCAAAGTGACTGAGCTTTTAAATGTGTGACTATAATCGCATTTATTAAACAATCTATAAGTGTTTACTTACCAATAGAAAAAAAATGCTTGAGTTGGAAAAAATGAGAAAAAGTAAAGTTTAACTAAATACCATGTGAATGGAATTAGATTATGGGAAAAAACCCTTAGAGATCATTTTTGATTTCCATATTAATATTCACTTTTCCCTAATAGTAAATGCCTACAAATGGTTGAAATGAACAATGAAACAAACTGTACATCTTGTGCCTGTACAGGAAAACAGTTCTGAAGACCTTAAAAATGTAAACTGCTCATATGTAACCAAAAGAGAATGATTTTTAATCTTTTGTCTAAATTTATGTAACTTCTAGAGAAAAGAAAGTGTATTAATGGCAATAATTTACAGCTTAGTTACACTGAAACCCGTTTTAAAAACTGCATAGGAAAATAGTGACTAGAAATAAAAGTATACTGCTTTTTGACCAGGGAAACTTCAGCCAAGTGTGGGAGTGACACCATCCCTTGCTAGTTGTCAACCCAATGTTAAGTGCCTAGAGATTCATCATTCAACCAAAGCGCGGTGAGCCTTTTCCGTGTCCGGGACGTAAATGCCAGAGTAAAAGTGAAATAAGTAGATGAGTTTTTTGCTCTGTGATAGTTTACATTCCAGCAGGGAGAGACAGCCAGGATGCATGTAAAGAAGTAAATAATAAAAGTGTAGAGAGTGAGCCCTGGCTGGCGTAGCTCAGTGGATTGAGCATGGGCCTGCGAACCACACGATCGGGGTTCGATTCCCAGTCAGGGCACATGCCTGGGTTGCAGGCCAGTTCCCAGCAGGGGACTCATGAGAGGCAACCATACATTGATATTTCTCTCTTTCTCTCCTTCCCTTCCTCTCTAAAGATAAATAAATAAAATATTTTTAAAAAGTTTAGAGAGTGAAAAATATTTTTAAGAAAATAAAGTCAATAATCACTACAGAGTAACAGGGTAACAGCAGGTAGGAGAGTCAGGGAAAGTTTCTTTTAAGAGGGTGGCATTTGAGATAAGACAAATGACTATGGAAGATAAATAGTACATTTAATTATTTTCTACTGAGAAATAGCTCTATAGAGGGAAAACTTAAAAGCTGATTAAACCAATTTTACCCCCCAAAATGTGTCCAAGATGTAGACAGAGGTATGAGGAACAAAGGCCAAAACTAAATAAGAACATTTCAAAAGCATGCACAAATGTCTAAAATTCTGATATGGACACATTTGCTTGGCCTCTGGAGTCAGATGGACCTGAATTTAAATCTTTCTGAAACCATCAACAGAGTGGCCTAGGGTAAGTCACTTCATCTCTCTAACAGTACGTACTTCATAGACTTGTATTCTATGGGAGACATTCTTAGCCTTCATGTAAGGTGAAAAACACTTTACCATACAAAATAGTACCACTCAAAAAGAATTAGAGGACACTAAGGTTAATAATGTTTTCCACAAAAGGCAAGTGAAGAGCATTTAGATTTTATATGGGAGTCAACAGGAAGCTCAAATAAGTACAGGCAATAAAGTGCTCTTTCCCTATAAACTTCCTTCTGTTGTTCCTCTGGGTATATCTGCCTTAACAGTATACTCTTAGGTGTATAGGCCCTTGTTCTTCTGGACTAACTTAAAAACACTAGCAGATTCTCACACATGCAGGTATATCCCAATTTAACCCCTATGTTGATAAAATGATTTTGTTTTATTTTGAACAAAAACTAACATTATATGAAAGATTTGACCTCAAAGCATCTTTCCACACTATATGTATTTAGATTATGAAAAAGCAACTGGCCCTAGATGGTGTAGCTCAGTGGATTGAGTGCGGGCCTGCGAACCAAACAACTGCTGGGTTGCAGGCCAGTTCCCAGCAGAGGACACATGAGGGGCAACCATACATTGATATTTCCTTCCCTCTCTCCTTCTCTTCCCCTCTAAAGATAAATAAATAAAACCTTTAAAAAAGAAAAGAAAAAGCAACTAGCCCTAATTTTGCAATACCATGTAAAACAATCAATCCTGGCTATTTTGTATTCTGCCTCATTTATCTTCGACACAGCCTATGGCTAAACTTCACTCAGCAAAAGTTTTAGAAAGTACATTCATCTGCAGTTCTGGGGCATAGGGAGGAAAATATTGCTTTTTTAATTTTAAAATTAAGGAAATCTGATTTACAGGTCACTTAGGAATAAAATAGATGGTATTTTAAAAGTTTTATTAAAAATAATTTCTACTACTGTTGGAAATAACTTCCAAATATCCTTGTTAATATCTTCTCAAACTACTACACTGATATTTTTCCACCACACTGAAAGTTTTCAAAATATAAACTCAATAGTAAGGAATTATTTCAATACCGTTACTATAATTACTGAGTAATAATAATGAGTAAAGCAGGGCTCCAGGGGTCAGAATGATGAGTAAGGATTCTCAAGGAGCTGATTGTCTTAGCGATAAAGCAGAGAGATCAAGCAGAAATAGCAAGACTATTTAGAATCCCAGAAAGCTGATTAGGAAAACAACCCTGTGCATTTCATTAGTATTTGCTTCACTCTCTCTGAAGGGGGTGTGACAATTAAATCTCCAAAGTGTTGGCTTTAAAGTGCCTCAGACTGAGACCTTAGAGTGAACTCTTGAACCCAAGCTGAAAACCTAGGTCTTTGGACCACTATGACTTTCTGAAAGCCTTATCAAGGTCTCCACCTTCCCCGGGGGAATTTCTATAGCTGAGTCCTTAAAATGGCCATGCACTCTCGGACACTTAAAACCACATAAGTGGCTGCAAGGCTACTTCTCACGTTCCAGGTGCACACACACAGTAAACCCCAGCCTTCTCCAGCTGCAACACTTACTGCAAAGGCCACAGCAAACACCTCTCACCCAGTTTCTCACTCAGCACTGCCCCTGGTTTTATTGTGGAGTAGGGTTAATGCCATGACCGCAGCTTAAAAAAAACGTTCTTACTGGTATTTTAAGAGAAATCTCAATCGATTTTATTGAGGTATAATTTACCAAAAAAGTACCTATTTTAAGTGCACAATTTGACGAATTTTGACAAATTTATACACCTGGTTAACTATCTTTAAATCAGGTAATAAAATATCTCCATCTTTTGAACACTTGTTTTACTCTTTTCTTAGGATAAATCACTAGGAGCCAGAGTATGAAGTGAGAAGTACATACATTTTTACGGTTTTCAGGAGAGATTGCCAGGTGCTTCCAGAAAGCTGCTACAGTTAGCTGTGCTCTCAGTTGTGGGTAAGAGTGCTAAAGGTAGGTAAGAGGTCACCGCCCTGGAGGCAGCTGTGATGTCCCTTCCCATAAAATCTGAATTTTTATTGAAGTGAGTGAAAGGAGCTTTAAACATGATTTATTTGCTTTGATAATTACTATAATTGAAACATTACAGAATCCCTAGGAGCAAATTAAAAGCACGTTGGGAATAGAAACTGTTGATATGTGTTTAAGAAGATGGTAATCTAACATAAAAGTTTTAAAATACCTTTTTTCTGCCCTGGCTGGTGTAACTCAGTAGATTGAGCACGGGCCTGAGAACCAAAGGATCTAGGTTCAATTCCCAGTCAGGGCACATGCCTGGGTTGCAGGCCAGTTCCCTGCAGGCCAACTTCCAGCAGGGATGCACGAAAGGCAACCATACATTGATATTTCTCTCCCTTTCTCTTTCCCTTCTCCTCTAAAGATAAATAAATAAAATCTTTTAAAAATAAATAAATAAATACATATTTTTAAAAAAATAGCAAAACTATAGTTGGGCTAATATTTACTTGTGAGAATTGGTCTTGCAGCAATACTATCCCAGAGATAGTTGATAGGCCAGTACTATCAGCATTGACTGGGAACTTATCAGGAATGCAAATTCTCAGGCCCCAACAGACCAGAATCAGAAACGCTGGGCTTTAGGCCCCTTAATCTGTGTTTCAATAGGTATGCTCTTTGAATATATTTTTAAAAGAGAAAAAAATAAAAATCCTTCCCAACATTCAGGAGTAAATACAGCACTCATCAACCACCAAACAGTTTTTTAGTCTTTCCTTTAACCTGTTAGATCTAGATCTCTCATCTTCTAACACAGTTGGAATTATCTAAGATTCTGTCTAGATTTAAAAATTCATGATTGCCATGTGCACAATTCTGAATTTGGAGTTATGACAGGCACAAAGAAGTCATGATCTTTGACTTCAAAGAGCTTACATTTGGTTGAGCAGGTGTCACATAACTAAACATGCAGGCTCCACTGGTAACTGTACAGTGACACAGAGAATAGACCATATAGGTCCCAGAGAGAGATGCAGATGAAGGTCATGTAGAGGAGGTGAAGCTCATTGGCAGTTTGGGCAGAGAGCTTGGCTTCTTTGAAAAGGTGTAACATGAGTTGTGTATCAAACATTGTCTGGGTTTTGCACTAGTGGAAGAAGGAAGGCTGAGTTAGAAGGCTNATGATCTTTGACTTCAAAGAGCTTACATTTGGTTGAGCAGGTGTCACATAACTAAACATGCAGGCTCCACTGGTAACTGTACAGTGGCACAGAGAATAGACCATATAGGTCCCAGAGAGAGATGCAGATGAAGGTCATGTAGAGGAGGTGAAGCTCAGTGGCAGTTTGGGCAGAGAGCTTGGCTTCTTTGAAAAGGTGTAACATGAGTTGTATATCAAACATTGTCTGGGTTTTGCACTAGTGGAAGAAGGAAGGCTGAGTTAGAAGGCTATTGGAAACTCACGTTCTTTCCATGGGTATTTTGTGAAGTACACAATTCTCACAAGTGGTTCCCTGGTCAGTAGAAAATGAGAATCCACTTGGAGGATGGTTTTGGGCTATGCAAATCAGATCACAAGACATATTAAAAGAAAACAAAGTCACTTAAGCAGTGTGCACCAAAATACCTTTATAGCTGACTGGGAAAAAAAGTAGACTCAAACTATAATTTTATTCTTCAAAACCTTTGAAATTCACTTGCTCACAGAAAAATAAAACTTGAAATGTGCATGTTTCTTATAAAGAGAACTGTAGGTAAGTGTTTAGCATATTATTTTATAAAAGCTTTGTAATGACCACATTTTCCTATGCCACTTAAAAATCCAAGTATTTAATAATGATCTAGTTCAATGACATAAAAAAAATTTGACACTGCTGTAGGACATTAGGCTAGACACATGAAAAAATTAGCTTCAATAGCTTATACAAACCAAACTTGGTATATTTACCTCATACAGTTCCCAGAATCATCTTCTGTTTCTCTTTAGAGAAATTGCAGTGAAATTATAAGTATATGCAGAAAGGTCAAGGAGAGTCAAATAAAATATCTTAAAACTTCCCCTTCCTATTAAGAAAAGCCACTTTTATGCATAGAAAACTGATAAAGATTTTTAACACCATTTCGAATCAATTTGACTGGTCAACTGACCGATTGGTAGCTATGAGTTAGCAGTAGCTTTTTATTATAAATTTTTTATTTTTTTAAAGATTTTATTTATTTATCTTTAGAGGGGAAGGGAAGGGGAGAAGGAGAGAAATATCAATGTATGGTTGCCTCTCGTGAGTCCCCTGCCGAGAACTGGCCTACAACCCAGGCATGTGCCCTGACTGGGAATCAAACCGTGATTGTGTGGTTCGCAGGCCTGCGCTCAATCCACTGAGCTACACCAGCCAGGGCAGCAGTAGTTTTTTAAAATAACTAGTACAGAAAATTTTGCATTTGGTGATATCTTTCACAAACTCCACCTCCCATGGGTACGATATTTGCATTTAAAGGCAAAGAATATTATATAAGCAGATACCACAAAATATGAAGTAGAGGTTTTCACTTTCAAGTACTCTGAGTCTATTGAATGGTCCTATAATGGTTATGATTAAGTATTGTCAGTGCTCTGATCAAAAACACGTAGTGTATCCCACCACACATTGTAATGGTCATTGTGGTGCTGATGGGATAATTTGATATTTTGATATTTCTCATAAACTAAGGGGCTAAATTATCTATGTGATTTTAACCTCTAACAGTAATATCTGGAAAAAATTAGACTTGAACCATTCCAATTGCTACCTTGTAAATTGGAGATTAAATAAAACAGAATGGGTGACTTTGTCCAGGTACCATCGAGGTTTACGTACAAAGTGTTCAGTTGAGTGCTCGACGGCCTGATCTTTACTGAGAGGATCACTGTGAAAACACCATGTTGCCTGTATTCATTTCTTGGCCTCCTTCAATAAAAATCACTATGCTTTTAATAGAGCTTTAAACTACAGAGTTTCCAAAGATTTCTTTGAAAACCTCCCTGTTACTTATCTCTATAAATAATAACAGTATTTATAACAGCTCTCTCTGCACTGTTATCTCATTTTCCTGTCTAATAATTTGACATCTGACATATTTATTTGAAAGGAAAAGTGACCAAGAATTAATGTATTGTAAACCACTAGGCATTTGAACAATTTTGTAAATATATGGCATCATGTTATAATTTCCTAATATTTTCCCTCCATATAGTATCTATGTTGAGGACAGAATAAACAAAATTTAGCTCTAAAATATTTCTCAGGTATATTTATTATAACTTCCACTAAAAATGTTTTCCATTTCACTGTTATCTCAGAACTGTACATTAAAACTTCAGTAAAATATAAAATAGTAGATAAAATTGTGTTTTTGCAGTGAAACTTTTAAAATTAAAACTAAGTACCTATATTCAAGATAGAATAACTATAACAACATTTATAACTATTATATACAGCAATGTATTTGACACACTAGGTCTCTGTAAGTCAAGTGCAAATAATCACATAATACATCAGACCAAAATAAGAAAAACTTTATAAATACCTCCTTCTACAGATGGGTGGTTTTCTATTATGTGACTGCACAGATTCAAGCTTGACTCTTCAATAATATGAATAGAGTAAATCCTAAACTTCAGTTCCTTCTTAATGACATCATTAGTACAAGTTGTATATAAATATAAGTTCTGCTGTATGCCTCTAATAACTTATGCATATTTACAACCCCATACATATAATTTTAGTGATGTCTGTTTAAATAGCATAACAATTTATACTGTAAATTGTGATTTAACCTGTAACTCTAATTAATTTGAGCTTATGTGGCTCAATCAATTCATGAAATTGTATTCATAAAACCAGTTAAACCACCAAATAGTAATTGAAAAAAGTTAGTTGTCTTTAACTGTCTCTTTCAATAACCTTGAAAAGGCTCTAATCCATAATTCATACCTATCAACAGATCTAAAGTGTGCAAACCAAAAAGTTTATTCTCTCACAATTTGTAGGTATTTAAAATTTTTAAGAATAATTTTGATTATAGACAATCTCAAATTTACAGAAAAATTACCTGTAGACAAGAATTTTTCCTTGAAAGATTTGAGAGTAACATGTCAATCTGATGCCCCCTGACATCTGAATTATTTTGTATTTCTTGTAAATAAGTACATTCTTTTATGTAACTGAAATACAGTCAGGAAACCCCTGCATTCTACTCCTTAAACTCCTGTGCAGTTTCACCAATTGCCTCACAGCACAAGGACCTAGTTCAGAATCAGGCCCCGTATTAGCTGTCCTGCCTCGTTAGCCACCTTTCATTTGGTACAGTTCTTCAGTATCTTTTTGGTGACTTTGCCACTTTGAATATTGCAGGGCAGTGACTTTGTAGAAGACCCCTCTGTGTGGGATTGTCCAATGCATCCTCAGGACTAGATTTAAGTTATGTGTTTTTAGTAGAAATATAGGAAAGTTGTGTTTTTCTAATTGCATGTCATAGCAAGAGGTATACAATTTTGACTTATCCTGTTATTGATGGTGATCATTTGGGGGTTTTTGCTCGTTTGTTTTTGGCTTAAAGAACATACTCTCATTGTATTGGTTCTGCAGGTCAGAAGTAAATGTCAGCAGGGTTGGTTCCCTGAGGGTATGAGAGAAAATATGTTCCTTGACTCTCTCTAGCTTCTGATGGTTTGCTGGAAATCTCTGGCACTCCTTGGTTTATAGAAGTATCACTCCCATTTCTGCATTCATCTTCACATGGTGTTCTTGCATGCATGTCTCTGTGACCAAATTTACCCCATTTACTAAGCCCCCAGTTACACTGGGTTGGAGTTCACCCTACTCCTTTATGACCTTTTCTCAACTAATCACCTCAGTAATGACACTCTTTCCAAATAAGGTCACATTCTAAGGTACCAGGGGCGATATTTCACAGGAATGTGCAGAGAACACAATTCAGCTCATAACAGAGGCAGAAAAGATGGCTCCTTCCATTCTCCATCCAGGTCCTGTCAGTGCCAGTTGCTTCCAGAAATAGTAGTTAGTTCCCGTTTCCAGGTGTCTTTTCTTACACTCCTAGAAATGGCCTCACTGTGTCCCATCAGAGTAACTAGTGTCAGCTTGCCAGGGCCACTCAGAATCCATCTCATGGGGATCCCCTCCAAACATTGGTATTCTGCCTTTCCCCCCAACGTTCTTGAGAAATAACTGACAAATATAACTGTATATATTTAAAGTGTACAGTATGATGATTTAATATACATGTACATTGTGGAATAATTATCAAGATAATTAACACATATATCAATTCATACAGTTAACTTTTTTGTGTATGATGAAATTAATCATCTATTCTCAGCACCTTTCAAGTATATAGTACCATATTATTAATTATAGCCACCATGTTGTACATTAGACCCTCAAAACTTTTCTTGTAAATAGAAGTTTGTGCCTTTTGACCAACTCCTTCCTAATCTGCCTTCCCCCCAAATCTGACAACCACCATTCTATTCTCTGTTCATATAAAATTGGATTTTAAAAAATCTTTCTAGATTTCATGTATAAGTGATATCATATAGTACTTATCTTTCTCTGTCCGGCTTATTTCAGGTATCATAATGCCTCCCAGGTTCACCAATGTTATCAAAGTAGCAGGATTTCCTTTTTTCAAAGGCTACATAATATTCCGGTGTGTGTTTACCACATTTTAAAAATCCATGCAGCTGTTGAAGGGCATTTAAGTTGTTTCCATTTCATGGCTACCGTGAATAATGCTGCAGTGAGCACGGGAGTGTGGGTATCTCTTTGGGAAACTGATTTCACTTCCCTCAGATATATGCCCAAGAGTGGGATTGCTGGATCAGATGGTAGTTCTATTTTTAATTTTTTGAGGAACCTCCAAACTGTTTTCCATAGTGGGTGCATGAATTTACATTCCCAAGAACAGTACACATGGATCTTTTATCTCCACAGCATTGCCAAAATTTGCAATCGCTTGTCTTCTTGATAATACACATCATAACAGGGGTGATATCTGATTGTGGTTTGGATTCACGTTTCTCTGATGATTGGTGATGTGCACTTTTCATACACGTATGAGCCATTTGTATGTCTTCTTTGGAATAATGTTCACTCAGGTCTTTTTCCCATTTTAAAGGCATAACTTATTTTTGTTTTCTTTGCTATTGAGTTTCAGGTGATGTAGTTTTATATACAGAACATCCTAATGACTCCACCAAAAAAACTGATAAATGAATTCAGTAAAGTTGCAGGATACAAAATCAACATACAAAAATGACTTGCATTTTCAACAATAACTAACTCCCTAAAAGATAAATTAAGAAAGCAATCCCATTTACAGTTGCATCAAAAACAATAAAATAGTAGAGAATAAAGTTAACCAAGGAAGTGAGAGACCTGTACACAAATAACTATAATGCTGATGAAAAAAAAAAGAGAGAAAACAAAAATAAAAGAAAAGACATCCTGTGATCTTGGAACAGAATATCTATTGCCCAAAACTTCCATATTGCCCAAAGCATTCTATAAACTCATTGCAATCCCTAGGAAAATTCCAATGCCAGTTCTAATAGAAAAAGAAAAAACAATCCTAAAATTCATATGGAACCACAGAAAACTGGTCAAAGCAATCTTAATAAAGAGGAATAAAACTGGATGTCTCAAACTTTCTGACTTTAAAATATATTTCAAACCTATAATAATCAAAGCAGTATGATTCTTGCATAAAAGCACGTACACAGATCCTGGGAGAGAATAGAGAGCCCAGAAAATAAGCGCACACACATGCTGTTAACTAATCTTTACAAGGGCTCTAACATCATACAATGGGGAAAGGATAGTCTTTTTTTATATATATATTTTATTTGTTTACTTTTAGAGAGAGGGGAAGGGGAGGAGAAAGAGTGGGAGAGAAATATCAGTGTGTGGTTGCCTCTCATGTGACCTGGCCTGCAACCCAGGCACGTGCCCTGACTGGGAATTGAACCCATGACCCTTTGCTTCACAGGCCCGTGCTCAATCCACTGAGCTACACCAGCCAGGGCGAAAGGATAGTCTTTTCAATAAATGGGGCTGGGAAAACTTTTCATACACATGCAAAAGAATGAGATTAGAGCTCTATCATATGCCACTGATAAAAATGAACATAACTGCATTAAAGATTTAAATGTGAAGCCTGAAACCATAATATCTTAGAAGAAAACAGCATGAAAGCTCCTTGACATTGTTCTGGGCAATGTTTTTTTTTGGATACGACACCAAAAACATGGGCAACAAAACCTAAGATAAACAGGCTTGACTACATCAAACTAAAAACCATCCTCTTTTGCTGTCTTTGTCAACTGATGATTTTTTGTAATGATATGCTTTGATCTTTTTCTCCTTATCATTTGTGTGCCTATTATAGGTTTTAGCTTTGTGATTACCATGAGGCTTTTGTAAGCTAGTAACAACTTTACTTAAATTGCATAAAAAAGTTTTAGAACATTTACTTGCCCCCCTCACTTTTCATGTTTTTAATGTCATAGTTTAATATATTTTGTATTTAATAATAAAATATTGTATATTATATTTAACATCTTTGTTTTAACTTACATGCTAGAGTTCAAAGTCATTTATGTATCACAATTGCAGTATTAAAGTATTTTAAATTTGATTATATATTTATCTTTACCTGCAAATTTTATATTTTCATGTTTTATGCTACTAAATAATGTCTTTTCATTTCAGCTTGAAGAACTTTCATTAGCATTTCTTTTCAGGCAGAAATTGTGGTGATAAATTCCCTTGGGAAAGTCTTTATCTCTCCTCCATTTGTGAAAAACAACTTTGGTAGGTAAGTTGGCATTGATTGGCAGTTTTTAAAATTGAATATATAATCCCACTCTCCATGGGCCTTCTAGATTCTGCTGAGAAATCTGAAATTTTTTCAGTTTTTTAAATATTTCCTGAGG
This sequence comes from Sturnira hondurensis, assembly GCF_014824575.4. Taxonomy (NCBI): domain Eukaryota; kingdom Metazoa; phylum Chordata; class Mammalia; order Chiroptera; family Phyllostomidae; genus Sturnira; species Sturnira hondurensis. Next base: position 3,504,192 of record NW_028083922.1, read on the forward strand.
TTTGTTTGTTTGTTTACTTATTTATTAGAAAGGGGGGATAGGGAAGAGAAAGAAACATCAATGTGAAAGAAAAACATCTACTGGTTGCCTCCCATATGTGTCCCAGCCAAGGAAAAAAACAAAAAAAAATCCACAACCTAGGTATTTTTCCCCCAATTTTTTTATTTGATTATTTTTCAAGTACAGTTTTCTGACTATTACTCCCATCTCATCCCACCCCCTGCGCTCCCCCCTCCCTCCCCTTTCCACCCTTCTCAGCTGTTGTCCATGTATCCTTTATATATGTTCCTCTAAATCCCTCCCTTATTTCCCCTGAAATTCCCTCCCCTCTCCCCTCTGGTCACTGTCAGCCTGTTCTCTATTTCAGTGTCTTTGGTTATATTTTGCTTGCTTGTTTGTTTTGTTGTTTAGCTTCCTGTTAAAGGTGAGATCATATGGTATTTGTCCTTCAACACCTGGCTTATTTCACTCAGCATAATGCTTTCCGGTTCCATCCATGATGTTGCAAAAGGTAGAAGCTCCTTCTTTCTTTCTGCAGCATAAAATTCCATTGTGTATATGTATCATAGTTTTTTGATCCATTCATTTACTGACGGGTATTATATTTTTCCCCATGCTGCTTTCAGAATTCTGTCTTTGTCTTTGATTTTTGAGAGTTTGATTAGAATGTGTCTCAATAGAAATCTCTTTAGAATGAATCTTTTGGGTGGATCTTTTAGCTTCATGTACCTGGTACATGTACCTATCTGTTCCCAGACTCGGGAAGTCGCAAGTAATGTAGGAGCTCTACCTCCAGCTCCATCCCACACCACATGCTCTATCACCCCTCCTACCTTCAAGAGATAGATTATTTTAGAACCTCTCACTAATTTTTCACCTTTTTCTACAAGTTTCTACAGATTTCTCTTTCTTCAGATTTCATAGAAGATCTTGGAACTGGGTTAATAGCAAAAGCTCTCCTTCAGGATAAAGGACAAAGAAAGGATGGATTGGGTAAAGATGGACTGAAGAGAGACAGAGAACCCTCAGGTTCTATTTATTGTCCTTTGCTATTCTACTCAATTACGTCCAGCCCCAGCCCAGGGAGTATCACAGTCACTCAAAAGATGTGTGGTTAAGGGAACCACTATAGCTCATGTGGAAGGCACAGTACAATCTCACTCTTGGTTTTCACCTATTATCACTATATTTTTATAAATTTAGCTAGTCAGCCATATCATTATTTTTAAAACATTTTAAAAAATCAGTATGCTCAATAAAATCTTGAAATCATATACTCTCATATTCTATATTTGCTTCCTTCAATTCTTCCTTTCAAGTAAGAGCTATAGTCTTAATTTATAAAAAATCTATATGCTAGTTATGTAATTCCATAGAGCAAATATAATTATGTGAATAAAAGTAGTAAGGATGTATGAAGGATAAATAAGAAAATATAGCAGTAAAAACTATTTTAAAATCAAATTCTAAAGAACACTTTGAAGCAAAAATAGAGATTAGATTAAAATTACAACTGATAGTGAAAATTGATGGCATCAAAATAAAGTAGAATAAATATTTATAGAGTACTACAAATAATATTATTTAAAAGACACAATTAAGAAGTTCTTACAACACTATTGTAGCCTTAGAAAATAAAGAGGTGGATAGATTATTTCCTCTGAAGAAAAATTTCCTCTATAAAATGTCTCTGACACCACAAAGTATGAATCACTGTGGATATCTTGAAAGACTTAATACCTTTGGTGTTTTACATTTCATTCTATATTAAATATTTTCAAGAAAAAAGAACAAAGTGTAAAGTGGTTTGTTCACAAAAAGCACTAACTACTTTACTACTTTACTTAATTTCTCCTTAAATCTGCTACAGGGTAAGTAAAATGCTCCCTTCTACAGGCTAAGCATTGGACTATTACTGTAGAATAGGCTTAATATGTTATTTAGAATATTTAAATGTAAAGACATAAATTAATAAAGTCTGTACTTTTATGTTAAAGAAAGTCCAAACACAGTAAATAAAATGTGCATGATTCCTGGCTCATTATAATAAATAGTGGACTTTCAAGACAATTCTGCTAAATGAACAAATGAATGGAAAAATAAAATGCTGAAAATATTCACTTTAAAACAGATATGTTTTAATTATTTATATCCATCATATTTTCTTAAGGCAAATATTCTTACTCAATTCTCATTTTCCAACTGTAAATAATAATTACTTTACTTTTTGTTATTTTGGTAAATATTGGTGACTCTTCTGTGCCATCACAGCCTCCAATTTTTAAAAAGAAAACAAGATGCTTACTTGAAAATAAGCAAAAAGTGCTCTATTTCCCTCAGCGTTTCCATTAAGTCTACCTGCTCTCTGAAGGATAATGCCAACTTTTAGAGTGATGATTCACAAGCAGTACCCTGTACTACAATTGGACAGATATATCTGGGAGGGTCCCAGGAGGCAAATGGAAATAAGGTTACCTTCCTGGCTGAAGGTATTTAACAGACACATACACACAAAAAATCACTGAAGTGTCTTATGCTGATTCAGGGGATCAGTTATTTAAGTAAATGAATGTATGTACATATACACATGTGTACAAATATATGCATGCATATGTGTGTGTATATATATATATATATATATATATATATATATTTATATGTGCATATAGGTGTGTGAGTGTGTGTGCATTTGTGTGCATGACTGAGAATACTACCTGGCATATAGTAAATATCAAAAAACATTAGCTAGTATTACTTCTCATTAACATTTAAAGCAACTTAAAAAATGCTGGAAAGAAAATGCTAAATATTGAACATATGGATAATATCTGACATTTGAAGATATTGTTGAAGAAACTTTCATTTCAAGAACATAATAAAATTTTAGATTTATCCGTCTAAAAATTATAAATGAACATAATAAAATTTTAGATTTATGTGTCTAAAAATTATAAATTCATGAGGAAAAAACAAATGATCTAAGTCATTTGTATAATCCAAGTAGTAGAATGAATGTATTATAAATATAATATATTCTTTTCTGTTATGGTCATTTCCTACATGGATAATTAATATTCTGCTTGACAAACAGTAAAATGTTGAATTTTTAGTAGGCTTCTAGTTGAGAAAGTTAGGAAATTTAATCTCATAATATTAAATTTCTTTCTTTTTTTAAAGATTTTATTTATTTATCTTTAGAGGGGAAGGGAAGGAGAGAAATATCAGTGTATGGTTGCCTCTCATGAGTCCCCTGCTGGGAACTGGCCTGCAACCCAGGCATGTGCCCTGACTGGGAATCAAACCGCGATTCTGTGGTTCGCAGACTCGCGCTCAATCCACTGAGCTACACCAGCCAGGGCTAATTTCTTAAAAGCTATACAATCTAAGTGGTGAGAAGCCTCAATTATTTTTTTTGAAATAGTGTTACAAAGTTCAAAATACACCTTATTTGGGGGCAGAAGGCTAACAAAACATATTTGCACCATAAAATCGAATATTACCTTGCCTACTTTTAGTAGTTATATACAGAATATTATATACAGAATATTACCTTTTACTAATTTCAGTCAGATTTCAGTGCTAGACTGAGATGTTTTGTGCTATAGAAAGATTTCCAGGTAAAATTGACATACTTTGAAGTACTACTTTAATACATTTTATTATTTGGATACTTTAAAATGAAGAGAAACCCAAAATATAATACAGAATATTCTACTCAAAATAAGCAAAAGGCAATTTTACAAAATATATAGCATCTTCTTTTCTTCTTTTTTCAGTTTAAGAAATAATAACTTACAGATAAAGTTGCAGTTCCTCATATTTACCCTTCAAATTCTATTTATCTCTCTCCCTCTATAAAATGAACCAGTACTATGAATTTGATCTGTATATAATCCACATTTTTATACCTTTACTACATGGAAGTGTATGAGTCTATAACTACCATATAAGCTGCATGGTTTGATACACATTTTATCATTTGATTTTAAATATGATGTCATCTCATGGTTCTATTTTCTTAAACAATGAATTACTTTTAACCACAAGAGATTTTTTTAATATTTGTATATTTATTTTATTGTTCATTTATTTTGCACTTACATTTCAGTAAGAAAACTTGGCCTATAACTAAATAATTTCTTGAAATCTGTTGGAAATTACTTTTTGGCCTACTAAGTGATCACTATTTTTAATAAATATTTTACATGAATTTATAAAGAAGGTATACACTATTGGCTGGGGCTAGGGTAAATCAATCTTAGCTTTTTCTGTGACATATCCTTAGACAATTTGGCCATACTGTATTCTTAAGCTTATTTTTGTAGATCTTCACATCTCCAATTGAAGCATTCATTAATAGAGATAATTAGCAATAATCCTGTCCATGCACCAGATACTCTGTAAGTATCTTAAAGTCCCAGTTCTGTTACCTTTGGTGTTCCTAAAATACCTTGCAGTAAAGTTCACTTCAAGCAAATGTGACATTATTTCATGGTGGAATTCAGGTAACCATACCCACAGTTGGGGTAGCTAATCTAGGATGCCTTCCCTAAGAGACTGAGTTATAGTGCTATGTAGACTTTAGTACCATGACACTCTAGTGCCATGCCCATGTATAAGGAACATACAGTATATAAAATAATCTAGCTGATCAATGTACGTCAAATGCCACTAATATCATCAGTGAAAATCCATTTTTAACATCCACAATGCTAATAATTCGTAAACTTTCACCAAAGAAAACCCATTCCCCAAACTCATGATACTTAGCAGTCTCTGGTGTAGGTGGAAGTCAAAGGTACTTTCATTAACCACTTCTGGAATGTGGGTCTTTAGAGTAAGTGCTCTATAACCAGATCCAAGACAGTGGAGGAGTAAGTGAAAGCTACACTGACTTCCTCCCAGACCAATCTGGAATTGCATCTAAATTGTAGAGAAATTATCCTGAATAACCAACTAAACACTACCTGGAGAGAAGCCTTATAACCTCAGAGAGACAGAAGAAACCACCACAACAAGAGGCATCGTAGAGGAGTTAGGAGAAGGTTGCCTGGGCTCCCGTGGGCAGCAGCTGAAGTTCTGGAGGGATATCTCAGCAGTCAGGGGGTTCCCCTTGAGAAGCATGAGGTCTAATCCACACACTGGCCTCCTCAGCCTATAGCACCAGAGTGGAAAAGGAACCCAGATAACATCCAGCTGTGAAAAGCAGCAGGGTTTCAGTCTGCCTGGGAGTGATGGCTAGAGATACAGAGAGCCTCTTAAATAGCCAACACACAGAAATACCATTTGCAGTCACTTACCCTGGGCTCTGGCAGAGGGTGGGCTGGGTAGACTAGTATCACTTGAGGAGAGTCTGGGGCTCCTGGCTGTGGGAAGGGAACAAAAGGAACAGCTACAAGGATCCCTGTGCTGAGTCATTCCCGGAGTACTTCCGAAGGCATCTTTTTCAGATAGAGCGCTCCTCTACAAGTGGTGTCAGCCTGAGGGGAAGCAATAGATCCACCCTTCAGTGCTTAAGCTGGGCTGCTGCTTACAGCTTGATTTTGTTAACACCATTAGCTTAACAGCTAAGGCTGAAAACACAAGGAAACAGCCAAAATGGAAGACAAAAAACAAAAACAAAAACGGACCCTAAATGAAAGAACAAGAGAATTCTCCAGAGAACTAAAGACAATGTCAGCAAGCAATTGATTGGAAAGACAGTTCAGAGTAATGATTATAAGGGTACTCAGAAGCATGAAAAAAGAATAGAAACCATAAAAAAAGTACAATCAGAAATAAAGAATGCAGTATTTGAAATAAGTAATACATTAGAAGGAATAAACACTAGGTTAGATGAAGCAGAGGATCAAATCAGTGTTTGGGAAGACAAGGTAGGAAAAAACACCTAGGCAGAGCAGCAAAAAGAAAAAAATAGTTTAAAATAATGAGGAGAGATTAAGAGCATTGTGGACACATGAAGTGTAACAACATCCGTATCATGGGAATACCAGAAGGAGAAGAGAAAGAGCATGGGATCATTACAGAGAGATCTGATCAGATCACTGAGGAGGAGCAGGAAGGGCCTATAAGAGGAGGCTGCCCAAGGCCATGCTAAACAGCCCAGGACTAGATTGGCTGAGAAGCTGAATGCCTCTAGAGTGTAAGGAATTACAGGCGAGAAGATCTAGAGCAAAAGAAGGGCTCTCAGACAGACTGGCTCTCTTAGGCTCTTCTTCCTTGAGGATGCCTGGATGATGGTGCTGCAGCTGCCTGTTTCCCAAACAACAGCATGTTTGTTGCATGGGTGGACCTCCAGGCACAGCCTGGGACCAGGCGGGCCTGGCAGAGGGTGGCAGGGTTATTCTTTGGATGTTCTAGAGAAAACAGGCTCTGAGACAGAAGCCTGCCATTCTCCCCAAACTGTGTAGCTTTTATATGTTATGTTGTTTTAGCTTGTAAATTAACCCTATAGAAATAAGATAATTAAAACTAACAGAGGCAATGCTAGGAGAACTCAGGTGTTACAGAATTTAGCCATAATTGATAGGCTTAAGTGATTAAAGTTGTAACTAAAGAGTTAGAGGTTGGTCTTAATTGATAGGCTAAGTGACTAATTCATGTGGGAAACTGGTATTCCAAAATTGTGAAGCTTTTGAATAAAAATTTCGATCTTTATCATCAAACCTTTGCCTCTGGAATTTTGTCGAGAGGGTGGCAGTGGGCAGTAGGACCACAATTGCTTTTCAGTAGCAGGATCAAAAACCTTTTTAAACAAATAGTGAGCAAAAATGTCCCTAATCTGGTGAAGGCAAAAGTCACACAAGTCCAGGAAGGTCAGTGAGTCCCAAACAAGTTGGACCCAAGGAGGCCTACACCAAGACACATCATAGTTGAAGTGACAAGACTTAAAGACAATGAGAAAATCCTAAAAACCACCAGAGAAAAGCACGTAGGTACCTACAAGGGAACATCAATTAAACTGTCATCTGAATCCTCAACAGGAGCATTTCAGGTCAGAAGGGCAAAGGGTGAAACATTCAAGGTGATGAAAAATAAGACCTACAACCAAGGTTACTTTACCTAGCAAGTCTATCATTTAAAATCGAAGGAGAAATAAGGAGCTCCCCAGACAAGAAAAAGCTAAACTAAAGGAGATTGTTAACATGAAACCAGTACTGCGACAAATATTAAAGGGCTTGCTTTCTAAGAGAAGAAAAGGAACAAGAAAAGAAACTGAGGAAAACAGTGTAACAATAAAATGACACTATGATGTATTTATCAATAATTACCTTAAGTGTAAATGCCATAAATGCTCCCACCAAAGGGAGTAGGGTAGCTGAATGGATAAGATAACAAGCCCCATATATGTCCTGACTCTTAAGAGACCCACCTCAGATGGAAAGATACACACAGACTAAAAGGAAAAGGGTTGGAAAAAGATATTTCATGCAAATGGAAAAGAAAAAAAAGCTGGGGTAGCAGTACTTATATCCAACAAAACAGACTTTAAAACCAAGGCTATAGGAAGAGACAAAGAAAGACACTACACATAATGATAAAAGGAACAACCCAACAAGAGTATATACCTTACTCAACATTTATACACAACACAGGAGCACCTAAATATGCAAAGCAAACCTTGACGGACATAAAGAGAGAGGCTGACACAAATACATTCATAATTGGAGATTTTAACACCCCATTGACTTCAGTGGATAGATCTTCCAGACAGAAAATCAAGAGGGAGACAGTAGATTTAAATGGGAGTTCAACCTTTTGGCATCTCTGGGCCACACTGGAAGAAGAGTTGTCTTGGGCCAAACATTAAATACAGAAACATTAATGAAAACCGAGGAGCCAAAAAAAAGGTTTTAAGTAAATTTAGAATTTTGTGTTGGGCTGCATTCATCCTGGGCCATGTGTGGCCCGCAGGCTGTGGTTTGGACATCCCTGCGAAATCAAATGGATTTAATTGATATTTTCAGAACATCTCACCCCAAAGCAGCAGAATATATACACTTTTCAAGTGCACTTGGAATACTTTCTAGGAGAAACCATGTGTTAGGACACAAAACAAGACTCAAAAAATGTAAGATTGAAATCATAACAAGCATCTTCTCTGACCACAGTGTTATGAAACTAGAAATCAGTCACAAGAAGAACACTGAAAAACACACAAGGACATGGAAGTTAAATAACATTATTGAACAATGAGTTGTCCAACAATGAGATAAAAAAATCAAAAGATACCTTGAAACAAATGAATATGAGGACACAACAATACAAAATCTCTGGGACACTGGTAAAGTACTCCTAAGATGGAAATTCATAGCATTATAGGCCTCTCTCAAAAAAAGCAAGAAAAGGCTCAAAATAAAATCTAACTTCACACTTAAAGGAACTTGAAAAAGAACAACACAGCTCAAAGTGAGTGGAAGAAAGGAAATAATAAAGATCAGAACAGAAACAAATGAAATAGAGTCTAAAAAATGATACAAAAAGATCAGTGAGTGCAAGAGCTGATTCCTTGAAAAAGTAAACAAGATTGACAAACTTTAACCAGATTCATCAAGGAAAAAAAAGAGAAAGAACCCCAATAAATAAAATCAGAAATGAAAGAGGAATAGCAACTGATGCCAAAGAAATGCAAAGAATTGTAAAATATTATAAACAAGAATATGTCAACAGACTGGATAACTGGGATAAAATGAATAAATTTCTGGAACATTCAGATCAGAGAATCTGAATAGACAGATTATACTCAGTGAAACTGAAACAACAATCAAAAAACACCTAACAAACAAAAGCCCTAAACCAGATGGCTTCAAGGTGAATTTCATTAAACATTACGAGAACACCTCTCCTCCTCAAACTATTCCAAAATATTCAAGAGGAGGAAAGACTTCCAAGCTCATCTTATGAGGCTAGCATTATCCTAATTTAAAAATCAGTTAAAGACACTACCAAGAAAGTGTTACAGGCCAATATCCTAATGAACACAGGAATTAAATCCTCAACAAAATAATACTAAATTGCATACAGAAATACATTTAAAGAATCATACACCACGATCAAGTGGAATTTATTCCATTGATACAAGGTTGGTACAATATGCACAATCAATAAACATGACACACCACATAAATAAAATGAAGGATAATAACCACATGACCATATCAATAGATGCAGGAGAAGCATTTGACAAAACCCAGTACCCATTTGTGATAAATGCTCTCAGCAAAGTGGGAACAGAGGAAACATACCTAAACATAATAAAATTCATGTATGACAACCCACTGCTGGCATCATACCCAGCAAGCAAAAACTACCAGCTTTCCCCTTAAGACTGGGAAAAAAACAGGGATGCCCCCTTTCACCTCTTTTATTCAACACAGTACTGGAAGTCTGAGACACAGCAATCAGACAACAAGAGGGAATAAAAGGCATCTACATTGGAAAGGAAGAAATAAACTGTCATTGTTTGCAGGTAACATGATAATATATATAGGGAACCCTAAAGATTCCACCAAGAAACTACTAGAACTGATAAATTGATTCAGTAAAATAACAGGACACAAAATTAATATCCAGATCATTTGTATTTTATATGTCAATAATGAACTATATGAAAAGGAAATTAAGAATACAAACCCCTTCACAATTGCTTCAAAAAGAGTGAAATACCTAGGACTAAGTTTAACCAAAAATGTAAAATACCTGTACTCAGCAAATTACAAGACACTGAAAAATAATTTGAAGAAGATAAAATAGTGGAAGCATATACCTTATTCACAGATAAAATGAATTAATATTAAAATGTCCATAGTATCCAAAGCAATCTATAGACTCAATGCAATTACTACCAAGATACTAAGAAGAAATTTCACAGAACTAGAACAAATATTTTGAAAATTTATGGGAGCAACACAAGGCCCTGAATAAGAACAGTAATAAAAGTTGTAGGAATCAAGCTACCTAAAATCAAACTCTACTAGCCCTGGCTGGTGTAGCTCAGTGGATTGAGCTCAGGCCTGTGAACCACAGGATCGAGGTTCCATTCCCAGTCAGAGCAAATGCCTGGGTTGCAGGCCAGTTCCATACATTGATACTTCTCTCCTTCTCTCCTTCCCTTCCCCTCTAAAGATAAATAAATAAAACCTTTAAAAAAATCAGACTCTACTATAAGGCCATAGTAATCAAAACAGCCTGGTACTGGCAGGGACATGAGGTCAATGGAATAGAATAGAGAGTCCAGAAAAAAACCCACACCTTTATAGTTAATTAATGTTTGACAGAGAAGGCAAAAAGGTATACCATGGCCATGGGCTAAAGATAGTTTATTCAGTAAATGGTGTCAAGAAAATTGGGCAGATATGTGCAGAAAAATGAAACTAGATCAGCTTCTTACACCACACACAAGAATAAATTCAAAATGTAAGAGACTTAAATGTTAGACTTGAAACCATAAAAATCCTAGAAGAAAACGTAGGAGGTAGAATCTTACATACTGCTTGTAGCAATATTTTCCCTGATATATCCCCTCAGGCAAGGGAAGCAAAGGAAAAAAGTAAACAAGTGGGACTACACCAAACTAAAAAGGTTTTGCACAACACAGGAAACTATCAACAAAATAAAAAGACAACCCACTAAATGGGAGAACATATCCACCAATGGTATATCTAATAAAGAGTAGATATCCAAAATTTATAAAGAAGTTATAAGACCACACACAAAAAAAGATGGTACACATACACTAATCCAATTAGAAAATGGGCAAAGGACCTTAATAGACTTTCTCCAACAAGCATTTACAGATGGCAAATACACAGGGGGAAAAATGCTCAACATCACTAATCTCCAGGGAAATACAAATTAAAACCACACTGAGATCTCACACCTGGGAGATGGCTATCATCAATAAATCCATAAATAAGTGCTGGCGAGGATGTTTATCAAGTTGAACCTTTCTTCACTGTGGGTAGGAATAAGATTGATGCAGCCACTGTGGAAAACAGTATGAATTTTCATTACAGTATTAAAAATGGAGCTTTGTTAGAAGCTGGTGATTATGCTTTTGAGAATTTATCCAAAGAGACCCGAAACACTTATTTGAAAGAATATGAGCACCCCTATGTTCACTGCAGCATTATTTATAACAGCCAAGATTTGGAAGTGACCCAAGTGCCCATCAGTAGATGAATGGATAAAACATATATGGCACATTTACACAATGAAATACTACTCAGCCATAAAAAAGAAGAGAATTTTACCCTTTGCAACAGCATGGATAGTCCTGGAGAATATTATGCAAAGTGAAACAAACCAGTCAGAGAAAGATAAATACCATATGATTTCACTCATATGTAGAATCTAATGAACAAACTGAATGAACAAGCCAAATAGAGACAGACTCATAGAGAGCAGAATGACGCTATTGGGTGGTGACATTAGGGGTGGATGGATGGAGCCCCCCCAAAAAAAGAACTCATGGACATGCACAACAGTGAGATAGTGTGGTAATAGTGGGTGTCCAGGGGATGAAGGTGAAAGAGGATATATGGGGAAATAAATGGTAATGGGAAAATACAACAAAAACTAAACTTGTAAAAACAAACAAGTAAATTAATAAATATTCCTTTTGACTTGTGATATGATTAATCTATCCATTTTGGGCAGGACATTCAATCTGTTGTGCTGTGGATTTGTCCCTTTCCCCCTGTCATTTTATCAGTATTTGCGTTACACATTTCAATGTTATTTGATTAACTGTATACAGATTCAGTTTTTATATCATCTTGGTAGATGGTTACTTTTAGTGACTTGTTTCTTTTTACTTTAACAATGGTTTTACCCTAAAAACCTGAGGAATTCATTATTAATATTGCTACAATGGCAGTTTGGGACAGTGTTTGATATCTATATATTTTTAAGCTTTGTATGCCATTTTAATTGTGTACTTCTTATATATATATTATATATATATACCCAATCTTTCACCATGTTGTTTTAGACAATTCCTTTACATGTATTGCAATTAGTCATATATAAAAGATTTTTTCCATTCTCATATTTTTGGTTTTGGTTTATGCTGATTTTTCTTTTCTTCTTCCTACCTCTCCCCCCTTTCTATTTCTAACTGTGAACTCATCATGCTTTTTCTCATTCTTCCCTCTTTGTTTTTTCTTGCTAATATGAATGTTATTTCCATTCCTTTAGTGCCCTTTTACATTTCTATCTATAATAATAATAATAACAATATTTTTCTCTAAATGTTACTGAGTTTTTATAACTTCTTAATGTAATTTTCTACAGCCATTTAATATAAATCACAATTTCTCAAACTCGTCACTTGACATTTGGGGCCAGATAACTTTTTGTTGTAAGGGGCAGTCCTGTGCATTGGAGGACGTTCAGCAGTGTGGCTGGCCTCTACCCACTATGTACCATCACCCTTTCCCCAGTCGTGACAAATAAAAGCGTCTGTAGACGTTGCCAAATTCCCCAGGAGGATAAAATCATGCCTGGTTGACAACCGCTGATTTAGAGGATAAGGAACACCCATAAAGCTCCTACTTTGCTATTTTTTTTATGACAAGGAGAAAGGTAATACTTGCAAGCTGATACATACCTAACTATTACCTTGTATAATTAGCCTCTTGATTAACAGCTAAAGGAATTAAAAGCCAACTATATGTCTGAGTTTTTAGAATTACAATTCTTAATAAAGTAGTTTGATCACCACTTATTTTCCTATCTTCACAAAACATCAGTTAAGAACCAAATAAAAGTGAAAAGAGGTTTTCATCTTTATTTTTTGCCCAAAAAGTATCTGTCTACAAAGATTTGCACAGCCACTGGGGCACAGCCAGGATTCCCTTGATGTGACAATGGACTCGGCATTGCACTGACCAAATACAAACAACAGTTTGTCAACAGGCTTCGCAATAGCTACAGAATGTGTTTTGGCAAAATAAAGGCATCCCTCTGGGTACCATGGAAAAAAACAGGAACTCCCTTTCATTTGGAACTCCTCTGTATAGAGTACCAAATTAATTAAAAGATAATAATTCTGAGATAGGTTTAGAAAAGATTTTTTTAAGAAAAAAAAGGAGCAGAGGAGAAATTCTAATAAAAATTTTTGACTCTATCAGTTTATCCTTAGTTGCTATAGACCTATAAATTCTAGGTAACTCTCAGAGATTTGTGGGGGGGTGGGGGTTGTTTTGTTTTGATTATTTCTTAAGTAAAACTAACAGTACCGAAATTACTCTTTGATAGCCAAATATGGAGGATATAAGTACTCTCCCAAATGATGATAACAAAACTATACTTATTCTGCTTTCAAAGTTTATAGAAAATAAAAATGAGAGACATAAAATGAAAGCAAAACTATACATTTATAAAAATATAATTTTTTATTGTTGTTCAAGTAGAGTTGTCTACATCCCCCCATTCCCCTCACCCACCCACCCCCACCTCCCACCCTTAATCCTACCCCCCTTCGGCTTTGTCCATGGGTCTTTGATACATGTTCCTTGATGACCAATATAATTTCTTTGAAGTAAATCTAAATAATGATTTGTATTATAGCTTTCAAAGAATAAAGTGAGCTGAGAATCATGGGAAACTGAACATAAGTGCTCAAAGCAAAACTAATTTTCCTAAATATGTAAAGAATCAAAATAACTTTAACTTAACTAAATAACAACTAGTTCAGCACCAAAATCACTTAATAAAGGTGAAAGTAGTTTATTTGCTTGGGTCCCTGTGCATATATATGTGGCTAGAAATTACTCCAGATGGACAGAAAATAGATTCTGCTTAACATTAAATGCCCAGTTAAGGTCAGCAATGTTTAGAGAATTTTGAAAACATTCACTACTTTTTAACTCCAAAGTATAAAGTATCAGAAATGGACAAGTTTATTTAGGAAGTTCATAACATAAATGTTGGTGGAACTGCCTAACCTAAAACTCAGTAAAAACTATTCAAAAAGGTATTTTTAACATGGAAGACCCAGATTTTTTGTTATTTGATCACAACAATATCTAAAATAATTTTTAAAATTCTAACAGATCTTTCATTTTCTTGAAGTAGTTTTTCATATGAATGGTATCCCTCTCCTGTGAACACACTTTCTAAGTAACAATTCTTTTTTCAAAAGTCTGCGCACCTAGTCTAGGCCAGCACTGCACTAAGTACACCGTTAAGATATACTCTCTTCTCCAGCATCCTGACTGATAGTTACATTTTAAAAGTGTCTGGAAAATGACTAACTAACCCAGATTTGTGTCTGTGGTTAGCTTGATGAAACGTAGGAGGACACTAAAGTCCAGGTCGTTGCATTAGANTTATTTGATCACAACAATATCTAAAATAATTTTTAAAATTCTAACAGATCTTTCATTTTCTTGAAGTAGTTTTTCATATGAATGGTATCCCTCTCCTGTGAACACACTTTCTAAGTCACAATTCTTTTTTCAAAAGTCTGCGCACCTAGTCTAGGCCAGCACTGCACTAAGTACACCGTTAAGATATACTCTCTTCTCTAGCATCCTGACTGATAGTTACATTTTAAAAGTGTCTGGAAAATGACTAACTAACCCAGACTTGTGTCTGTGGTTAGCTTGATGAAACGTAGGAGGACACTAAAGTCCAGGTCGTTGCATTAGAAAGGCCAGAGATAAAACAAGGTGCTCTGTGCAGGCACTTGCAAACAGGGGGTAGAAGGAGATGAGGATAGAAAGGGAAGGAGGGCCTTGTTCATGATGGTAGGGAGTTTGGACTTTATTCCAAAGTCTACAGGATGCTTCTCAAAAAAGATGATTTTTTAATTGAATTTATTGGGGTTACATTGGTTAATAAAATTACATATGTTTCAAGTGTCAAAGAGAGTTTTGAGAAAAGGAATGACATGAATAGTGTTGCAATAGAAACTTCATGGTATGGCAGTCTGTATAGGGCTGTTTGAAGGGGAGGGCATCCTGGGACAGGGAACAGTTAGCAGACTCTCCTTGGAATCAATTGTAGAAAAAGGCAAAGAACTGAGAAATGCTACAAGGAAAACTGAGCCAAAATAGATGATTTAATTAAATATGTAGTCAAGAAAAAAAGGTTTCTAAAATCAGCAACCCAGAATAAATAGGGGTACAACAGTTTGAGATAGCATATATAGGGGAAAAATAATGTAGTAATTTTTATTTTGGACACTCAACATTTAACAAGTATTTACTGAGCAACTATTACGTGTCAGGCTCTTTTCAGTGCTATTGATATCACACAGAACAAAACAGACAAAATATCTAAACTCACGAAAATTGTACTTATTGTGGGATGCCGACAAACAAGGTAAATACATATAATATTTGATATTTAAGTGATAAATAATAACAGAGGGGAAAAGGATGTGGATTGTGGGCTTGAAAGTTTAGATAATGTGGACAAGGAGAAACTTCCCTAATAAAATGACTTTTGAGTAGCTTAGATTGAAGCAATCACCAAATAAAAACTATTAAAATTAATTTTTATTTTCAGTTAAAAATGAGATATCAGTGAGAATAATTGCTTTAAAAATACAATAGATATGATGAGCATTATCCATTTTCAAATTTACTTTTCCTTGTTTCATTTTCTACTCATTTCTTTATTGACCAAAATTGTATTGAAAGCCTATTATGTATGCAATATGAGCAGCTGTGGGATAAATATTTTTGATATTGTCATTACCTTTATTTTAAAATATTTGTATAATGCAAAATAAACTTTATGTATTTCCTAATATAAGTGCCATTTCTGATCATCTCAGTTCCTTAGTATAATCCAAGCTTCCATCTAGCATCATTTTTCCTTCTGCCGGAAGGAATTCCTTTAACATTTATTTATTTTTCTTCCTTTGACTGTCTTTACCCATTTTGCCCTGTCTCTGGCAATCACCGAACATTTATTTAGCCATAATTTTTGAAATGTTCCTCCTGGGCATAAATTTCTAGGTTGACAATCTTTTCTCTCCAGTACTTTAAAGATATTGCTTAATTGTTCTCATGTTGTTTCCATTGAAAAGTTTATACCATCCCTCCCCTCACCTGCTCTGTAAATAATCTTTTTTTTCTATAAATACTCTTAAATTTTTTTCTTTATCACTATTTTGAGGTATTTGGTTATGATGTGCCTGGATGCAATTCTCATCTTGTTTGTTGTGCTTACATTTCGCTGAATTTCTTAGCTTTAGGTATATTTCCTCACATTGGGATATTATTTTTACCATTATCACTTTAAATGATAATTTGCCCCCCTCCTTTCTCTTCTTTTCCAAAAAATTTAATACATTAGACTTCTGCATATATATGTATTAGGCTTCTTGAAGGTACCTCACAGCTCAATGATTCATTGTTTTTACAAAAAAATTATTTTGTGATAATTATAGATCCACAGGAAATCGAGAGGATAACAGTATAGAGAGGTCCCATGTACCTTTCACTCACTTTCTTCTGAATAATGGTTATGTTTTGAATAATTATAGCACGGGATCAAAAGTGCACACTGACATCGATACAGTGCGTGAGTACCTTTCTTTATCATTTTATCATAGGTGTATATTTGTATAATTACCACCAGGATCAAGATAGAGAACTGTTCCATCAGCTCTGAAGTCTCCCTCATACTGCTTCTTTATACAGATACACTCAACCTCTCACCCTCACCCCTGGCAAGCATGAATTTGTTTTCTATCTTCAGACTCTTGTCATTTAGAAAATGTTATATATATGTGAACATTTTTTTCACTCAGCTCAGTGCTCTTGGGATACATCTAAGACATTGTATACATTATTGCTGAGTGGTGTTTCCTAAGATGTGCCACAATTTAACCGTTTACCTATTATTGAAGGACGTGGATCATTTACAGATTTTGTGTATTAGGACTAAACTCCTATGAAAATTATGTACATGTTTAGTGTAGACCTAAGTTTTAAAATTTCTCTGGAATGCTCAGAAGTGAAATGACTATGTTGTATTGTAAATGTATAATTAACTTAAAAAAATACTGATGAATCACTTGAGAGCAGCTGCACTATTTTGCATTCCCACCAGCAATGTAGGAGCGATCCGCTTTCTCTGCATCCCACCGGCATTTGGTACAGTCATTTTCCCCACCAGATCCTACTGAGTGTGTGATATGTGATTGAGGTCTCCATCTGCATTTCCCTCATGGCAGTGATCCAGAGCGTTTTTAAATGTGCGCTTACTTGCCATCACTATGTCCTCTTTCATGAAATACCTGTCCACGCCTTTTGCCCTCCTGCTGAGTCCTTTATGTACTCCAGATACAAGGTCTTCTTTAGTAGGGGAACTGTGAATAATTTCCCCCAGCCTGTAGCTTGTCTTTTCAAGCTTTTAACAGAATGTTTTGCAAAGCAGTAACATTTGATTTTGACGCAGTCTAATTTATCTATGTTTTTCTTTTCTAGATCATGCTTTTGGCGTCATGTCTTACAAGCTTTTCACTAAGCCCTAGGTCCTTATTTTCTTCCTGTGTTTTCTTCTAAATTTTTATATTTGCATGTAAAAATATATAATGCATTTTGAGTTAGTTTTGAATGAGGTATGAGGTTTAGGTAGACATCCATTATTTTGTCTTTGGATATCCAATAACTCCAGACCTATTTATTGAAAATGCTGTGCTTCCTCACTTGAAGTGCTTCAGAAACTTCGTGAACCACCAGAGGTTGCACTTGCGTGGGGAATTGTGGGGTCCTCCATTCCATTCCATTTTTCTCTATGTCTATCTCTGCCAGTAGAACACAGTCAAGATTACTCAGCTATGTAAGCTTTGAAATTAGAGTGACATCTGCATTAATTCGTTTTCACATATTTTAGCTAGCCTAATTTCTAAGACTTTCCATATGAAGTTTAAAATTAGTTTAGTCTTCTCTATGCCTACAAAAGTCTTGCTTGCATTTTTATGGGGATTACATTAAATCTGTGAGTGCTTTGAAATAATGTATATTTTACTATCTTTACTAAGTATGTTTTAGAAATGTTAATTTGATCTTATAATCTTCTTATCATTATGTAATGTGAGTCTCTGCTCTCAATAATTTTCTTTTCTCTAAAGGGAACTTCATCCGATATTAACATAGCCGGTATTGTTTTTTTTTATTGTTTGCATTTTATATTTCTTCACATCCTTTTACTTTCAACTTCTCTAACTTACTATATTCAAAGCTGGTTTCTTAAGTACAGCATACAGGTAAGTGATGGGGTTTTTGTTTGTTTGTTTTCTTGTTTCACACTCTATCTCTCTTCTTTGGTGTTAATTTAACATAATTTTTATCAGTGAGGGCTCAAATCTGCCATTATGTTCATTTTTTTATATTCGCTCTCAATTTTCCTGTTTTTTCCCATTCCTTCCTATGAGTTACATACACTTTTAACTGAAATTTAACTTATCTATGTGGTTTTTTAGTGTATTTCTTTGTATAACTTCTTAGTATTTTTGTTTTGAGAGCTAATCTATAATACAATTTGTTCTTTATAAGTTTTTTAGTGGTCATTCTATGTATTATATACGTATAGCCTATCACAGTCTACTGCTGTTACCATTTTACTAGTTTTAGTGAAGGTTAGGAAACTTGTGCCTCTTTTATGTCCTTTGTCTTGCTATTTCTTCTATATACATTTAGAACCACTTAAGTGCTATAATTTTAATTCAACAGTCAAATTTAATCAATAAAACTCTACACAAGTCTATTACATTTACTCATATGTTTACTCTTCCTTCCTGAAGTCACAAGACTCCTTCTTTTATCATCTTCTTTCCGTATGCACACTCTGTTTCATTGTTCTTTCATAGGTCTGCTGGTGACAAATGCTCTGGTTTCTCCATTTGAGAATGCTGGGTTTCCCCCCTTCATCCCAACGCATATTTTCCCTGAGTACAGGTTCTTGACTGACACTGTTCTATCAGCACTTGAAAATTCTTGTCCTTCTTTCTCCGATATCAGTGGTTTCTGATGATAAATGTACAGTCATTTATCCTGCTTTAGATAAAGTGTAGTCTTTCTCTGACTACTTTGAACATTTTTTCTCTTTCATTAGTTTAAGAAGCTTGATTATGATATGTTCTGGTGTGGCTTCCTCTACATCTATCTTGGTTGGAAGTCACTCACTCCTTGAATCGGTAGGCTTATGACTTTTCCCAAGTTTTGAAATTTTTCAGCTATTATTTTTTATATGTTTTCAACCTTACATTTTTCTCCTCTCCTCTGGGATTCAACTAACATATATTTTAGACATTTTGTGAATGTTCCATCACACAATTTCCTGAGGCTCTGTGTTTTTTGGATTTTTGGGGGTCTCATTTCTCTCTGTTGTTCAATTTGGAAATCTCCATTGTTCTATGTCAAGTTTACTGGTTCTTTTTCTGTGCTCTGTGCTCTGCTGATGAATCCATTCTCATGAGTTTTTATTTTTCCATTCTAAAATTTCCATTTGGTTTTTCTCATATCTTCCCTTTCTTTGATATTGTGACAAGAATTTTTAATTTTTCAATTGTCTCAAGCACATTTGTAACTGCTTATTGAAGCAGTTTTACAATGGCTGCCTTCAATTTTTTGTCAGGTAATTCTGACATCTCTGCCGTCTTGTCATTCCAGTGAGGGAAGGAAGAAGTGGATACCCAGGTTCCTCACCAGCTTTCCGCCAGTAGACCCTGACTGAGCGGCAAGGTTGCCTCATTGTTACTCCAGCAGAGCCTCCACTGAGACTATGCGGTGGTGACTCTGTGACTGCAGGGTGCTGGTGAAAGTGCTGCCTGTCCAGGAGCATTCCTCCGACACCATCCTACTGAGCAGGGACAGGCGTGCCTTATTATCCTGTGGAGGTGAAAGTGCACTCCACCAGGTGGTCTCCACTAACACTACAGAAGGAACAGTGCTCTGTGCTGCTAGGCAAAGGGTAGAAGTCTTGGCTCTCCATTCAGCCTTGCTTGAAACTTTAGGAGAGGGAGAGTGTGGGGAGCTCATTTATAGCCTGGTAACAGTGGAAGTCTCGGTTCTCAATCTGACCACTACTGCCAAGAGCGTGGCCACTTTTTCCCTATGATTTTTGGCTAGATTATACCAGTTATTGTCTAAAACTTTTCTGTCTTACTAGGTTGCCCCTTTCCTGATATTTTGACTTGAGAAATTAGCTGTTTCTTAGGGCTTTTTTTGTCTTTGTCTGTTAGCATTTTGAGGTTGCCAACTTCTTCAGTACCCTGTCTGGAATAAATGCAGCAAATAGAAAAGCCAGGAATCTCACTGCTATGCTCTTCCGGCTGGGCTTCCTTGGAGTTCAGGTGTTTTCTCTTCCATAGTGGTCAAAATCTGTGCCAGTACCAGTGATTTATCTTAGGGAGGAATTTCTTGCTCTTTCTCCAATGAAAGCAGACCTCTGCTTGGTATCAATAAACCATCCTGGATCACAACCAGTTTCCAACCTCTTTCCTGGGAGTAAAGAGTCTTTGCTTCCAACCTTTCCAGAAGCAATGGATTTTTGCCTGGATCCTAGGAAAAAGTACACTTTCTGCCCTTGTCCCAGAGATTGGTGTGTGCTTTGCTTTTTTTCCCTTCCCAGACGCAATGGAATTTTTGTCTATCCCCAGTGACATGTGGTTGTTGCTCCTCTCCCAGCTCCAAGTGTTCACTGTGTACCAGGGAGGAGCTGGGAAGATGCATGGCTCTGGTCCTGCACCCCAGTACCCACGGACCACTTCCTGGATGCCTATGTCATTGAGGGAACTCTCTCCAGTTTCCTCCTTGCCTTCAGTCTTTCTTAAGAGCACCAGTGGAAATCTTTAGAAAAGAGCTTTTGAGTTAGTGTGAAACCCCATGTGTCTTTGGCTTCTGACTATTCTAATCTGGCTTGCTAGTTCTCAGGAAGCCTTAAGAAATCATTAACATTTTAGCTGATTTTTTGTTAGCAACTTGAAAACGGACTGCCTCTTTCTATACTCTGCAAACAAGAAAGAAGTTCATATGTCTATTTCCTCTTGGAATATCTAGTCGTTATTTGGAATTCACTTTAATTGGTTGACTTGCCACCTCAACTCTGATGGTCTCAGAAAAAGTTGTGATTGGGGAGATTATCTGCTTTTTTGTTAATTCTAGGGTGGAAATAAAATTCTCTTGCAACTTTCTGTGTCCTAATCATAAGTGGAACCACAAAGGTCTTTGCATGCTAGCTTTCTAAAGATAACTTGTGGACTTTAAATAATATAGTGGGATTCAAATTAAAAAAGAACTATGCATACCTTATTGTAATTGATGTATGCATATATTTAAATACAATAAATAATTCTAAGGCACAAACCTAGTTTAACAAAAATTCTAATCCCTATACAGATTACAGGTTTAATAACAGTGTTTAGAATTGTGCTCTTTTAAGGTTGAAATTCAGCGATTTTATTTTTCCTCTCTGGTTCTCTCACCTGCATCTATTTCCCACGTGGGACTATCTATGCCCATAGTGCTCAGTTCCTTGTCACAGGTGATATATTAAATAGAAGCTTTCAGCTTCTTCTAACCATTTCTGGTATTGCTCAGTCTCACAATATTTAAATAATCAATGCTTTTATTTCAATATCTAATTGTGACTGTACAAAGTACGCTGGAAACCTAAGAGGCATTATTCTTTGCTGATGTTTTCTAAGATAACCTCTGCCTAAGGCCCTCACGATCTTTGCAGCAGCTGTGACAGAGGAACTTAGGTCTCCCTCCCTTTAGATTTTAAGTATGGTTTAGCTGAGAGCATTTAGTCCCATGACTCAAAAGTCCTTTTCCCCAGGGATCTTTTCTGTGTCTTAATAACTCTGCTTATCCCCCAAGGTTACATAGTTCACTGTGCTTCCCTTTTAAAGATGGTTATGAGTGTTGGTATGTGCAGTACAAAAAATCCCTGCTCTCTTACTATGTGCCCTACAGACCAATGATCTAGGTCATTTACTTTAAAGGGTCTCCAGATAGAGAAACCGAGAAATAAAATAACTACTTTTTACAGTACAATTGGATGATTATGATTTAAGGTGGTGCTATTCTGTAGCACTTTTAGTGATGATGAAAATATTTTATATCCATGGTGTCCAATGAGGTAGCGACTGGTTATTACGTAGATGCTGAGCATTTGAAATATGGCTAACACCACTAAGAAAATAAATTTTCAAATGTTATTTTATTTTAATTAATTTAAATTTAAATAGCTACATGCAGCTAGTGGCAACTGTATTGAACAGCACCATTATAAAGTACATAAACACAGTGGAGGAAACCCAGAGATTACTACTAAAATGAGTTTTGAGTAATGACTCTAATTTTGCCAGATGTACTAAGAAAAGGAACTTAAAAATCAAGGGGAAATATAGAAAGTTACAGAGGTGTAAGGGAGCATGCTAAGTTTAGTAAAGATGAGATATTCCAGTATGGATCAGCTGATAGTATATCAGATGTGGACGCACAGGGGGCGTTGAAAGCAATTAGGAGCATAACAGGCTTTTTCTGTCATTCAGAGAAATTTGGGTTTTATTCTGTCGGCATGGGAGGCCCCTCAAGAATTTGAAAGAAAGCAGAACAAAATCAGATGTACACAGTAGGGAGACTATCTTTTGAAATCACATAGACTTAGTTAAAATTAAGTATGGATGTAGAATAACTATATTATGTAATAAATAAAACAATTAAATAGGTTAAATAGCCATGCGATATTTACACATCCATGAAATATTTAAAAGAACCAATCAAATAACTGACCACAAAGAAAAAATTTAAAATCAAATGTAGGTAATGTAAAGGCTCAAGTATCTCATCATAAATATTGTGGTTATAATTATATTTAAAAACTTAGCAAAAACATTTTGTAAAAAGTGTTTTGGAACATGTCACTTAAGGAGGCGCAACTATCATATTAAAAATATGTCGTTTTGTTCCCTGGATACTTTTTTCAACTTAGTGCTTTTAAATTCGTGCACCTTTACCTTGTAGCCCCATCTGTATGGCTTGATTCTGTGGCACTGCTAATTATAAGAGGATTTAGGTAAGATATTCATGCCACCTTAAAAAAAAAACAAATGTAGTGTCCTTCTCCAAGTCTGCATTTACATAAAAATATTTAATAAATGTTCATCATTCTTTGAAAAAATTCTATCCTTATTTGAGTTTTTTGTTTAATTTGGGCTTAGATTTTTAGTATCTCTCAAATTCTCATTTGTATTCCCCTGACTGCCTAAACAGATGCATAAATCATATTTACCATAATTAACCCACTAACTTTTCTTTGTTTTTGATTCTGTCTTATTAATGATCCTCTGTATGGCTTATGGTTTCTACTAAATCTATTCATTGGCAGGGTACATGGGACAATCAGTCTTTGAAAAATGAAGCAACTGGTTTACATTACCAAAGAACAAATATAATTTGATTGATTTTCAGTAGTCAGGTTTTCAAAATACTTCAAAGTCAGATTATATGCTTTTAATCAATTCAGTGAAAGGTTAATATTTTGAAATATCAGGGCTATATATATATTTCAACTATTATTTTGAATAATACTCATTTCAAACAAAGTGAATTTTAAATTTGTAGCATTTGCTAAACACATTACACGCTTTTTTAAGGAAATATATTTGAGATCTAAATATATTTAGAGACTTGAAACATTCTTAGAATAAGATATTAAATAAGCTGAGAGATACACACAAATATACAAATCAAATAGTCAATTATTTTAGGAATATTAAGAATTTAAAATGAGAATATTCCATGACCGGTTTTATGAATGCATTTAAAGTACACTGAACTGGCTCTCTGATGACATTATTTTAGACTAGTATTACATAGCAGGGGAGAGCTTTTTAATAAACAAACACCTAAAGGTCGTCATTATAAAATAATTCCATAGCATCATTCCCAGAGAGAGCATCATGTGCAGGTCTGGCTCCTTGACGAGGCTCATTTATTCTCAAATACCTGCGTCGTACACTCATGATACTTAAACAGAGATCGACCACGAGACTGTGGTATTCAGGGGAGTAGGCAGAAGGTCAGAATAAAACGGTGAACAAAGCCTGCCTCCTACCTCAAAGTGTAAAGCATAGTTACTGACAATGAGACAAAGGGGTGGCGGTGCCACAATTATGCTAAGTGAAGAATTCAACCAAAATTAACTTGTTAAATGCAATTCTTACAATATCATGAGAGTATTTAAATTTTCATTGCAAAGATTTTATACCTTTCTATTAACTTTTTGCCTGTCCTTAGATTTATATTTAAAAATTTAGCTGTTGGGAACCTCCCAGCCTACTTTCAGGAGCTGTAACTCCCCCATGGCTAAGGCTGAGTGAGGGACCTTTAGACCATAAGCCACTAAGGAGGCAAAGCTTATCTCCCTGGCAGGAGCACCACTTCTCCTCTTTTTACTTCATCCATAACAGGGCCCCAATGCTTGATCAGTTAGCCAGTGATGGGTAACATTCCCCAAGCCGGGGAACAACCTAAGACAGGCACGATCACTGGGAGGTCCCAAGGAAGAACTTGGAGGCCTATAGCAAAAGCGGGTGATGGACCCTTGCCCCTGGGCTTTGGCATGCATAGCCTGAGTCCTCATTCTGTGTCCAAGAAGTCTCCTAAGCTCTTGGCTGCCTTACTTCCCCCACCAGACTTAAGCCTGAAACAATGCTGGTGGTGGGTGCTTCTCCATGCTGGAAAGGGCAGGTTCCCTAGGGTGATCAGACCTAAACAGGAATATGTAAAATCCTGTGAAACCTTTATTTAGAATGCTCCCAATTAAATGATAAGGGTCTGAGCAGGAAATGAGTTTGTTTCCCAAAGTTTTATAGCCCTTTGGCTAACAGACCCTGATTCAGAATAGGACCTCATAGCTCTTTGAAAGCTATCTATTGTTTGATCCTTACTGCCTGCCAATTACTAATGAACTTTACCTATATTCCTGTGCTAACTGAACCCAATAAAAGCCTGTCTGGGCAAGAGTTGGGGTTCTCTCCCCTTGAGAGAGTAGCCGTGCCTTCCCTTTTCCTCCACAGGACTCGGTAGTCCATGTGAATTTGTCTCGTATCTCATTCATAACACCGTGGACACTGTGGGCCAGTGTCTGTGTCATTTAGTTATATCTAATTTTTAACAGTAAATATCTTTTATTAAAAACAATCTGATACATATCTTCATGTAAGATATACCAACTAAAAATCTTCCATTATTACTGACTTCATTTTCCTGATATTCTATATTAAATATCAAAATAAGTACTGAAGGGATAAGAAGAATCAAGCAGTACTTTTCTTAAAGGAAGTAAAAGAAAGCAGTTTCAATTAAGTAACCTAACATTATATATTCAGAACATTAAAATAAGAAAGAACCCACTCTTGCTGGTGTAGCTCAGCGGATTGAGCATGGGCCTACAAACCAAGGGGTTAGCTGTTCGATTCCCAGTCAGGGCACATTTCCCGGGTTGGGGCCAGGTCCCCAGGTGGGGTGCTTGAGAGGCAACCACACATTGTTATTTCTCTCCCTCTCTTTAGCTGTTGGGAACAGCTTCCCTTTCCCTCTCCCTCTAAAAATAAATAAATAAAATATTTAAAAAATAAATTAAAAAAAGAAAGAGCCTAATTTTTCTGATGGACAACCATCTACCTCAATCAAGAATGTCTTTCAATCGATAGAGTCTGCAAGATAGTAAACATTTACTATGTTAACGAAGTATTCCCGCCTTAACATATTTGTTGACTCATCCCTCAATTATATGTTCACAGCAGTTTTACAATAACTAGAAAAATGAAAAATATATTTTTAAAAAATCACAAAATGCTATTCTAGAAACAAGTATACATTCTAAATGACATAAAAATTGCTTTCCAAGAAGACTTCTGCAGCCTGCATAGACAATGATAGACCTATTTTAAGAAGGTTAGTGAGTTTTTTAGGCTAAGAATTTTTCATGTGAGATTTTCCAGCCATAATACGTTTTCCATACCATAAATAGTAACTGAAAATAAACACAGATTTTTCTGAGAGGTAATTTTACATTTTGCCACATATTTGTCACAACATTCCACCTTAAAATAATATTTCTGATTTCTCACCTTACCTGACCCATTAATAGTCTTCCTCCCCAATTTCATGCTTCAGTGTGATCACTAACAAAACAGTATACATTTCTTCTCTGAGAGGTAATGGCATTTTTGAATGACCAGAAACCCTTTGGAATTGTACCCCATATGATTTTCAAGGGTGTTTAATCCATTTGTATGGTCCAAATTTTCCATTTGAATTTGCATCAGGTCATGTAATATCAGTTTCCTTTGTGTCACTGAATGTAGCAATAACTTTATATAATGTGACACTGTGTAATGGAGACTTTAAAAGCTCCCTTTCTTCCACAAGAGTGGGATCTATCAAACACCGCATCTGTCCCTATGCCACTGACCTACTTAATGGGTGTACCTACTAAGTAAAAAATATCTATCTCACTTTGTACATTTCAGTTTGACTATTACATATCAATGTTCATAATTAGCTGTACCATTTTATAGTATGAATTTGGTTTTCTTATATAAAATTAAATACAATCTAATGCATCAAACAAGAAAAAATAAATTACTCAAATTTCACTTTTCCCTCCCAATTACGGGAGTTGTTAGGTCAGAATAGATTACATGGGGCATGGGGGATGCTCAATACTGCATCAATCATACTCCTGGCAGGAGTATGATCATACTCTACCAGTTCTACTCCTGGTAGAACTGTCCCTCAGAGTAATTAAGAAAAGTTTAAGGAAGTCACGAACAAGCTTAAGTGAAACTAGCAATAAAAGGTAAAGCACCCTCTAGCTAATAGTAGTGGGGAGTTGTTGGCACCCAGGTCTGAAGGACAAGGGAAAGAAGCAGGCACTAAACCCAAGGCAGAGAGCCACATGGGACTTTGGGAGAGAAATGCATCTACTGCCATGTTTGGCAGGGCACCATGGGAATAAAACCTCAATGTCCCTCAACTTCTACCCTTCAATCTTTTGCCTATATCCATTGAATCCAATCTTAAACTAGACAATAGGGGATCCCATTAATGAGGTTCATAAATGTCAGTGGGAAAAAAAAGAATATACAAAATATAGAGAAAACTAATTAAATGAATTTCTGAAATGACTTTTCCATATTATATATGAAAATAATGTTTAAAATAAAATTAACTGACATGAACGGGGTACATTCACTCATTTATTCAGCAAAACTTCAGCAAATGCCTATTATATGATCTGCTTTGTGCCAGGAACTAGGTGACATAATTTGATCTGATTCCCCTCCTCAAGAATTTTGTTATTTCATCTGAAATATACAAGTATAAGTGTGAAAAATCAAATATTACAATTCCATGCTGTAAAAGAAACCAATGACATGGTAGAAGAAGAAACTAAGAGGATATTTCCCGGAGGAAATATGATACCACATAAGCCCTGTGCCAAGGACGCGCAGGAATCAGCCAAGGGGACAGGGGGCAAGTGGAGTGGACAGAGCGACAGCAGAGGTACATGGTGTAGAACAGGGAAAGACATAGCAGCCGGGCTCAGGAAACAGACTTTTCCAGTTTGGCTGGAAGGAAGAAAAACCTAGGACCGATGATTCTGGCCGGAAACACGGAGCTGCTTCACTTGATTTGTTAGCAGTTGTGTTTTCCCAGAAGTGAATGGGAAGCCAGAAAAAAATTAAGCAAAGGCCTGAGGAATTTACATTTGAGACATGTAATTGTGGCAGGTATATGAAAAGTTTAGGGGAAAGGTAAAAAACTGGAGAGTAATTAAGAGTACTATGAAATCCAGAATAAAAGCGCTAAGGATTTTGTATTAGTTAGTTTCCCAGAGACACAGAACCAGTGGGATACAATTTGCAGTGGGCAAACGGGAGACCCAGGGAGAGCTGATGTTTCAGTTTGAGTCCAAAGGCAGGAGAAAACTAGTGTCAGTTTGAAGACAGGATGAATTCCCTCTTACTCCTGGGAGGATCGACTTTTTTTGTTCTACTCAGGCTTGGAACTGATCAAATGGGGCCCACTCACTTTAGGGAGAGAAATCTGCTTTACTCAGTCTACTGATTCAATCCTTAATCTCATCCAGAAACACCCGCACAGACACACTCAGAATAATTGACCAGATGACTGGGGCCCCTCTTGGCCAGGACAAACTGACATACAAAAGTAACGATCACACGGATGAAATCAGGAACAACCATAGGAGTAGTGCAGAGTACATGTAACCGAAATTTAAAGTCAAATGCCTATCAGAGGTCAGGGTCAAGCCTGATGCCCAAGACACGGGTCCCATATACCTGGGTGAAATGTGATGTTGTGGACCACTATGTGATACACCTGAGGAACACTAAATTAGGCGAGTTCAGGTTTAGCAAGGCTGTGTTAGCCCCTGTGAGACACACCAGCACATGGGAGAGAAATTTGTAGTAAAATTAAGACGGCCTTTACATAGTCACTACAAACAATTTGATAGACAATTTTCATATAAGTAGTTATTGCTACAACTAAATTATAGTCACATAATATGGCCTTTTTCACATGATAAAGTGTAAAAAACATAAATAAATAAAGCATTAAGGTGACCTGCATTTCCCTTTGAAAAAGTAAAATCAACAGTCCACTTACACTGAATATGTGGATTCACTCTGTCTTCAGGAGATTGGTACGCCGGTATCAGAAAATATTAGTTCAATATTTTCATTTAACATTTTTAGATGTTATACTTTTTCAATTTTATATATATTTTTATACAGATGTTTTGAAACAATAGTAATAACCTTGTTTATTTTGAAACAATAATTCAGGTAAAGAGCTATTCAATAAAGTGTTATACAAATTCCCTTAATTAGGTTTTGTTCCAAACTGACATTTCTGTGTGGATAGTACTTTCATAGCCATAAATTTTAATACATATAAAATTAATGTATTTTTAACATATAATTGTTTTTTATTAATCACAAAAAACACCTTAATTTTTTGTGTGTTGAGCTCTGAGAGTATATGCTGTGTGATTATATCAAAAATGAATACATTTAATATCATTTGCAACAAATATCATATCAGTACTGCTTGTAAAGGCACACAGGCTGATATCATTTGCTTATTCAACAATTAATTGTAAAACATATTGTAACCCTAAGGCTCTACAGCTGCCTCCACTTTCTCTGTATTTTTCAGCTTCCGCTCAAGTTTCATCCCCTGGGGGGCCTGCTCGGGTGCCTAGAGAAGTCGCCAAACGCTCTGTAGAATGTGATCCATACCAAAAAATGTACCATCTTCACTTACTGTTTTTTGTGTTTCTTTTCATTTTAACTCGGAAAGCAGGTGATAATCTCTTAGAGGTCAAGGGCCCAAGCTCTTATGTTAAGGTTCATAGTTTCTACAAACCATGTTAATTATATATATTTTTGTGTTCTCTACATTGGTAGATTTATTTATCCTGAGCATTACATAAAAAGACTGAAACAAAAGAAATAAGACAATATTTTATAAAAATTATTGCCAGATAATTTAAAAATAAAGCAGCAAGCTACACTTATTGGACATATCAGAATTTTACACAAAAAAATGAATGTCCTTAGTCAACATCCTACATCTTAGATAAACATCACATGTGGCAAAATTCTGAGAATTACAAATTTTAACTTTGGCTTATGACTGAAATACATAATATAACTCTAGTATGTGTATGTGAAAATAATTTAAAAGAGAAGTTGTATAAAGAAACTTTCTCATAAAAGTTAAAATAGATAGTTTAGTACCAAAATAATAAACCATCTGACCATAACAAATTTGTTCCTGTTTTAAAAAATATTTGAATAAGTTTATGTGTAACTAATAAACATGTTTTTATTATTTTACTTCTTTTGTAGCTTTTGTGTGATATTTCTGTGCTTTTATATATACACAGATACTCATTTATAAGCATAAAGCATCTGTGTTCTCAAAAGTTCATTACAAAGTTAAATTTCACAAATTGAATTTCAGTTTTGGTTCTTTTCAGTAGGGAAAAACCAAGAGCTTGTTTGAAAGGACTTCAGGTCAGAAGGTAATGCAGACCCAGTGACCCACAGTAACTGCTTCCGGGTCTGGAAATGGCTCCAGGTCTACCAGCCATGATGCTCTGCAGCCACAGACACGAATGTCAGTCAGTGCCTTAAATGTCTCCGTGGAACACACCTGAATTCCACTAAGATTACAGAAAGAAATGTAATTCTTATTTTGTTGATATTTTAAAGCATGATTTTCATTTAACAATAGCTAGGTATTCAAAATTTTAGGGTAACACAAACTGTTTTGTTGTTGTAGTTTATAGTAATACTATTTCATAACACAGAGTAAACTTTAAATACAAATATCTATGTAGGATTAGGTACCCTCCACCATTCCTCATTTGTCCTTAATAATTAGTTAATCTAACCCTGCTGACTTGCTGAAGTTCAACAGATAAAATCAAGGTTGCCCTAACTGGAAAGACCCTATTTATTTTCAAAGTTTTCCTGCTTCCTTTTCCCTCCTTACATACAAGAATGAAAGAAGGGAAAGAATCACATCACACTGTAACACCGCTTTACCCATACCACAAGGGTATGTGTAAAAACCCTGCCAGTCATTTCCCACCAGCAGTTTCCCTGCTGGCCACTTTGTGAGTCTCTCCGACTCCCTTTTCCCTCAGGTAGCTGGCTGCTTGGTGTTTACTGATTAATTTGCATCAAATGTTCTCCTAGCAACCAACACTAGGATTGTATTAGACATTATTGTAAAAGATTGTTTTCCGTTAAAGAACCTTAGACATTCTAAACACCATAAACAGAAACTAATAGTCTTCAAGCAAAGCTATAATGTGATCCTTCATATGCTTAAAATAACTTTCAGCCAATTGCTGTTTTATTGTTCATTTTACTTGGTAAAATCAGCATTTTTCCATTAAAATTTTTCATTTGCATCCCCAATTATAACAAAGTTAATATTGACAGTAGAGGACTATTCTGTATTATGTATTTTAAATAAATTCACAAATAATTCATGGCATTTTGCAATTGTCAGTATAAAACATATAAAACAAACAGGTCTGTTTTGTAAAGAACACTTTAATTATATATAGAATGAAGTAAATTTTCCTAAAAACACTGTAATTGATTTTCATGATTTAGACAAAAATAATATAAAACCCAAAAATTTTGATTAAGATGTACTTTACTGAAAAGTTCATGTACTAGTTTTCTCCACATCTCAAATAGTGTTACTTTATTATAGTGTCATCAATTATGTATAAATTCCAATTTTTTAAAATTTCAAAGTATTATTTTATAGAAAGAGCCAATATGAGAGAATATATGTATAATAAATCACCTGCAATAACATAAAATAAACTGGCTAACAGTATATGATGATTATCTTAGCAGGTCTTTAAAACAAGAGGAGAAACTATTTTATGATGTCCCATTAAGATTTTAATCCAACAGAGAACAACACCAGAGAAGAAAGTAAGATATTTTAGTAAGATCAATAATAGTTATTTGATCATTAAGATTAAAAGTGACAATCTTCAGGCAGTGGAATATTTCACAATTTAAAAATGTAAGATTAAAAATAAAAAGCTACAGTTTAATCATTGGGTAAAGATTAATAGAATATTTTCCCAGAGGTGAGAATAAAGCAGCAAATCCTTCCTGAGAAAATGAATCACCAATTCAGCTACGACGACTTCTCCACCCAGAATATTGGGAGAACGCTGCCGCCGCTGCTGCAACTTTCCTTTTTCACTAAAATTTATCACTTTCTATGTAGGTATTGCTTAAGCTTTACCTGTACTTTTAGGAAATCTG
The DNA here is from genome assembly GCF_014824575.4 of Sturnira hondurensis. NCBI lineage: Eukaryota > Metazoa > Chordata > Mammalia > Chiroptera > Phyllostomidae > Sturnira > Sturnira hondurensis. The sequence continues at coordinate 3,536,065 of NW_028083922.1, forward strand.
AATTGTAAACAACTAACCACTTACTTAATTTCAAGTTTTTTAGTTAGGTAGAATGCCGAATTCTGATTCAAAGTTTAGAAATTATACATGTAGATACCGCAACTTGATAGCAATCCTGTAGATCGCCACAAAGCAATTTTTTACTTTCAGGGATGTGGACACATAGGCACACATAGCTATGCCAGGTACACTGCAAGGGTTGTTTTTTTATTTTTCTAAATGCCTCGAATAATCCCTTCCAAAACAGTTGAGACAGATATTATCTCCAAATTACAGATCCTATCTCAGATTTAGAAATAGCAAATAGCGTCCCAACGATCACAGAGTGAGGCAAAGCCAAGATGAAACTCATTCCTGTGGGGCCCCAATCTGATCATCTTTTCAAAGTGCTTCCCACCACTATGGAAGTGATTCTTCACTCTGACCACTTGGCGCCTTGTTGATGGTCAAATTTCCCAAAACATTCTCCCAGACTTGGCCTGGACTTTAAAATGACTATTTTCTTCTTTGTGATGGCTTATCAAACTCCCAACATATTCAGGTAGTAATGACAAAAATTAGACTAAACTGCAAAGAAACATCATGACTAATTATCAGCTGTGTTTACCTTCAGGTAGAGAACAAAATGCAATTTGAGTGGTGATATTGTGTATAAAAAAGAGATTATTTCTTGTGAATTCACACACACACACACACACACACACACACACACACTCACGGATGCTTTTCTACTCCATTGTTACATAGCCTTGTGTAAAAAAGTCTCTGCTAATGTGATTTGGAAAACAGATGCCTTTGATATCCACACACTGACCTATCAAAAGGTCCTGGATCAATCTTTTGGGTTAAGTCATTGTCCCTTGTTAAAACCATGTTGTATTTACAATGAATGAAAAAAATGTAGAAAAAGAATAATCTGTTGTTACACTGTTCAGTTTTAATTCCCCATCGAGTAGCACCAAACAAAGGATTTAGACAGAAGTTTTTCAAAAATTTATTATTACAAATACACATGTTCAATGATATCACCCACATTTGGAAGAGTACATCACTAAAACATATGAGTTAATGATCGGCTTTCAAAACACCAGTGAAAAATAATGGCTAAAACTGCTACAAGAGGATGTAACATTCAAATAAAATGATTTGTCCTGAACAATGAGGTTCAGTTGATCGGGCATCCTCCTGCAAGGTGAAAGGTAACAGGTTCAATTCCCAATGGGGGCACTTGCCCTGGTAGTGTCCCAGGTCAGGGTGCATTCAGGAGACAATCAACGTTTCTCTCACACATCGAGGTTTCTCTCCCTCTCTTTCTCCCTCCCTTCCCCCTCTCTAAAAGTAAAAAATGAAATATTTAAAAAATATGTTTTTATATCAAAATAATTTTCCTTATACATACTAAAACAGTGTCTATACTCAGAGCACCTACTGCCTAAGGGTGATTGTGGCTGGTAAAATAGCCTTACCCATATATTTCCAGAGAAGCCTGTCTCACTGAGTGATTTTCTCAGACACAAAGATCTGTAGAGCTATTTGATCCAGCTCCATGCAGGATCTCTATTCCAACACCCACATCATCCTTATTTTTCCACTTTCGGTCCTGTATTATTCACTCCAATTTCTGCCATCACTCCTGGTACCTTTAGCTCATATGATCAACTCATCAACAATCCAAATTTATGACTTTTCCTCGGACCCTCTGTATTGACAGTCTTGACAACATGAACGTTCTCGTAAATATGGTCATACCCAACATCTGGAAATGGCTCTGTCCAAAATAATAAACTCTAAAACCCCACTCTTTGATTATAATTCTGCCCCTTATATCATTCCCTCTGCATCATTTCAACTCTTCCTTGTTTTTCGTTCCACACTACCACCCTTTTCTCTTAGTACGGCAGTTTCCTCTTGGATTCACTCTTCTCTATAACTGTCTAAGGGCTCAAGACGTTCCAGTTCAACCACTCTCTCCACCCTAGACCCGGCATCCAAGGAATTCAACCAACAGTTCTGCTGTTCCCGGCCCAGGTTGCTGGTGGGATGCACTGCCTCTACGGACATATTCCCTAACTTCAGCCCAGCCCAGGAGGCTTTGGCCTTCCTCCATCTGTCAGTAGTCAGTTTTTTCTTGTTCCTCTAGTGCCCATTAAAAATACTCACTGTCTTCCTCAAAAGTGTTCCCTAATGATGTGCCAGTGTACACTTAATCAGCATCTCTTTGAAAAACAAAACAAAAAAAGCCCTGGTTTGTAGTATTACCCAATTTTCAAACTGCCAATCCTCCCACTGGGGCCTATATCAAGGTACTACTGTGACATCACCAAACACAGAGCCAGGAAGCTTCCTGGCTCTGTGTTTAGGAAGCTCTGTAGTGAGTCGCACACCTTTTATGGTATTTCCACCTGATACAACATTGTTTCTGTTCTCAGAAAAATTGATAAAAATAACCTCAAGGGCATAGATAATAACAAATGTATTTAAATGATTGGGAAGTGATCAACATTGAGTATTTATTGCCTTTGTGTAAATATAATTAACTGTATATTTATACAATTTACATTGTGAAAACGGGTGCACTAGCAACTGGCTTGTAAAAGCCTGAGGACTTGGCAGTCGGCTCTCAGTAGCCTGTAACACGCCAGCACATTGATGCTTCGCTCACTGCAAACCTTCATTTTTTTCTTGCCAGTAACCCTGCCTCATGGTTTACTGAGAAAACAGACTGTCCATTATTTCCTCAACTTCTTGCCAATATGTCTACAAATTTCTCTCCAGTTTAACTCCCTCTGACCTCACTTCCAGTCGTCACAGAAGAGTCCTTTATTCTGTTCCAGATGAATTCTTTGCCTTAGTTATTAGGATTTTTTTCCCACTAGCCCCAGGACTCTGTGTCCTTGGCACTCCTTCCCTCTCCTGTATTTCCAAATGCTCTCTGTCCTTGCTCGGTCTGTATATACATATTCAGGATCCCCATCAATGAAATTAAAAATATCTCTTGACCCTGACCCTGAGTCTACCTCTAGTGCTCTGCATTTTTACACTTGCATATCATTTTTATCAGCAATTCCATAGGAAGAACAGTTCTTATTACCAATTTCTATAGTTTCATTCTTGTTCCTTGCTTTCTTTATGAAATTTGATAACATTACTATGGGGGAAAAAGGATGAATCACCTTCAAAATGCTAAATTTCAAAGATATTTTTGCAGTTCTTGAACATTTCTCATAGCAATATCTTTTCTGATATATTTTCTTAGACAAGGGAAGCAAAAAATTTATTCATAAACAAAAAGAACTACATCAAATTAAAAAGTTATTGCACAGCAAAGGAAGCCATCAACTAAATGAAAAGACAACCCACTGCATAAAAGACATATTTGTCAATGATACATCTGATAATGACTTTATATCCAAAATTTATAATGAACGTATAAAACTCAACACCAACACAACAAATAACCCAATTAAAAATGTGTAAAAGACCTGAACAGACATTTCTCCAAAGAAGACATACAGATGGCCAATAAAAATATGAAAAAAATTCAATGTCATTAAACATCAGAGAAATGCAAATTAAAACCACAATGAGATGTCACCTCACACTTGTCAAACTGGCTATCATCAATAAATCAACATCAAGTGGTGATGAAGATGTAGAGAAAAGGGAGCCCTGATGCTTTGTTGGTGGGGATGCAGACTGATGCGGCCACTGTGGAAAAGAGTATGGAGTTTCCTCAGAAAACTAAAAATGGAACTGCCTTATGGCTCAGTGATTCCACTTATGGCAATTTATCTGAAGAAACTAGAAATGCTAATTTGAAAGAATATATGCACCCCTATGTTCACTGCAGCATATAAACAAGAGCCAAGATTTGGAAGAAACCCAACTGCCCATTACCGAATAAAAGAGCTGTGGTACATGTGCACCATGGAATACTATGCAGCCACAAAAAAGGAAGAAAATCTTACCCTTTGTGACAGTACGGAAAGGCCTGAAGAGTATTATACTAAGTGTAAAAAGGCAGTCCAGGAAAGACAGGCACACGTGTTTTCAATCATACGTAGAATCTAATGAACAAAATGAATAGGCAAAACAGAGACACTCATAGACAGAGAATAGGCTGGCAGCTATCAAGGGGAGGGGTTTGGTGGAGGGTGGTGGATGGATGAGCAAAAAATAAAAAGAGAAAAAAATTCATGAACATGGATAAGAGTGCAGTAACTGCCAAGAATGGGTGGGGAGTAGAGCAGGAGGAGGTGGAAGAAGTTATAGAGGGATAAATGGTGAGAAATGGATGTGTCACTTGGGCTAGTGAACATACAATACAGTGCACAGATGATGTGTTGTAGAGTTCTGTACCTGAAACTTGTTATCCAGTGTCATCCCAATAAATTCAATAAAATAAATTCTTTCAGCATTTGAGCCTGTTGTACTTTTCCCCTTAAATGATCTGCCCCCCAACTATTGTTTGGTAATCTCCAAACCTGTGAAAGAATGGGCAGGGCATCCTCTATGAACATTCCTGCAAGGACCACCTAATTAAACCGGCCTCCATGCAGTTGGAAGGATGCTGACCAGGAACACTAAATATGTGTTGCAACTGAGGCTAGGAGAGCTTTAGCCTTTGCAGATGTAGGGAGTAGGGAAGCATTTTACTGTTACCTTGGGAGAACAGACCACTTGCCAAGCCTACTGGCCCCTAGGTTTATCCTCACTGATGGGATTGCTGCTGCTTGTTGCATCCCAGCAGTTGGACCTGAGACCCAATATCTAGACAGAAGAAAATAACACTATGTAAGGGACACAGATGAGAACAGGTGACTACTATTGAAATAGAACTGAGGTGGAAACAAAAACACAGTTTCAATTAAAAAATAAGGTCACACAAGCAGATTCAAATTTCATACTTGTGTATACACACATAGACAAACACTCTGGACAATGCATGTTTCCAAAATATTGCATTGTCCCCATATTAGCTCGTTAGCTCAGTTTTCCTCCTCTAAACTCAACCTGGGAGATTCCTCAGAAGGAATAGGGACAGTGGTGCATCCTGGAACCTGATACGAAAACAAAAATCCTGGAGAAAGGAAAGGTGTTTAGGTTGTAGCATCAGAGAATGCCAGTACCTTCAAATAAGAGGGGACCATATAGCACAGGCTGGTGTGAATGAAAAAGGCCAGAAAGATGACATTAAAGGCTCCCCAAAACTAGAGAGTAGGATAGCACAAAGTGTTGTGAGGAGGCCAAATGCTGGGCGATAGAATAATCTGGCAGGTTTAATGAAACCAAGTATTTAAATACCCAGTGACATCAGTTCTGCTTCTGAGTGTATCAGGGCCACAGGATGCCGTTGTCTAGTTTGCGGGGCTGTGAAATTCCAGGAGGTACCATTCACCTGGGTAATAAAAGTGTGTGCTCCATATAAAATACCTTAATCTTGTAAATGTAAACAGCTGAAACAAGTACATGTTAAGTTGTTAAGTTTATAAAACTATTTAAAAGAAAGAATAAATGCATAACAATTATTTTGCTACATAAACATATATAATTAACTGAAATGGATGGTTATATGCATTCATAATAAAGAAATAACACACTAAAATACTTTATATCTAACCTTTGCTTTCAGTAAGTCTATGATTACAAATTTCACTAAATGCGCAAAGGCAAAAGAAAGATTTTTTTCAAACAGATATATCACATATAACATCCACCCCTCCTTGTTTCTTAAATTATTTTGTCTTGACCTATCAATGAGAACTTTTTCCCTGACCTCTCATAATTCAATATCTGGAATCCAGAAAAATGGCTGTTTCCATCTGTTCCTCTCAGAGTGATCAATATTTAGTTAAGTTCATGCATAATAATGAATATGTATCTCCCAGAACGTGCTTTGTCAAATTTTGGTATATAATTTTGTCCAGGAGCAAGACCTTGACAGAGGTTATCTGCATTTTCATTTTATTTTACAAGGGATGTGGGAATGCTGACTATCTATTTTTTACGTTTTCCCCCGTATTATTGCTTTGTAAAGGAAAGCATTCTGCCACAGTGAAATAGTCATGTGTTTCAAAAAATTCTCCCTTTAGGCCCAAACATGGGCTAACTTCAATAAATGAAAGTGGCATAGTTTATAGAATTGGTTTCTCACTAAGTACTTGAGTTGAATCAGCTTTTTAGATGCTTTCAGAATTTTAAGGGAAGCAAAAGAAAAAGCATTCTTCCAACATCAAGAAAACACTTTACCACAGATAATTGCCCCATTTAATTTGCATTTCAATGCATACCAAACTGAAAAATAGCAATACTCAGGAGGCCAACTGGATGGAAGACTTCCTATCAAAGTAATAAAGTGATAGGTGAACAAGAGGGAGAGGAGGAAGGACTAGGTGGAGTGATTTACTGGAGTCCCAGTGTTGGTTGCAAATTCCCAAGCTTAAGTTACCAACGTTTATTCCTGTCTCACTACCAATGTCTCTTCTGCCAGCAAGGGGAAAAAAATCCAGACAGCCTAAGAAATCAGCCAACAAACCTCATTATTGATGGCGTCAGGTAGTAGATCAATGCTGGAGGAAAATCAATGTTAAAAATATTTTCAGTAGTGCATACAGATGAAGAACCTCGGCAGTATTTTTTTATGAAAACCACAAAAGTCTGCAGCCACCCCCCAGAGTCATTGCTTCATAGCAGACAAGAACTTATCTGGTGCTCTAGAAATACTAATTTCTACCACATTACTTCCTGTGTTGTATAGAGTTTGCAACTATTTTCTATGAACAGAAAACAAAACAAATGTGAAGATTCCACTGAAAGTAAAGTATAATTTGGCACACGGTGTTTTGTTTTAAGGATATTTTCTAGAAAGTTTAAGGAGTTGGAAAACAGGATGAAGAGTATGTCAGGTTTTCATTTTAAAAGAGTATGTAAAAGTAATTTTTATTGAGTGGAAAATTAAAGTCCCAGAGGAGAAAATGTCAAAAGATGCTTACTTAAGAAGAGGAGAATAATAGGAAGCAATTTTGAAGAATCATCATGATGTATAGCTTCTAGTACCAAAATGCCCTTACACTGTATGATAGTTTTGTTTTCTAAATCATAGACCAGATCAGAGGATCGTACTCTCCTGCCCCAAAGTTCATGGATTCTATGAAGTTATCAGGCTAAGATTATTCCTGGGTGAATGGGGAGATGGTGAAAGGGTATCGCTAAATCAGGTTTACTCTGTGGCTAATGACATGCAACTTTAGGTTCTTATTTACACAGGTGTCTTCCAAGTCTGAAGGAAAGGAGCTCTAAAAATCTCATATCCATAATTGTGAAGTCATTTTCCTAAAGAGGGTATCCTAAAGGTGCTTAGTTCCAGGAGCCATAAAACTTGTATTTGCCACTGGGTGTTGTTACCCAGTAGAAGTCAACAGAGATGAACATGCTCCTTAGTAAACAGAGGAGTACCTACTATTCCGCCAGGATTGTATCTGCATCAGGAGAGAAATCCTTGTCTTCTTGAGAAAGGCTATATGACTTTCATGAATGAAAGGGAAAGAAGAACCTCACATCAAAGGAAAAGAGTAGAGAATTCCTAATAAGTCTCATTTACCTTCTCGGAGAATATGAAGTACAGCTTACCAAGTATTATCACTGTAAATAATTTATATACTTTGTAATTGCTCTGTTCTTACCTGTATTATACATGGCCTGTTAGTACATACCAATTTACAGTAAAACCCCCAAAGTTATCTCTAAGGCAGAAAAGAGCCAGAAATCCTATGTCCTTCCCAGATAAAATTTTAAATGACAAAACTAGGAACACAATGGTAGAAGCCTACAGAAGGAAAATAGGCTGATTAAGTCCACACACGTGTCTGTAGGAAGGACAGGGCGACTGGAAACCTTTGCACCAACATGGATACTTCCTCTAACACCTCCCATCAGCCCAGCTGGAAACCCCATTGGCTCTTACTCTTAAAACAGTTCTCTTGTCATCCCTTCTCCCACTGTTATTCTGCCTCAAGCCATTGCCTTTTCTTACCTTCTGTTTCAGCAGTCTACTAACTATTTCCACCCTCACCTCCCACACCCATACTTACTCTGTGCCAAGCAGTTCCAGGGATCCCATGTCATTCTCTGCTCAGAATAAAATCTAATCCTAAAATCAGCCCACCGGGTCCTTTATGATCTTAATTCCATGCCTCACTCCTCTATCATCTTTCTGCCTAACCTTTTAGCTTTTTCCCCTTGTTTACTCTGACCCAGCAACTCTAGCCTCCTGGAGGCTCTGTGACCATATCAGGTACACTTTGACCTTTCCACTTGTGTTCTCTCCAGATATCCACATGAGTCATTTACTTCCTCCTTCAGGTCTGGCTCACATGTCACCTTTTAACCACAACACACTGTTTGGTCATCATATCTAAAATTGCAGCTTTTTCTTCAACATTGTCTATCTGTCCTTTCTGATTTATTTTTCACATTAGCATTTATTATCATCTACACTTGTACATTTTAGTTCATTTTATTTTGCTTATTGTCTGATACTCCATGCTAGCTTGTGAGGTCTGTGAGGGAAAGGCATTTTGTCTTTTGCTTACTGCTCAATTTCCAGTGCCTAGAATGGGACCAGCACTAAGTAACTGTTCAATAAATACTTGCTGAAGGAATAAGTTAATGAATAACTGGGGCTCTCAGTCAGCTTCCTACTGTTTTCAGCATGAATATAAAGTCTTTGGAAAAATATAAAACTCCTTCATAATATGTCTTCAAATGATTTTTCCATACTCGTTGCTTTCCATTCCCCCTGTACACTCTGTCAACCAGTCAGGATAAACTCCCTATCCATTCCTTAACACGCCAGGCACTTTCATGCCTCATTCTCCTGTTCACACTGTGCTGCCCGTCTGGAGAGTCTCTTTTTATCTTCTCCTCCTTCTCTCCTTAGCTAACCATGCACATCTCTAGAGACCTAACTCCATGTCTTTCCCTCTGTGAAGCTGTCTGTGACTCTCTCAGACAGAATTAATTAATCCCCGCACGGTGCTCCCAGAGTAGGTTTTATGTGTCTCTTTTAAAACAATCAAATTATATTACAGTTATTTATAACCCCAGCATGGAATACAGTGTTTGACACATAATAAATATTTGCTGAATAAATCAATTATCTAAGAGCTCCGTCTTTCTAGGCCCAATACATCAGGTTAATCCACGATGTTTTGTCACTGATTTCTTACCAGCCTGGCTATAACTATACGATTGCGGTTATTAATAACTAATATCCATTAAGCACTCAGTATGTTATTTCAAACACACATACAGTTTTATATCATCATCATGAAGTGCTTTCTTTATATATCCCAGTTTTATTTGATGCTAGAGTTAAGGAAACTGAGTCATGAAATAGTTAATAAAGGTCTGCTTCCTTAAAAATGTGCTCTTGGCCATGAAGCTATAGTATTTCACATAAAAAATAGCTTATTCAGAAAGCCTAGGAAGAATAAAAAATGACCCAAATTATCCACATATGCCGTATCTTTCACTTTCTGAGTGGTATTAGTAGAACAGCTCTTCACAAGGTACATAAAACCTCAGTGGATTAAAGAATATTAGACTAACTAGCGGTCCATTGAAAATATATGAGTAACACTCCAATATGAGTATAAATTCAGGAAGAGTTATAGAATTACCCAATAAAATGCTAGATCCTTTAATAAATGATTAAAAATGGAAAAAGTATTACCTGTTAGTAGAAATTTTTATTAAAGAAATTCCCCTCCTACATAAAGAAAAAATATTTCCAGAAAGTGTGAAGATTTTATCACTACACCCATCAAAGCCTCTTACTGGCTATTGCCACCTTAGCTGTTCTCACTGTTCTTAAATAACTTTTCAAAAGGAAGGGCTAAGGAAAATATAAAATGAAACCATCACGTGAAACAGATTGATATATTTATAAATGACTACTCTCTTTAGAGGACTGCAGAATAAAAGGAGAACATTATCAGCTACACAGTTAAGGGTTCGGAAATACTTCTACATTTAATTCCACTTTAAGAGGAAACAAAACCAGATTTAAAAAAGTTAGCTGGAAATCCCAGTTTCCAGTCCAGCATGTAACTTGGCAGTCACCACTCTGCCCTAAGGAATAAAAAATTGACCAGGTTTAAGCATCAACAACGTTTCTCAGATGTGTCAGAACCACTGCTGCCTCCCAAATTAAAGAGACAGGGGAATACTCAGAATCACAGCTTACCGTAGCAGAAACCCATTAGCAGCAAACTTCGGCAGGGCACAGTGTCAGGACAGGAAACTTAAACTTTAATTTACAAGTTGCTATTAAAAGTTGTTATTGCAAGAGAAGTAATTACAAGTATTGCAGAGGTTGTGGATAAAAAAGAACCCTCACTCACTGCTGGTGGGAATGTAAACTGGTACAGCCACTAGAAACAGTGCACAGGCTCCTCAAAATATAAAGAATAGAGTTAATATATGACCCAGCAACCCCTCTGCATTATATTTATTTGCAAAGATATATGCACCCCAAAGATCATTGCAGCAATATTCAAAGTGCCTAAAACATGGAAACAATTAAAGTGTCCATTGCTAGATGATTGGATATATACAATGAAATACTACTCATAAGAGAAGATGAAATACTGCCATTTGCAACAACATGAATGGGTCTTGAGAATATTACGCTAAGTGAAATAAGTCAGAGAGAAAAAATTAAGAACAGATGGTCTCACTCCTATGTTGGATACAAAACTGAAAGCAACAAATGAACAAACAAGAAAAACAACCAAAAAACCTCACAGACACAGACAACAGGTTATCACTGGGAAGGTGGGAGGGGCAGAGTAAAGAGTAAAGGGGGTCAAAGATATGATGACAGAAGACTTGACTTTGGGTGGTGGGCACACAATGCAATATACAGATGATGTGTTATAGAACCATACGCTAGAAACTTATTTAATCCTGTAAATCCATGCCACCCCAATAAGTGCAATAAAAGTCAAAATCCATCAAGAAAAAAGTTAGAATAGAAATCAATAAAATTGAAAATAATAAATCAATAGGGAAAATCAACACAACCAAAAGTTGGTTCTTTGAGATGATCAAAAAACTAAAAAGCCTCTAGCCAAGCTAACTAGGTGGGGAAAGAGAAAAGGCAAATTACTAACACCAGAGAGTAAATGGGTCATTACTACTGATCCTTTGCATAAAAGAATAGTGAAGAATATTATGAACCACTCTATGTCCCCAAATTGGAAAACATAGATGAAATGGACCAATTCCTTGAAAAACACAATCTGTTAAAACTCATACAAAATATCCCTTAAAATATTAGAAACTCAAATTTAACAATGTAAAAAAAGAATTATACATCACAGTCAATTTGGATTTAACCCACTCATGCAAGTTTGCATCAGCATTTGAAAATCTATTAATGTAATCCATCCTATCAGCACACTAAGAAGAAAAATCACATGAAATATCAATAGATACAGAAAAAGCATTTGACAAACATAAAATGTCTTCATGATTTAAAAAATGGAAAAAATACGTATAGGGGACACTTCCTCAATGCAATAAAGTATACCTTTAAGAAACCTACAGCCAACAAAATATTTACTAGTAAAAAAATTTAAGCTTTCCCTTTATGATCAATAACAAAGCAAGAATGTTCCCTCAGCACACTTTTCAAAATAATGCTGGACACCTTAGTTAACATAATAGGGCAAGCAAAGGAAACAAAAGGTTACAACTTGGGAAAGGCCAAAAGGATAATTTCTGTTTGAAAATGACATGATCATTTATGTAGAAAATCCAGATCATTAAAAACCAAACTCTTTGTACTAAAAAATGGTTATAGCAAGGTTGTAGGACACAAGATTAATATGCCAAAGTCATTTGCTTTCTTATATGCCAGTAATGAATTAGTGGAATTTGAAATTTAAAACATAATACCATTCACCTTGGCACCCCCAAATAAAATGTTTAAGTAGAAATCTAACAAAATATGTGCAAGACCTATATATAGGAAACTAGAAAATTATAATGAAATAAAGGAAAGTAATAAAATAAACAAAGCAATACTCCATGTTCATGGATAGGAAGACAATATTGCCAAAATATCAGTTCTTTCCAACTTCATGTACAGATTGAACATATTCCGAGCAAATTCCCAGAAAGTTACTTCGCAGATATTAACAACTTGATTCTCAAATGGAATGTTCATGCAAAAACCCATAATAGCCAACACGATGTTGAAGAAAAAGTTCCAACTCAGATGACTGACACTACCCATCTTCAAGACTTAAACCCCTTATCTTAACACAATAATCGAGACAGTGTTTTATCAGTGAAAGAACAGACAAAGAGATTAATGGCACTCCATTGAGAACCTAGAAATAGAGCCACACAAATAGTCAACTTTACAAAAAAACAAAGGCAATACAATTACGCAAAAAAAGTCTTTTCAACAACGATGCTGTTTACAAATCCAAATGCAAATAAATGAACCTAGACATAGACCTTGGATTCTTTACAAGAATTAGCTCAAACTGCATCATAGACCTAACTGTATAATAGAAAGTAAAACTTTTAAAAGATAACATAGGGGAAAAGCTAAATGACCTTAGGTATGGTGATGCCCTTTCAGATCCAACATCAAAGGGAGAATCTATAAAAGAAGTTATTGACAAGCAAACTTCATTTAAATTAAAGACATCTATTTTGTGATAGACAGTGTCAAGGGAATGAGAAGACAAGCTACAGATTGGGAGAAAATACTTGCAAAGACATATCTGATAAAGGACTGCTTTGCAAAGTATACAGAAGACTCTTAAAATTTAACACTAAGAAAACAAATAATGATTAAAAATGGACCAAAGACCTGAACAGATACTTCACCGAAGAAGATGCAGAGATAAGAAACAAGCATATTAAAAACAAAAAAAGAGGGCTGGGTGGCATGGCTTAGTGGATTGAGTTCCAGCCTGTGAACCAAAGGGTCACAGGTTCGATTCTCAGTCAGGGTACATGCCTGGGTTGCAGGTCAGGTCCCCAGTAGGGGGCCCACAAGAAGCAACCACACATTGATGTTTCTCTCCCTCTCTTTTTCTTCCTTTCCCCTCTCTAAAGATACATAAATAAAATATTTTTAAAAACAAGTCCTCTATATCACAGTGTAGGACAAAAGTGGCACACTATTACATATATTTCAGAATGGCCAAAATCCAAAACACTAACAACAACAAATGCTAGTGAGGATGTGGAGCAACAGAAACCCCCAATCATTGCTGATGGGAATGCAAAATAGTACTGTGACCACGAAAGACATTTGGGAGATGTCTTTCTTTGTATTTACCCAAAAGAGTTGAAAACATACATCCAAACAACATATGGGGGTGGTAGAAGAATTAGCATTTTCCAGTGATTAGGGGTCAGGGAGGGATGGATAGAGTAGAAAGGATATTATGCAGTACATCTACTCTGTATGATTCTATAATAGTTAACACATTTCATTACACATTTTTTGAAACCTATAGAAACATACATCTGGAGTAAACTCTGATGTCAACTACTGACTTGGGCGGTAATGATGTGTCCATGTGGGCCGATTGATGCAACAAATGCCCAATTGATGCAACAAATGTGCCACTCTAGTGGGAGATTTCCACAGTGAGGTAGGCTGTTCATAAGTGGGGGTCAGAGGGAATACAAACAATCTCTGTATCTTCCACTCATTTTTTTTCTCTGAACTTTAAACTGCTTTATACACAGTCTATTATTTTAAAGTTGGCTCTTCAGAATCAATTTTTATCTATAAAGTTTTCAGTTTTTATTTTATAATTAACTACCTGTTTTAAAAATAAGCAAAAGCAGTGGCTAGACTTTTTAAAGGCTACATCTATGAGTATTAATTCATACTGTTATCAAAATGTTTGTCTAGGAAGAAATCTTTTACAATTACTGTATTTACACACTGCCTTCTCAAATCAGAGCTTTTTGTCTGTCCCCCTCTTTGTTTTGAGTTTGACAAAATGCACTTAAATAAAGTGGATTGTATAGAGTATATTTTTAAAGTAAAGAGAATGAGCTGTGCTTCTCTTTGATTTCTGTTAAAGTCCCTTTAAAATATTATTTATTGGATGAAGGAAAAACTTGTCTTTCAAATTTTTAACTGCTTAAAAGATAAAATATCAGATCTCTCTTAACAGCACAAAATGGCTAGGCATTGCCTCTCTGGGGTGTATAGATTTTGGATTATGTCATAAATGATGACTTTTCCTTGATTGAGGTGAAAGGTAGAACTAACCTAGGAGATGAACTGTGGGTAATTCTATAGATAAACACTTTCAGATGAACTGTAAATGTAATTTTCTGATGAAAACCCAGGCTGTTTTTTTTTTAAGCTTTCCAATACAAAATCATCTGAAAACTTCTGGAAAATGAATCTGGAAGATTGAGAAAAATTGCAAGAGATTTAACAGGGACATGGGTATTGGAAAAGATTTAGAATTACTCTCCTACCTGTCCTCACCAATCTGCCTTACACAGTGCCTCAGAAAAATTTTCAATTCATAAATGCATGCACACTTAATATAGAAAAACAACATCAAAATCAACATGTCATTTCAACAACTTTCTAGAGACCCTGAGTAATCAATCCACTGCATTTTTAAAAATCTCTCTAAAATTGGAGAAGTACTTATGAAGGAGTGCAAGAATTGTAAGGCATTAAAGTCGGTCAACATGAGAATGAACAGAAATCTACAGGAACTTCCTTTTGACTCTCTCAGTCCAACAAGGACAACCCTAGTGATCCCGAAGGCAACAGATCAGAACATATGTCAGTTCTGGGCATGTGCTACTGGCTTAATGTGACATAATGCCTTGCTTTTCAACAATACTGTCTATAATAATATTTCTTGCCCCCCATATTGATCGTTTTCTCAGCTATGGTTTGTTTTTGTTTGCATTTACTAAAAGAGGTACCACTAGAGTGGATTTTCTTTGTAATGAATTTATTAATTGTTCAATGACAGTTGTCTGTATAGAGTGAAGTTGCTTTTAGAAAGTGTTAATGTCTCTAGCCACGATGAACTCACTGGCATGGCCCACTATAGTCACCATCTGAAATGCCCTCAATAGCTCGTACTTCTCTTTGCTGCTACTTATTTCCACAACTACCAAAAGTGACAGCTGAAGTGGTTAGGGGGCATACAGGGAATCCTGTAAGTTAAACCTCAAAATGTGCAAGGTTATGCCTTTAAGAAGTGACTATTACAGGAAAAGATGCAATATATATTTTGATAGCAACTTCACCAAAAAAGCACCTTTCAATATTATTTTTGTTCACATTGTATCAGTCATGAAAATTCATTAATGATTATAAAATCATTTACCAGTCCAACCAGACTCCCAATATTTTCACTAGGGAAAAGAAAAATTACCATCTGTAAGCTCCTATGATAGGAAAACCTCATTTGCAAAGCAACAAGAGAAATGTTTATTTGGTGGGACTGATTAAAAGCATTATTAAATATTCATCAACTCCATTTCATCGCTTCCTCTTCTTATAGTCTGATAGCAACACACACAGCTAAAGCGTAACACTTACATAACCAAGTACAAGCAGAAGCACACTTGCCCTCATAAAAGTTACTCACGAAGCTAGAATGGAGCCCGATAGCTTATAATTCTTTTACAATTCTTCATGGATAGGTACTAAAACAAAAACGAATCTTATATGCCATGACAGAGCATTTTCTCTTTTTTAAATGGAAAATATATTTATCATTTCATACATTAAGTTTTAGACTATTAATTTTTGTTTATCTTTTTTCTATCAACTCTACAGCAGACACTGAGATCATAGAGGTGTGACTAAGTAATTACATCTTCAGTTCCCTTTCAACAAGGTGACCACTCTGCAAAAACTGTAATTCTCAGAAACAGTGACTCATACCCCGATCAAGTGCAGTAAAGGTCATCTAAGTAATGCCAGGAAAGGATGTGGCTCCCTGCCACGGCTTCTCTTCCCAGCTTATAAGTGAAAATAAGGTCCATGTGTCAAATGAGTATATGCAGTTTTATTTACAAACTTTAATGTTTTAGCCAACCGTGAGATTGCTATCACAAACAAAATATTCTGAACTACTTCAGCAGCACCTGGAACACCAGGAGATTGAGATTGGTGATAGTCACAGCACTAAAGATAGGTGAGCGTTTGGTTTGACGTGGGGCGAGAAGCAAAAAATTATTATATTACACAATAATAATATTCTAGAGCTTATTGTAGCATTTCCTGAAGTGACTGACAAGAGCAGAATATCATTAACAAGGCTCTACATTTTGACATGGAAATATTCTTGAAAAGAACATTGAATTTTGTCATAAATCCATTAAATATACCCAATTTGAATGATTGATAAATGGCTCTTTACTACTCTCCTATCTTTAACTTTCAGCAGCATGGTGGGGGTGAACTTTTGACCTTGTGTCCACAGGCATTTTTTACTGAAGAGTCCTGATTCACATTTAAATAGGTGCCTGAAATAGTGCTATAGGGGAGACAGAAATGTTGTTGACTATTTCAACTAAAATTACATCCTTATGGACAGCGAAACTCCCCATCTAAGAATGCCATATTAGAGTTACAGAAAGCCTGCAAGTAGGAAAATAAAGTAGGAACAATAGAAGGATGGCTGTCTTCAGAAGATCACAAATGTGATTAAAACTAGATTGAGCTATAATATAGTTTCAGTATTCCTGCCTTTCCTTTTATCACCTCCTTCCTACATTTATTTTCTTGCCACTTCTCAATTTTTTCCTAGCAAAAATCATTCTGTATGTTGAAATTTGTTCTGAAAAGATACTGAAGTCATTGCCCCTTTGGATTTGGATTTTGCTATGAATGAAAATCACTGGGCTAAGTGCCTCCTTTCATTTCATTTCCCATACACTGATGACTTTCTTGCCCTTTACTTTCTTCAGTGTATATTTTTTAAATGTAATTCTTAAGTCTATTTTTATACCTGCAGCCATTCTGCATGTAGCTGGAGAAAGGCCCGCAACCACAGAGACCAGGTGTCTAACCTCAGTTTAAGTTTATGACAGTGAACTTCAAGGGCCCTCATACTGGTGTCCAGCAGTCCTACATTTCACTGTCCTTTCACTAGTCCACTTTCCTAGGTGACTATTCTGTAACTTCTTTCCCCAAACCTCTAACACCTCTTCCCCCATTTTTACTCTCAGGCAAAAATCCTGCTTTCTGCTTCATGAGAAAACAGAAGCAAACAGAGGATAACTTCTTTGAGCTCCAACTACTGTATCTACTCAGCCACCATGATCTATACTCATGTACGTTACTTTCTTTCTGTTACTTTGGATAGATTCCCAAAACGTGCAAGGCTATCACCTCCATTTTTGTGTTAGACCTCAGAATTTATTGTCCATTTGGGCATATTGCTCCAGGAATTTCTTTTGATCTGCTTCATCAATTTCTATTTTTTCCCTCAGCCATATAAACATGCTGATTATTTCTTTGATTAAAAATAATAAAAGTATTCTTAGCTCTGTATTCATTTCCAGTTCCTTTCCTCCATTCATAGGAAAAATTCTCAAAAAATTATTTAGAATGCTTCTTTAATTTTTCTTCTCTCATTTTTCTCTTAAGCTCATTCTAGTTATGCTTTCTCCCCCACCACTATCCAAAATGGTCTTGTAGGTCATGGGTGATGTCCACAATGAGAAATCTCAATTCTCAATTATTGTAGCCACCAGAAGCATTTAAATTAGTAAGTCTCCCTGTCATATTTAGTATACTGTTTAGTATATTTAGTATACTTGGCCTTCTTCCAGCCCCAGTGGTGGCTCCTCCTCAATACGCTTTGCTGGGTCCTTTCTTCCCAACAGCCTGATGATGAAGCATATACCAGAGCTCAGTCCACTGTTTCTCTGTTCTTGCCTCTAGCCACATTCACTTTCTTGTCTCACTCAGTATCTTTGAAAATCTCACCTAGGCTTTAACTATCATCTGCACACACACAACTGCCTTATTTTACCTTCAGCTCAAACTTACTTCATTAATTCCAGGCTCTTACATCCAACTACCTATACAGTATCTCTACTTGGAAGTCTATTAGAAACTTTAAGTTTAAAACATCTTAAACTGACTCCTAATACCTTCCCTGACATCTATTTTATACACAACCCTCCCTAACCACTGCATCCCTCTGATTGCTCAGGCCAGATACTCTAAGCCATTTTTAACTCTCTGCTTTCCTTTATACACTAAATACAATCAACAGAAAATCCTGATTTTTCTTTCCCAGAGCAGCCTCACAACTGATCTCTATTCTCTATCCCCTAATCCCTCACAATCTCTTTCCAATGCAGAACCCAAAGTGATTCAATTCTTTTAAAACTGGTGTTGAATCTGTCACCCCACTCCCACTCAAACTCTAATGATTTTATATCTGTTCTCCATAAAGAGTTAGTAGCCTACAAGATCCTATATGATCTAGTCCCTGCACTTCTGAGGCTTCATATTCTCTTATGTTCTTCTTGTTCATTCTGTTCCAGCCCCCGCTGACCCCCCATCACCCTGTTGCTCCTTGCACAATAACCGTAACTCAGTCTTCAATACTTGGATTGTTGGTTCCCACTGCCTGTAATGATTAGTCCTTGGGTAATGAATGTCTTTTTTTCTTACCAACTTCAATGTTTGTTCAAGTGATTCCCACCCAATGAGCCCTACCTTAATATAGTTAAAATTGTCACCTGCCTCCCATCCTTTATTCTCCTTACACCCCCATTTCACAGCCCTGTTCTACTTAATGCTTTTATTTCATAGAATGTATTGTCTAATATACTACTTTTATTTAATTTGCATTATGTATTATTACATTATTTTTAGTAGAGTATATTAGAATATAATCTTCACAAAGGCAGTCATCTTTTGCCTGCAAGTGATGCGTGGATAAAACACAGGAATACACATTTTGAGAAATGTGTCATTAAGTGATTCTCTCCTCATACAAACATACTAAGTGCACTTACACAAACTTAGTTGGTGTTGCCTACTACACACCTAGGCTACATGGTATAATACCATAATGTGTGTGGTCTGGCACTGAGCAAAACACTATTACATAGTGCATGGCTATACTTTGTTTTTACTAATGTTTAATAGTAGATCTTTTATATACACTTGTTTAATGTCATATAATGAATACTTATAACTTAAGAAATATTATTATTTCCAAGTGAAATTCAAAAAAGTAAAAGGAAATAACTGGGGACAGAAAAAGGACTAAAGTAGGTAAAAATGTTTAAAAAGAATTCAAAAAGAAATACAAAGGAAAATGAGAGAAAGAAAAAGGATAAAAGTTGAAGTTGGAAAATAACTGTAGAACTGTTGAAAAGGATAAGTTAGTTTGCAGTTTGGAACAATAATTTTCAGATTGGACAAAATAATTTTAAGTTGATATAATTTTTTGAAAATACCTTTCTCATATAAATATACATTAATATGGAAATTAGTATACATTAATATAGAGTACTTATTAATATATGACCATTGATATACAAGCTTTAGTTATAAAATGTGAATCATAATTAATATTAATAAATGTTTATATGCAAACAATAACATTACATATTATATGTGTGTAATATATATATATATATATATGTCACATAATATGTAAAATTGCCCTGCATTTTTCTCCATTAAGGTTGTTGCTGGTATGCAAATAAAGCCAACTAACAAACTGGCTTGCAGTATTACCAATTCTACTTCCATCATTTCATAAAATATTCAACATATTTCTCATTTGCCTACTTCCTTAAAATGGTACTTGTTAAGGCTCAAATTCTGCAATATTTTTACCCATAATATATACAGATACACCTGCTTCTCTTGATTACTTTGGTTTCCTTTTTACATAGCTGCCTACCTCACATTTTTTATGCCTACCTTTCATTTCTGACTATATACTGGTCAGCCTATCTCTAGAGCCTTTCAACACTTGGAAATCATGATGAATAATTTGTGGAAACACACTGCCTATGGCTCTAATGTATTTCTCTCACAGTATTGAGAATTGCTCTAATACCAGCTCAGATTCACTTGTGCAATCTCTATCTCCATTTTCTACTCAATTCATCAATATTTTGCTTCCCAACTCCTCCTCCTTACTCCTCCTCCTACCAGCCAAGCTAATGAGTTGGTTGGTTGTATTATGGACTGGTAAACATTCACATTAATCAATAGTACCATCATTCTCCTGATCACTCAGACTCAACTTTTTTAAAGCCATTCATGACAGCTTCCTTTCTCTTGAGTTTTTTCCATTACTAATTTTTTCTAATCAAGTTGTTTTTGTTTTTTTTTTTGCTAAAAGTGACTCCTGGCACAGATTATTTATTTTGTTAATCCTATTAATCCTCTGGTTCATGTCATCTTGTCTCATACCTAGACTTTGGACATAATCTTCTAAATAAGTCCATCCATTATCTTCGATTTGCCCTTCTCTAAAAAGTTCTCAACACCACAACTAAGTCATTCTTCTCATATGACTATAGTCATCAAGTCAAATAATGACATTAAAATTTTAATGCCTTTACATGGCATGATATATTAACATCAGACCAGTACAGAAAGCTTTTCACAATCAGAGCTCTTACTCTCCTGCTCTCAAACATATAAATGCATAGGGCCCTGGCTGGTGTAGCTCAGTGGATTGAGCACGGGCCTGCAAACCACACAATCGCAGTTGAATTCCCAGTCAGGGCACATGCCTGGGTTGCAGGCCAGTTCTCAGTAGGGGACTCACGAGAGGCAACCATACATTGATATTTTTCTCCTTCTCTCTTTCCCTTCCTCTCTAAAGATAAATAAATAAAATTCTTTAAAAACCATATAAATGCATAAATTTATATATACGACATATACACAACACATCTAACACATATATCTGTCATGTATAACCTATATCCTTCACATATATGTGCATTATTATACATATGAATTAATGTATATATTTATTAACATACAAGGTCTGTTGAGAAGGTATCCAACCATGTAATAAGAAAAATAGATATTTATTGAAGAAGATACAAGATACAAGAAACATTGTATATAGGAGAATGATGCCTCCGTCCCCTTTAGAGTAGGTGCCTTAGGACCTCACACAGTTCTCCCAATCGCCATAAGCTGCTCTGTCATATTTTCCTGAATCTCATCAGTGGTCTGAAATCTCTTCCCTTTCAAATGTGATTTTAGTTTTGCGAAAAAGCCAGAAGTTGCAGGGCATCAAATCTGGGCTGTAGGGGGGCCGAGTCACTGGGGTGATTTGATGTTTCACTGAAAAACTCTGCACCTGACATGACACATGAATGGGCGTGTTTTCCTGGTGAAGCTGCCAATCACCAGTTGCCCATAACTGTGGCCTTCTGAATAATCCAAATAGTTTCTGCAGAGGAATGTTAAGCCAAAAGCAAAATTTATTGCAGATTTGTTGCTCTATTGCTCAGTCATTTTGAATGTAATGGACACACAATACATATGCTCACTCAATGGTGTCTACCACTCCCACCGATTAATACAGTGAAGTCGTCATCATTCACGCATGAGCTTTCCAGTCCACTCTCCTTGGCTGGCAGGTTACATTGATGCCATGCAAACTGCTCTTGTTATATTAACAATGACTGCACTTTTTCTAGACAGATCTCATATATACATTCATATATGTGTTACTTATATATGTGAGCATATGAATGTGTGTGAATATAAAAAATTACATTATGTACCATATGCATTGTGTACCAAATTATGTATCAGGTATATTATGACCATTGTGATTTATTCCAGGCACCTTGTATAAATGTGGTGGTTTATATAGGTGGCAAGGTGGTTTCAATATTCCAAATGTAGATAATGTAATTCAATGACAATCAATGTCAATAGATTGAAAAAGTCATCTCAGTAGATGGGTAACTTTTAAAATGTCAACATTTGTAATAAAAATGTTTAGCATTTTATAAATAAATTTCTTCAATGTGATAAAACGTTTCTATTAGAAACCTACATCTAACCTACAGAAAATTGTATTTATTAAAGGCAAAATACTTTTCCTGAAAATCAGGAGCAAAATGATTATATTCATTTACACCACTTCTATTCAAAACTATTCTGGAAATCGTAGGCAATGAAGTTTTAAAAAGAAATAAAAGACATTTAGGTTCAAAAGGCACAGAAAAGCTTTTATTAAAACTCACAGACACCATGATCATCCACACAGAAAACATGAAAAACCTAGAAAAGAGAGACTAGAACTAACAGGTATGTTTATCAAGGGTGCAGTTTATGAAGTCAAATTTTAAAATTCAGTACAATTCCTATGTGTAGCAATAAATAGTTAAAACTGAAATGAAGAATATCACTTTACATAGTACCAGAAAGCATTAAATACTTAGGACCATATCTAAAAAAGTATGTTGAAGATTAAATACCAAAAATTTCTAAACTTTCTGACTGAAATCAAAGAAGACATAAGAAGTTTTCTATGAATTAGATGATTCAATATTGAAATATGATTTTTCCAAATTTATACAATCTTGGCACAATTCTGAACAAAATTTCCACTAGTTCTTTGTAAAAATGGATCTTGATTATAAAATGTTTATTTAAATGGATCCAGAGCAATAAAAGCAGTTATGGGAGGAAATGTTGGAGAATGTACTTTATCTAAATTCGAGACTTATTTTAAAGTTACAGTAATCAACCTAATGTGGTACTAGAATGAAGTTAGACCTGTGGGTCAATGGAACCAGAAATAAACCCATGTGCAGTAGGCAGCCTTTAAGATGATTTGTGAAGATTTATATTCCTGATATTCAAACTGTTTGGAAATTCCTCCCCTTTGATTACAGCTGTACTTACTGCTTCACTTCAAATTAATATAATACAACAGAAGTGATGAGATATCACCTCCAAGGTTAGGTGTAAGAAGTCAGTAGCTTCCATCCTAGGTGCTCTCTTGCAAGCAGATTTTTCACTCTGTAGGAAGACACCTGTCTCTGTAGAGAGGTCCACCTAGCTAGAAAGTGGTGTCTCTGGCCAATACCCAGTGAAGGCCTAAGGCCTGACAATCGCCATGTGAGGAAGCTTGGTAGCAGATCCTCCTTTGTTTAGGTCTTGATTAAAACCTTGGCCACAATGAGATACCACTTTACACAGGTCAGAATGGCCATCAAAAACAAAGTAACAAACAAGGGTTGGAGAGGTTGCAGGGAAAAGGGACCCTAGTTCACTGTTGGTGGGATTGCAGCCTGGTACAACCACTATGGAAAACAGTATGGAATTTTCTCAGAAAACCAAAAATGGATCTGCCTTTTGACCCAGATATTCCACTGCTAGGATTATATTCTCAGAACCCTGAAACACCAGTCCAAAAGAACCTATGCATCCCAATGTTCATAGCAACACAATTTACAATAGCCAACTGCTGGAAGCAACCTAGGTGCCCATCAGTAAATGAGTGGATCCAGAAACTATGGTATATTTACATAACGGAATTCTATGAAGCAGAAAGAAAGAAGGAGCTCCTACCCTTTGCAACAGCATGAATGGAACTAACTGGAAAGCATTATGCTAAGCAAAATAAGCCAGGCAGTGAAAGACAAATACCACATGATCTCACCTTTAACAGGAAACTAATCAACAAAACAAACAAGCATGCAATATATAACCAAAGACACTGAAATTGAGAACAGGCTGACAGTGACCAGAGGGGAGGGGGGAGAGAATTTCAAAGGAAAAAGGAAGAGTTTGCAGGAACAAGTATAAAGGACACATGAACAATAACGGGGTGGGGGGGGGGTGGAAACAGGAGGGAGGTGGGGAGGGCTGGGGGTGGGCTGAGATGGTGGTAAAAGGCAGAAAACTGTACTTGAACAACAATTAAAATAAATTAAAAAAACAAAACAAAACCTTGACCAACAGTTTGATTGCAGCATTTCTCTGTGAGAAACGTGAGGCACACTACTTAGCAAAGCTCCTCCTGGATCCTAACCCACAGAAAATGTGAGATAATAAATGTTTGTTCATAGCCACTAAGTTCCGTGGTAATATGTTGCACAAAAATAGAGAACTGATATATCATAGATGGTCAAGTGATATTTGACAAAATTATGAAGATAGTGCTGTGAAGGAAAGTGATTTTTTTCTATAAATCATGCTAGGACAATTGTACACTTAGAAAAAAAATGAACTTAGATCCTAACTTTACACCATATGAAACAAAACTACAAAAGAATCCTAGACTAAAAGTAAAGCATAAAATTCTAAAATATCTAATCTAAAAGAAAATATATCAAAAAATTATCATCGCAACTTTGGATTATATGATTGTTTTTTAAATATAATGCAAAATGCAAACTTAAAAACTGAATTAATTAGATATCATTCAAGTTAAAAAGTTTACTACAGATTGAAAGAAAATTTAGCAAAGCACATTTGAGAAAGAACTTGTATCTAGAAAAACTCTCCAACTCAATAGTAAAAAAACCAATAACCTAATATTTCAAAGGGGTGAAAGACTTCAATAGATACTTCTATTCAGAGGTACAGATGGCAAATTGTACAGATGGTATATGGACATATTCTCATCATTAGTCATTAAAAATGTAAATTAAAACCACAATGAGATATCACTCATACATATAAAATGGTTAAACAAACAACAGCTTGGCAATATCAAGTGCTGACAAGAATAAGGAACAACTGTAACTTTCGTACATTGTTGGTAGGGATTCAAATTTTATAACTACCTGGAAAACAGTGGCTAGCTATAAAATTCATCAATGCCATCTGGTTATTTATACAACAAAATATGAAAATATATGTCCACACAAAGACCTATAAGCGTATGTATACAGAATATTTATGGTCACCAAACCCTGGCAACAGCCCAAATGTCTTTCAACTGCTCCATGCCCTAAAAAAATGTAGTTCATTTTATAACAGACTACTATTCAACAATAAAAAGTAATAAATGTTGATATGTGCACTACATGAATGAATTTCATAATTATACTACATGAAAACAGCTGGACACCACCATATACTGCAAAATCTTATTTATATAACATTTTGGAAAAAGATAAAGAAATAGAAAGAGAAATCAGGTAAGTGGTTTCCAGGAGGTTGATCACTGACAGAGGCGAATGGTTTTGCTTTTTTTGGTGACTTAATATTCCATCTCTTCATTATGATAGTGGTTATGTAGCTATTTTATGTTTGTTCAAAACAATATAACTATACCTAAAGGTGATGAATCTTACTGTATAAAAAGTAACATAATAAACTTGACATAAAGAAAAACTGAGTAATAAATAGATTTAAATAAACAATAAAAACACAAAACAAAGATAAAATCATAGGAAAATGTGAACTCAGGGTATTTAATTTAAATATGTTCATAGACAATGCAAAGAAGTGAAATTTGAAGAGTATTAGCCAAAGAGATTGTCTTTTTTGTATATATCTATACCATTTTACTTATTTTTTAGAATGTTATATATTCTCATTTTTTCTCATTAAAAATCAATAGGTAAATAACAGGTAAAATCAACAAGTAAAAAATTAAAAAAAAAACAGTCCAGAAATTCCAAAAGCTTAAACACCAAGGTGTGAGAACAGATACCTCAATCAACAACTGGAATGCATACAAAACTGCTGTGGAATCTTGGAGGAAAGAAGAAATTACATTTCCTTGAAAAACTGGAAAAGATTACACAGCTGAAATACACTTTATGACTGAGTGTAAGATCAGCAGTCGGTAAAGAAGGGGAAGGTTAATATAGAAAGAGACAGTTGAACACAGTGAATGGATACAGACTTTCAATCAGATAACAGGTGCTTGAATCTTGGCTACCTTACTTACTGGCAGAATCATTCTGATATATTACCTAACTTTCAAAGCAATATCTGTAATATGGCCATTTTAGCCAACTTGAAGAATGGTAGTATTGTTAACGTTACAGTGCATAAAGCAGTAAATTGGGTTTGAGGGTGACAATGATGAGTCTAGTTTTTATCCTGCAGAATTGAAGAGTTTGAAGATTACAAGAGTTGAAGCTGGGGATACGGAACCACAAATCATGATCACAGAGGATATATTTAAACCCATGGCAGTGATTACCTGACGCAGAGTCCGTGTCTACCTAGAAGAATCCCAAGTTGCCTAGCTTTGTCACTTACATGTAATCCATGGATGTGCAACAACGGCATGTCCTGTGAACTAGTCTGAAACCCCCAATTTAGGCCCTATCCAAGATCTGTTGAATCAGCCTGTGCATGTTAACATGTCCCCTGGGTGATTTTTGCACAGTATTCTGGGAACACCAAGTCTTGAGAACTGAGCAGAGAAAAAGGGGTGAGCATACAAGAGAGAGATGCAAACTAAGCAACTGACTGCATATTCCGTGATATGTATGAACAACACGGCAAGAAGAGCCATAGAAAAAATCCACTGAAGACATACTTCTCTATTTTAAAGAAAAATACTGATGGTGCTTAATAGCGTTCTTTTTTCCTAGTCCACTCTAATCACGTTTATTGTGCTCCTGATATCTTCCATTATCCTTTCCACAGCTCATTATTTTACTAGATACTGTGCTGCTCTCTTCACACTGAACATGATATTGTTTCTGTAGCACCAGCAGCAACTTTGTGTTCATTCACATACACACATTAAAGAGTGTATTATCATTAATTATGCACTAAAATGTTCTTGGCAACAGACTAAGTGACAAAACATTTGCTTTTGTCAGAGTTCTATTAGGTGAACCCAAGTTGAACCACGGAGAAATATGACACTTTTCTTTATTTTAATTTGTATCACAAGGTCAGGATCATGACAGTGACTCTACTTTGCACATTATTTTCTCTATCACTGTAATGATGCTAATGGAATTCTTTTAACTAAACTGTTTTTATCAGGTCTACAACCTATTTATTGCATATTAAGAAAAATATTTCATGTTAACATTACCTAATCTACTATGGGCTCAATTCAACAATAAAAATATTTCTGAAGAACATTGTTTTTTAAAGTTCAAATGATGCTATATTTTTACTGTTTATAGCTACCTCAAGCAGAAACTGGAAAAAAGAAAATTATATCTCTGTATACACTCCAGTTATAGATCAAAGAAACACTTCTTCATTAATACAGTGTATGTCACAAGTTGCATTTGACTACAAAAGTAATTGAAAACTTAGAACTTACTTTTAAATTTTTCATAAAAAGAACCTTGTAAAGAAAATACTTCCAAAGGTAAATCTAGTGCTACTTTTCTTTTTTTTTAAAGATTTTATTTATTTATTTAGAGAGAGGGGAAAAGAGGGAGAGAAACACAGATGTGTAAGATATACATCAATGGTTGCCTCCTGCACACCCCCAACTGGGGGCCTGGCCTGAAACTGAGGCATGTGCTCCAACTGGGAATTGAACCAGTGACCTTTCAGTTCAGAGTCCAGCACTTAATGCACTGAGCCACACAAGCAGCAGCTGATGATATTTTTCATGCTAATGTACAATATTTCTGTTGTTAGCTCCAGATCATAAGTAATTTCAAACACTCCCCCCACCCAGCCATCCCCACCTCCCTCCCCTGGTTCCGTTCTCCCTTGGTTTTGTCCATGTGTAGTTCATAGTTGTTCCTGAAAACCCTGCCCTCCTTTCCCCCCATTACCCCCTCCCACCTTCCCTCTGGTTACTCTCAGTTTGTTCTTCACGTCAATGTCTCTGGTTATATTTTGCTTGCTTGTTTATTTTGTTAATTAGTTTCCACTTAAAGGTGAGATCATGTGGTGTTTGTCTTTCACTTTCACTACCTGGCTTATTTCACTTAGCATAATGCTCTCCAGTTCCATGCAGACAACTGTACTTGAACAACAAAAATAAAAATAGAAATAAAAATAAAAATAAATAAAAAAACAACCTCCGGTTCCTCTTGGTACATAGTAGACTCAATGGGTGGTACACTATACATATCAAAATTCCTTTTGAACAAAAAATTAATGGATAAAAAGCCAACCATGACATTGTTACCAACATCTCTGTAACTAAGTTACAGAAAGGTAGCATGAATAGGAGGAGAACATGCTTGATTCTTTAGCTCATTTTTCAGGGACAGGGTAAACTAAAGTTGCATAGGAAAAAACTTATTTATTCATTCTACCTTTACCCAATATCTACAATGTCATTCTATGTTCCAAAGAAAATATTATTTTTGTGAGATTGATATACATTTATGGCTTTGTTTGGTTTTTGTTCTTTTATCTTAGTTTTAAGGTGTATTGAATAATTTAAAAACAGAAAAAATTAAGCAGAGTTCATAAAGGCTACACTGGAGTCAGAAATGATACTAAAACAGTATTTCCAGGATCTGTGCACAGGATTACTTTAAAACTTACAAATCCTATTTACTAAACTCCTGCTTTTGACTGGATTGACAATGTTTTAAATTGCTGACACTAATGTTAGGGGCCACTGATACTATTGAGATGCCCCCAATTCACCCCCACCCCCGTTTGTCCCCTCCAGTGGCCCCGCCCCCGCCTTCACCACATCATTGTCTGTGAGCATGGTCTGTGCATATGTGCATATGTGTTCTGTGGCTAATCTGACTACTTTCTTTATCTCGGCTATATACCTGCATTTTTAAGTAGCCCAAAGAAATCTTAATACCTCCTATTTTGCAAGATTTCTTCTGGTTGTTCAGTGGGGGATTCCCTTCCCCGGCAGCACAAGGTACGGCTAATCCCCTTTCTCCTACCTGTGCCTCCTGAATCCCATCAGCTGGTGCTGCACCCAAATCTCATGTCCACAGAATCAAATATTATTCTTGCATGAATATGAATACCAGCATGATCTAAATAAGCATTGTGTAAATGCTTATTGCAACATTTATATTTTACATTTCTTCCTTTGGATAGTAGAACAGTATTTTCTCAGACTTTTCTAAATTCCCTTACTAAAATGAGAAAATATTAAACATTATGCAAATTATACTGTGAGACTGGCATCTACAATAGCTATGTAAGCATACGTTTTGTGTGAGTGAGGCACATAGGCAAAATGTTTTAGCAATAATCTCATTATA
Organism: Sturnira hondurensis; assembly: GCF_014824575.4. Lineage (NCBI taxonomy): Eukaryota > Metazoa > Chordata > Mammalia > Chiroptera > Phyllostomidae > Sturnira > Sturnira hondurensis. The sequence goes on from NW_028083922.1 coordinate 3,565,243, forward strand.
ATTTCACACATGTTAATCTTGATTGCCTATCAAAGGCAAAAATGTATTAGAATTTTTTTTTTACTTCTATTCAAATAAGTACAACCCAGAGAAGCCTTAGGGCATTTCTCATTTTAATGTCTCAATACAAATTTCTCAATATTTTGGTAGGTTACATATCTATTTTGGCTATTTAATTTAGTTATGTATAATACTGGGTTGAGAGTTGAGAGTCTAACCCATTAAGCCAAGTTGCCAGTTGTAGGGTTTTTGGTCAATATTTCCTCTCCCCCCAGTTTAAGTGAAGTACAGCTGAGCAATAAAACTAATATATTTGAAGTGTACATGATAACATGACATATGTGTTTATTGTGAGATAATGACCACAATCAAGTTAATTAATGCATTTATCACTTTACATAGTTACTTTTGATTTTTATTTTTTGGTGAAAATGCTTAAGATCTACTCTCTCAGCAAATTTCAAGTACACAATCAAGGATTAACTATAGTCACCATGCCGAACATTAGTTCTTCAGGAAATCTGCATCTCACAGCTTGGGCCAAGCTTTCTAATGCAGACCTAACGTCACAGCCAATATATCCCAATGAAGACATAGTCACATATAAAGATCATATAAGTCAATCACAGCCCAGATATGAATGTCAGATGGCAATTACATCAAGTCTTTCTTCTCCATTATAGACATGGACAAATAAAACTGTACTTTCAGCCCTGGCTGGTATAGCTCAGTGGATTGAACACAGGCCTAGGAATGTGAGAATCGTGGTTCGGTTCCCAGTCAGGGCACATGCCTGGGTTGTGGACCAGTTCCCAGCAGGGTACTCAGGAGAGGCAACCATACATTGATATTTCTCTCCCTTTCTCCTTCCTTTCCCCTCTAAAGATAAATATGTAAAATCTTTTAAAAAACTGTACTTTATTCCACACTATAGATCAAGGCTCAGAAAAGCATTTCTGTTTTTAACAGGTGTTTTCGAGTTACGAGGCCATTATTACACAATTGACTCTGAAAATACAAGCATAATTATTGCAATATATTTTCTATGTTCCCACTATCCCCTCTCACAGCACTGGAGCTCTGATTAGAGCACCTGTATGTTGATCATGCATTCCCAGACAAAATTTTAACCCATATGTAACTTCTCTTTAGATATAGATGTATAGTATGTGTAATCTATACTCCATACATCTGCATATGTAGATATCTACTCTCTCCCTATTTTGAACCAAAATTGTTCCTTTATATTACAGATAGAAGATAGATAGATAATAGACAGATTATATATCTAAAGTGAGAGTGAGGGAGAGGGAGAGAGAGAACAACCTAGGAAGTGTGATTTATGTATATGTAAAAGAATATTTATGAGGATGAACATTATTTTTCTGTGTTTATTGTATAATATCCCATCATGAACGCTGCTATCCACTGTGTACTATTTTTTCCCTAAGGAGTCCATTTTCTGTATCAAAGGAAAGCTAAATGAAAGTAAAAGTTACAGAATGCTGGTTTATAATGGGATGTTTCAGGAGCAGAGCAAACACAAAGTCTCTTTCCAGAACACTAACAGTGTATTTTAGGAACACCTTGACTTCCATTATAGCCCATCTGCTCTTTAATAACTCAAGGCTCTGTGGAATAGAAATTTTTAACCTCCATGTACATGTTTTACAAATAATTTCCATAATTATTTTGAGACTTCGTTATATGTTTCTTCTGGCATTTTTACCTCGGCCTGGCTAATTTAAGGCACAATATTTGAGGCTAAAAATAGAAACAACATCATTTTTGTCTCTACATATAAGGTGTAGAGCTTTTACAACATGGCATCTCCTTGGTGGTCTTTGGTCATATTTCAACCCCTACTCCACAGTCAGGCTGAGAAATCCTTTCTACAATTTTGTTTACAGATAGGCAATTTTTAAAAATTTCCAACAGTAGTAATTTCACTTTGATCTCATAGCCACCAAATCATTATCCACAAGGAAGCTCATAAGCAAGGTACAGGCAGGCGATGTCTGTGATTTCCAGGAGGAGGTCATAACCCAGAATTTTTTAAAAAAATAACTATTACAATGAGGAACGGGATATAACCACAAAAGGACTAGTTATAATTTATGCCTGACTTACTTCAGCAGAATATAGTTTATTTATAAACTGCTTATGGCAAACTCTGTATGCCCCTGTTCTATGCATGTGCTGAACCGTCTTCTGGTAAATTATTTAAATTACACCTAGCAGTAATTCCTGAGGACTTTCATACTTCATTTTCTCTATTAATGTAACAGGGAAAAGCTGCTTTGCGAGGATTGCTCTAAATTCCCAGAGTGTGAGTTCCAGACTCTGTATGTGTTGCATTATGCCTGTCAAAAAACTTGTCTTCTTCTGAAATTTATTACTGAAGCTTCTCCACCCCAGCTACTCATTGAAGCCTTACAGAAAGCTCATACATGATTTAAGCAGCTAACAGCACTGAAAGAAATAGGTCAGGTTTAAAAAAAAGATGGAATTTAAGCTACCTTCACTTATTACTTATGCAAGATTATGCATAATTTAGCAGACTGCTGAATATGCAAGGACAGAATAATTGTTTACCAAAATATTTACTCTGAGTTGGTACCTGTGTTTCAGTGAGATAAGGTGACTTCTCAGCATTTGCTAATCACTTTTGAATTAAAAAACAATGAGTGAGTTTTTGATTGGGCTGATAACCACACAAGAGTATATGTAAACAGAGATGTTGTTTAACAACTTCATTCAAGTAAAATACAAGATACTGTTGTGCAGACTGAGCAGTTTCATAAAGTCATCCCATTTTAGAAAATGTTTCTTCTCTTTTTTCCTTCAACTATACTCCTATCACATACACATGCAAGTGTTTCAGAAAATGTCTCTATAAAATGAGCTTATTTTTTCTTTCTAATTTAAGCTAAACATTATTCTGAAGTTGAGAAACAGACCAAAGGGGTGAATAGCCACTAATATAAAAGAGGAATTTGGGTTCAAAATAGGGTCTTTAGTTCAGCCATTTTCCAATCATAAAATTGTTCAGTAGGATGTAAGTTTTTTAGACACAATAATATTTTTTATCTGTAACTTTTCTGAAGAAATTTTTAAAGAAAAGGAATCCTGTTCCTTACAAGTGAGTGCTTATCAGGGTTTAATTTACAGGTTGAAGATCATTATCTCCTAAATCAAAAGTTTAAAATTCCATAAAATCATCTTACTAAAATGGGTAAAAAGTTGAAAAAAACATTTGAGAAATGCTATAAATTCATTAATTCCCAGCATTTGAATCAATTCAAATTTTATCTCAATATTACCTCTTATAATTCTGAAAGAATTGTTATATTTTTAACTCTTATATTGAACAAATCAGGGTAATAAATTCTAAATTTTTTAAATAATGAAAACTCATGAAAGAAAATGTAAGTATATTAGTCTTAACAGATTTAATTCAATCTTAAGAAATAAGACCAAAGTAGATAAAATTAAATCTGGTATTTGAAAATAGATATAGAAATAAATAGAATAAAAAAGCTAAAAGTAGATTCAAGTGTATATTTAGAGTATCTTAAAATGAGTGAGTCAAAACATATGAGAAAAAAATAAAGAATCCTGTATGTAGTGGTCTTTAAAATAACCAAAAATGATATTCCACATATAGATAAACACCAACATGAATTCTAATTGTATTAAGAGTTAATAGTTAAAATATTTAAATTAGCAAATGAAGATATATTTGAATATTTATAAGTTCTCCTAAGGGATAGCAATTTTAAGCTTTGAAGTAGTAGCAGAAATTAGAAAACCACAGATAGGCAGGATTTACTATAAAGAAACTGAAAACCTATTTTCAGAATTAAGAGGTATATGGCCTATATAAAAAATGTATAGCACTTGTGGCCACAGGTTTTATTTATGTTGTATAATCATTTATAAAATTGATAAGAAATGTATTCAGATACATTACAAACATATAAGCAAATCTAAAGGACAAATAACATAAAAAATCAATTCAAATAATAGAAATATAATCAGTATACAAATGGAAGAGAATATGTTCAACATCAAATACTATCAGAGAAATTACAATGTAAACAAAAATTAGGTGACATTGTTTTTCTGTCAAACTTGATTTTAAAATCATGTGGCACTCTATTGATAGTGAGGAGGTGGAAGAAAAATTTAATGGCAGAATTATTTATGATCATGAAAAATGTTAAAATATCCAAAGCAAGTATGAATATTCACATATCATTTGATATACAGACATTAAATATGAAAACTATAAAATCCATAGTTAGCAACATGAAAATTTACTTTATAATACACTTTTTAAGCTTAATACAAAGTTGTAACTACAAGGTGGTATGTCTATGTATGCATATGGATAACTAATAGGGTTAGAGAGAGACAAATGTAATTTTGGATGGACATGGCTTTATGAATAACAGTTCATCTTTCATTTTGTTTTAACTGATTGGATAACAATATTAATCATTTTCCTTTAATTCTCACTATGACTATAAATTAAGAACTAAAGACTTTCACACTTTCTAACTTGTTTAAAGAAAACTGTGTACAGTGGATTGGTGGGATATTCGTCCACTTAACAAAAATTATATCGCTCAGTATTTTTCAATGGCAACGAAAATAAAATAAGCACCACAGAAAAAATGTTTGGCATATGATGATACATTGCCAACATATTTCCATCGTGTCCTATAAAATAAATGTGACTATAACCAATTAAGTGTGTTTACATTAATTTAACAGGGCAATACATAACCCTCTGGTAAACAAATTCCTGAATATTCTAAAGTATATTGCTGTAAAGGACAGCAGATTGGTTGGTACTTAAATCTACTTTTGTCTCTTTTTCCAATAATCATATTAACTTGAAAGAAAACCACTGTGTCTTAGCTCAAAGGACATTATAACTTAATGCTACAGATGAATCAAACACTGCAAGTTCAAAGAATTACTATTTTGAAGAATTGCAATGACAGGAATTGTCCACATGAATAAATAATTGTGTATAAATATTAGTCCCGTAATTTTTCAAATAACAATTATTTCAAATGATTGCTTCTGATCATAGATAAAGTAATAAAATCTACATAAGGCCACACAGCAATCAAATGTATGAATCTCAATAAAATATTTCACTTTACGTTTGTGTTCACACAAAACCAGTCTCATAAGAATAACAATAGTAATATTACATAAGAATATGTACCTTATTGGATATAGTACTTAACAGGCTACATATCATAGTCAAGAATTTCCATATTAGTGTTAACATTTCTACACAAATATAAACTATATTTTATGATAAATTTACCATACTAAATTACTATATATTGTGCTCAATTCTCCAACTGTTTTTTAATTTAAGATGTTTTGTTATAATTGCTTTTGTTCTTTGATCATAGATAAAAATGAGATGTACTATAGAGATAATGATATTTTATGAAGTGATAAAAATTAGTGCATATTTTCCTACAAACTCAATTTTTAAAGGACACATGACAAGAGGTGTTTGTTTTTAATGGAAGTATCACAAACTAGCTCCTCCCACGAGGAGCAGGTTATCTTACTGCAATCAGTGCCTGTTGTTCCTTGTGTTGTCACTTAAAAAAAACTTTTAAAAAATATTTTTTTGAGTTCCAGCCAAGCTGGAGGCATAGGTAGAAACCCTTTACTTCCTCGCACAACCAAAAGGAGAAAAACAGCCAATCTAAAATCAATAAACAACCAGAAGTTGTTGTGCCAGAAAATCAAACTGCAGGGAATTCTGACAACCACAGAGTGAAATCGTCAAAGAGAACAACCAGACCAGTAAGGAGGAGAGAAACTGGTACAAGGCAGAGGACTGTGGCAGGGAGGGTTGACTTAAGGGGAAACTGAGACTGAGCTGACTTCTGACCGCAGCAGTTGCCACAGTAGCGGAAGCTCCCAGTCTCACACTGCACTATAACCAAGCAGGCCCGCTGCATTGTCCCCTCTCTGGCCCCACCCCTACAGGCAGCATCATAGCCCAGCAAGGAGGGCGGCCCTGCCCAGGTAAATACCTAAGGCCCCACCCCCTTACAACTTATCAGTGACCCCAGTAAAGAAATAAGGCCCAAATGCAAGAACAGAGCAAAACCTCAGAAAGAGAGCTAAGTGAGGAGGAGATAAGCAACCTATCTGATGAAGAATTTAAAGCCCCACTAAACAAAATGCTCACAGAACTGATTGAGCTTGTGACCTGGACACCAGCCCACAGTGTCCATAGCATTATGGATGAGATATGAGACAACTTCATACAGACAACTGAGTCCTGTGGAGAAAAAGGGACGGCACAGCTACTCTCTCAAGGGGAGAATGCCTCGGAGCAGCCTAGCCACTCTCTCAAGGGGAGAGCACTCCAACCCTTGCCTGGAGAGGTTTTTATTGGGTTTCAATTTGCACAGGAATACAGGTAAAGTTCACTAGTCATTGTCAGGCAGTAAGGATCAAACAATAGATAACATACAAAGAACTCTGAGGGCCTATTCTGAGTCAGGGTCTGTTAGCTAAAGGGCTACAAAACTTTAGGGAACAAACTCACTTCCTGCTTGGACCCTTATCATTTAATTGAGAGCATTCTAAACAAAGCAGATTTCAAAGGATTTTATGCATTCTTTCTTAGGCCTGATCACCCGGAGAACCCATCTTTTCAGGCACAAGGCTGCAGTGCCCTCTGTCATTGTTTCAGGCTTAAGTCAGGCAGGGGAAGTAAGGCAGCCGAGAGATTAGGAGACTTCTTGCAGACAGAATGAGGACTCAGGCTATGTCAAAGCCAGGGGGTGAGGGTCCATTACCCCCTTTTGCTATAGCTCCCTAAGTCCTTCCCTGGGGCCTTCCTGTGATCATGCCTGTTTTAGGTCATTACACCCTTGGGGAATGTTACACATCATTGGCTAACCAATCAAGCATTGGGGGCCAGTTATGGAAAAAGGAGCAGAAGTGGAGCTCCTGCCAGGGAGATAAGCTTTGTCTTCTTATTGGCTTATGGTCTAAAGGTCGCTTACTCAGCCTTAGCCATGGGCAGGGGCGGGGGGGCAGTTACAGCTTCTGAAACAAGGTAGGGTGGTTCCCAGCAAGCTTGGTCAAAAAATGAAAAATACCCAAAATGAAATAAAGCAAAATATTCAGGGAATGAACAGTGACAGGAAGGAAAATGGGATTCAAAGCAACAATTTGGAACAAAAAAAGGAAATAAACATCCAACCAGATCAGAATGAAGAAACAAGAATCCAAAACAAAATAAAAATGAAGAAGCTGAGGAATATCTGAGACAACCTGAAACGTTCTAATATCTGAATTATAGGGGTGCCAAAAGGAGAAGAACAACAGCAAGAAATTGAAAACAAATAATGAAGGAAAATGCCCCAATCTGGTGAAGGAAATAGACTTTCAGGAAGTCCAGGAAGCTCAGAGAGTCCCAAAGAATTTGGACCCAAAGAGGAACATACTAAGGCACATCATCAAGTTACCCAAGATTAAAGATAAGGAGAGAATCTCAAAGCAGCAGGAGGGAAGAAAAGAGTTACCTACAAAGGAGTTCCCATAAGACTGTCAACTGATTTCTCAAAAGAAACCTTGCAGGCAAGAAGGGGCTGGAAAGAAGTATTTCAAGTCATGAAAGGCTAGGACCTACATCCAAAATTACTCTATCCAGCAAAGCTTTCATTTAGAATGGATAAAGTGCTTTCATTTAGATAAAGTGCTTCTCAGATAAGGTCAAGTTAAAGGAGTTCATCATTACCAAGCCATTATTATATGAAATGTTAAAGGGACTTATATAAGAAAAGGAAGATAAAAAATATGAATAGTAAAATGACAACAAACTCACAACCATCAACAAATGAACCTAAAAAAATAACAGAGAGAAAAACAATGAAAACAAAAACTAAGCAAACAACTAGAACAGGAACAGAATCAGAGAGATGGGCATCATATGGAGGGTTTTCAGTGGGGAGGGGGACAGGAGGAATGGGGGGAAAGGGACAGGGAAGAAGATGCTTAATTGGTAGGCATAGAGGGAGAGAAATAAAAAAATGGTTTAGGAAACAGAGAACTCAAAGAACTTACATGTACAACCCATGGACATGAACTAAGGTGGGGGATGCTGGAGGGCTGGGGGATGAAGGGTGGAGGGGGATAAAAGGGGAAAAAATAGGATTATGTAATAGCAAAATCAATAAACTATAATCAAAAAAGAAAATATTTCTTCAAATAGTAGCTTGTTTCTATTCTTTTAATCACTTAGAAACCAATGTAAAATAGAGTACTTTTTTAAATGAAAATCATCTTTATTGCATTGAAGCTTTCTTGGAAATGTAAAATTATTGGAAGGTTTTCTTTTATGCTTGTTCAAGTACAATTGTCCCCATTTCCCCCACCCCATTACTGTCCCATTGCCCCATATAGTTTTCTAAAAAAATAGCAAAATATTGATATATGACTATCCTAAATCATTTGTTTTCATCAATTCATATTGCATTTCACCTTCATCTGCCTCAGTGTTGCAGATTTCTGTGTTTGTGTTATCTTCATTGTCTTTAGGGCTATAAAGTTATTGGCTATCTTATCAAAGAATCTTTATTTTTTCTAAAACAATCATGATATATGCCAGTCCTCATTTTTTGTTTTAGCTTAAAATGTAGTCAAATATACAAACATATTAATTGATCTTCTAAGATATTCTTCTTTTCTTCTATATAAGGACTGATAGTGAAAATTCATGGGGGAAAGAGCAGAATATTCAATCATTAGTGATAAAAATTACTTTATTCATATAAATACTCGGAATCCTCTTTACAACAAAAAACTAACAATGGTTTCTTAAATACTATAAAAAACAAAGCTTTAGTAAACTTAACAGAAAATTTCTAAGAATATTATATTTTCACTCTATATCAAGTAAATTGACAGACTTACATAAAAAATATATATGGAAGGCATGCATGAGAAAGAATTAGTATGTAGACATATAAAGAATTCACAGAAATCAACAGAAAGCGAAAATATTTTTAAAAGCAAATTATTTGAGAAGGTAATTCACAAAGGAATAAATCTGAGCCCCTCCAACCTCCCCACCCAGGCCCCCAGTGACCAGGAAATGGCCCACTAGTGCTCTATTTGATATCCAATAGATATGGCAAAAAAATTGGCATCCTGAAAATATCAAGCATGGTTGAGGAAATATATAAGGGAGGCAGTTGTTTATATACAGCTGGTAGAAGTGTTACTTGTTAAAATCACTTCGGAGAATTAATTTAGCAATAATTTAACAACTAATACAGATGAAGACTCAAATTCTTTGTGATGTCAGTCAAAGCATATACTGTAAAGACACTCCCACAAGTATGCACAAGGCATGTATGAGAAGCTCATAAGCACTATTTGCAATAATTTATTTTTTAAGTTATATAAGCCAAGTGTATTACAGTAGGTGAACAAATATAATGACATGAAATGGAATGTCATTAAGTAGCAAAAATAAATGGAGCCTCAAGTCTCATATTTATAAAAATACGTTAAATGCAAAGAATAAGTTGCTTAAACAGTTTTGTAGTATGAGTCATGTTAATTTAAGAATATATATGTTGCTATTAAATGCTATTATGTTGTTTCAATATATTTATTACAACAATAAAGACAGACAAATTCAGAATGAAAGCTAATTCTTGGGAAGAATATGGGACTAGACAGACAAATAGATTTTTAATAATTTTAAAGTTTTGTTTCTGAGGCTGGGTGGTATAAAATAAATGTTTATTATTTAATTTATATTTTCTTTTTTCCTTTTTAAAGATTTACTTACTTATTATTAGAGATGGGAAGGGAGAGAGAAAAAGAAGGAGAGAAACATCAATGTGTGGTTGCTTCTTGTGGGCTCCCTACTGGTTACCTGGCCCACAACCCAGGCCTGTGACCTGACTGGGAATCGAACCAGTGATCCTTTGGTTCACTGAATCCACTGAGCCAAACTAATCAGGGCCAATTTATACTTTCTAATGCCTAATATATTTTATAATTAAAATATTAGTCCTGATTTGTCCATATATGTCTATAAATCCCAACACATATCATCATAAACACATTATCAGTAGATGAAACTAATATACATCTAGTATAATACCTGTTTAAGAAAATTCAGACTTTAAAAGAAGTAGTTAACAGATATAATAAACCAAGTTCAATAGTTTTCTCTTATTACTTGAGGCCAAGTATCCTCTTTTGCCCTCTTTTAAAGTAACATTTATTATGAATAATCAACCAAATACTTACACAAAATAATACATTTTACACTATATACAGGCAGAAATATAAAAGAGAAGTTATTTAACTTTATTTCTAATCCATATGCAATGATAGCTTGTGTTGTGTCCTCATTACAGACTGTGAATCTTAAAAACACAGCCCTGCTTCTTGATTGGAAGAGTTGTCTGCAATTTAAAAGCCTCATAAATCAGGCAGAATAAGCCTTTATTCAGTAGCCTTTTCTGAGTCAAAACAACTTATTCTGAAAAAAAATAACAGAGGGTGTACTGCTCATTAAGGCATTATTAACAATACTTTTTATGAACTGTCATTTTTTCCACCCAAATTAGACAAGTGCATAGTTAACTACGATATGAGAGCTAGTGGAAGCAAGAACACTAGGCTTACACGTAGGTGACTGGTGTGAAATCTCTGGTCCTAATCATGATTTCCATGTTGATAATCCACATAAGCCAGAAAGCATGGTGCAACTCACTTTACGTTTATAATCTTCCCAACAAACACCATGCCTCACTGGTGCCTATCATTTGAGAAACAATTTAAACAATGGTACATCCCTCCCAACCCACATATTCATTTTCCTATGATTCCCTATCATAAATAAAGCCTTAGCTTCCATTTCCAATTTAAGAAAAGAAATTCAATTTTCAATCTGAGAAAACAACCTTGAGCTTTCCCAGGCTTTACTTAGAAAAAACATTCCTCTATGTTTTTTTTACTATGAAACACCTATTTGATAATTTTTATATAAAATCCCCAGATACATTTGTTCATCCCTCCTTTATTATTGAGAAACTGTATACTCTGCACTGTGCTAATCTCTGATGATACTACGTTCAACATGAACACAACCTTTCTACTTTGTAGGGACTTACAATCTATTGAGGAGGGACTGAACAGGGCTGGTTGGTAAGGGTAAGTCAGCAAGAATTTCCAGCCTGAGGTAGGAATCAGCTGTCCTTCAGCATTTAACTTTCAGTTTTAAGAAGTGGGCAGCAGACCTTCTGAAGAGGGTTCATCAGCTGGCATATGAAGAGTGAGCAGAAGTTAGACAAGTCAAGAGAGTCAGGGGTGAAGTAGGGTGGGGAAAGGTGTCCTAGGCAGAGGCGGGAAGCCAGGACAGCAGCTTTGAGTTAGGAGACAGGATTTCTGAGACTGATTCTTTAGGTTAAAACTCCAATTAGAACAGTAACGAAATCCACATCCAAGGTCTGTCCAGAATGTATCCAGCCATGTACTATGACCAAAAGGGACATTTATGGAAGAAGACAGAAGATACAAGGCACATTATTCATAAGACAATGACAAAAGTAGGCACCTTGGGTCCTCAAGGTTCTCCCAACAGCCATCAGCTGTCCTGTCATATTTTCCAGAATTTCATCCATGGTCTGAAATCTCTTCCCTTTCAAAAGTGATTTTAGTTTTGGGAAAATCCAGAAATCTCGGGGCACCAAATCTGGGCTGTAGTGGGTGGGGCTGAGTCACCTGGGTGATTTGATGTTTCACCAAAACACTCTGCACAAGAGGTGATGCGTCAACAGACCCATTGTGGTGATGACGCTGCCAATCACCAGCTGCCCATAGCTGCAGCCTTCTAAATCATCCAAATAGTTTCCACAGAGGAATGTTCAGTTCAAGCTTAACACAAAATTTGATGCAGATTAGTTGCTTTACTTGCTCAGTCATTTTGAATGCAATGGCCATGCAGCACACATGCTTGTTCAACAGGTCTACCGCCCCACTGACTAGTACAGTGAAGTCATTGTTGTTTAGGCATGTGCATTCTGGTTCACTTTCCTTGGCTGCCAGGCCACACTGATGTTGTGCAAACTGTTTTTATTATATAATCAATGGCTGGACTTTTTCTGGACAGATCTCATATATAGTTACATAAAATACATAGTGGATCCTGAATTTGTGTCTTTCTCTTCATTCAAAATGATGCAAAAATTTTTACTGCAGAATACCTACTATTAATCCCACTCATTACTTATCAATGATTCATTGAGGATTTAGATGCTTTAAACATGCTAGTAAACACTTGTTTGCAGAACTGTTGTTTTTCACACCTATTAAAGTGTGTCCAACTATCCTATAATTTTTCTTAAATACATTTCATATTTATCTCACCCACAACATGTAGAAACATTTTGAAAAGAGTGTACATTTAGCAAGTATGGATTGGCCAAAAAGTTCGTTTGTTTTTTTCCAATAAGATGACTCTAGTAGCACTTAGTTGTCTTTAACTTCATTCAAAAAAGTTTTGCTAGTTTGTATTGTGAATGCTGTCATTTCAGCATGCATTTTAAAATACCTTTTCAAAACTGGTAAATTGTTGTGTAGCCATTTTAATATTGAAGATGGATGAAAATATGCAACATTTTTAGCATATTGTGCTTTATTATTTCAAGAATGGTAAAACCCAACTGAAACCCAAAAAGGATTTGCGCAGTGTATGGACAAGGCTCTGTAACTGACGGGACACGTTAAAGGTGGTGTGCAAAGTTTTGTGTTGAAGATTTCTCACTGGACGATGCTCCACGGTTGGGTGGGCCAAGTGAAGTTGATAATGGTCAAATTGAGACATTGAAAACAATCAATGTTATATCATGCAGAAGTTTACCCATTTGTTGCCTAGTGAATTTCAACAAACGATTTCCATAGTCTTCTTTTAATACACTGAGGAAATGTCCTCTGTTGAATGTATATTCCTGTATCACATTAATGCACCTGTAGTAAAACCAACATGGATCTCTAATGTCTGCTCATTTTATAGTATTAATAATTTTTAAGTATATCTAGAGATATTCAGTAAAAGGTAAAGTTGAAACCTCCTTAGATGTCATTGGTGCTGTATAAGGATAACCATACAAAAACAAGTTGATTACGTTTTCTTTAAACTAGCAAAACCTGTCACAATAGACGTCATTTGTCATCTGTGGGTGAAACCGAGAGACTAATAATTCAGCCTCCCATGTAGGAGCTTTGCTAAAATTAGAAAAACCTTTGGCTAGGCCAACTGGAAAATTCTGGACTGATCAACATATTTTTCACTGTATGTTAATAAATCATCATTTGAGGTTTAATGTGGCATTCTCTGTGAATGTGAGACATGGGTGTCCAGCTGTGTGGGACCCATGAACTCTTGGTGTGCTGCCCAAAACAAATTACTGATCCTGAGAGACTGAAGACCAGGCCCTGGGATGTGGCAGTTTTACTGATGGACAGATAATATGTTGGTGACCTCTGAGTGGTCAGTCTGCATAACTCCCCATCTCATTATACAGGGCCTTCAGAGTGCAAAAGATGCCCTTAATTTGTTTTGGTCGTTTTTCTACAAATACGATCATTAAACAATTATTAAGCATACATTTCCAGAGGAAACATAGGAGCTTTCTCCCCTCCTTTTTCTTTGTAATTAATTTCTAAGGGAAAACATTTTCATCATTTTTTAAGGAGACCACAGCCTTCCTACCATGTCAGCATCAAACCCCTGATTATATTTCATTCTGGGCTTACTGTGCACAGTCTGTTGGCTGCAAACATATATTTCTGCCAAGTTAAGTTTGTATACGTGTCTGCTTTTCTATATAATGGAATGTTTATGCCACAGAAGGGTTTGAAATGGCAGAACTTTGGAATAAAAACTTGCAGATCCCCACAGTGACTCTAAACAGGCTCAAGCAAAGCTTATATAACCAAACAAATAATCTTAATCTCATTTTTTACCCTTTTTTTTAAAAACAGTGATTCTTAGCAAACTTACAGAAAGCAGTACTGGCAGCAATTTTATTGCTATGTTATCGGCAATGAAAAGAGAAATAGGAATCAGTCACTGGTCATTAAATCTTTTTATAATCCACTATAACATTACATAGCTGACTTCTTCAGCCCTATTAAGCCCTTATATTTAGGTTGTTTCTGGTAATAAAACACATCTCTCAATCACAGAACTATTTAGGCTAGTACCTCAATATTCGACGACATGTTAAAACAATGTTCAGGTTTTATATACATATTACAGTAGGCTTTACCTTTAGTTATTCCTTTGTATCGCACTGAATGCACTGTGGAGCTCTCCAAACAATGTATAAGTTTTCAAATGAAACAAATAAGATAACTGTGTTAATTGCAGACACAGTACTATCCATTATATCATTAAGATCAAATATGCACTCACAAAGACTATAGTAACCGCCTACACACCACCTGGAATTATTTTTCAGGTTTAATTATTTTTCCACCTGGAATTACCTCCCAGGTTTTCCCTATCAGCCAGTCGGGAAAAGGGGGTAATCATCTTCCCTCCCCCCCTCAAGGAGCTGATGAAACTTTACATGCTTCAGAAACCCACAGTGACTGAGACCATCCCCTCAGCACAACACACACATGTTGTATGAAGCAACTCTACCCTGCTTGCCTCGCACGTCAGCATACCTTTGGCATTGCTCTGAGGTTGCTCCACACGTGTGTCATGCCTTCCCAAACAGGTTTTAAGTTTCCCGTCCGAAGGTGCCTCCACGTTCCCTACTTCTCCCTGGTCCTGTGGATCAGCCGTACACCCCACAGCAATTCGGCCATCTGTTTCGTCACATATAGGGGTCATTTACTAGAAGTCTAGTGGGTAAACGCAAGCTTTATTGTGTTCCTTTTTAAATCAATTTATAATTTTTCCTAGAATCATTTTCATTCTATTCTTTCTAAGAGGAAGATAGTAGTATAAAGACCAGATTACGTGACAAACTCTTTACAAAACAGGACAGAGTAGCATATATAATACAAAATAAGTAATAAATAAAATGGGGCCCTGGCTGGGGTGGCTCAGTGGATTGAGCACCAGCCTGCAAACCAAAGGGTCGCCAGTTCAATTCCCAGTCAGGGCACATGCCTGGGTTGCAGGCCAGTTCCCAGCAGGGGACACAAGAGAGGCAACCACACATTGATGTTTCTCTCCTTCTCTTTCTGCCTCCCTCCCATCTGTCTAAAAATAAATAAATAAATAAATATTTTAAAAAGTAAATAAAAAAATGGAGAGCCAATATTTATTTTTATGCAGATCCTGTTCTCTGTTATAATATAAAGATATCAAAGGTTATAAATGGGTGATTAATTAGATGAATAAAGTCAAATAAGTTTAAGTCTCCATAGGTGATTGGTAGGCTACAATGGGCACTTAGGAAATACAAACAAATAATCTATAAAACAAACAAGCAAGCAAAATATAACCAAAGACACTGAAATAGAGAACAGGCTGACAGTGACCAGAGGGAAGAGGGAAGGGAATTTCAGGGGAAATAGGGGAGGGATTTAGAGGAACAAATATAAAGGATACATGGACAACAACTGAGAAGGGTGGAAATGGGAGGGAGGGGGGAGCACGAGGGATGGGATGGAACGGGAGTAACAGAAAACTGTACTTGAAAAATAATTAAAAAAATATATTAAAAAATAAAATTCACTCTGATGATATTAAATTTGATCCAAAAAAAGAAATGGGCAGACAACCTGAACAGACACCTGTCCTGAGAAGACACACAAATGGCAAACAAATATACGAAAAGATGCTCAACTTCACTAGCTACTAGGAAATGTCAATCAAAACTACAATGAGACACCACCTCACACCTGTTAGACTGGCCATTACCGACAAAATAAGGTATGTTTTCTAATGTTCATTTTCATATTTGCAGAGGCTGTGCAGTTAGGAGGGAAAATGCAGGACTGGAAAACAAGTCAGAATGGAGCCTGTGTAACACAATCCGTTCAGTATGTTCTGGGTTTAGTCTGCATGTTTGCTTTGGTTTCTGTAATCTACTCAAGATTTGTAAAATTCAGTCCTTGGTACCTCACCAAGAGGTAGTATAGGGAGAGTTGGACACTGCCGCTAAAGTCTCTGGTCAGAATCTCTGGTCAGAATCTCTGGTCAGAATCACTGTCTTTCTAACTTGTGAACTTGGGCAACTTCCCTTAACTCTCTGTGCCTCAGCTTTGTCATCAGCAAAATAGAGTATTTTAAAAATGAAATGTCTTAATATATTTACAGTGCTAAGAAGAATTTCTGAAATGTAGAAAGTATTGAGTATACAAGGTCTATGCAGAAGGTATCCAGCCGTGTAATACGAAAAACAGAGACATTTATTAAAGAAGGTACAAGATACAAGAAATGTACATAGGACAATGATGTCTCAGTCCCCTTCAAAGTAGGCACCTGGGGTCCTTATACAGTTCTCCTGATTGCCATTACCTGCCTTGTCATATTTTCCTGAATCTCACTGATGGTCTGAAATCTCTTCCCTTTTAAAGGTAATTTTAGTTTTGGGAAAAGCCAGAAGTCACAGGGCATCTAATCTGAGCTATCGGGGGTGCTGAGTCACCTGGACAATTTGATGTTTCGCAAAAAAACTCTGCACGAGACGTGATACATGAGTGAGTACATTATTGCAATGAAGCTGCCAATCACCAGTGGCCCATAGTTGCAGCCTTCTGAATCATCCAAATAGTCCCACAGAGGAATGTTCAAGCTAAACACAAAATTTATTGCAGCTTTGTTGCTCTATTGCTCGGCCATTTTGAATGTGAGGCCACACATGCTCACTCAACAGCATCTATGTCCTCCACTGTCCAGTACAGTGAAGTCATCATTGTTCATGCATGCGCATTCCAGTGCACTCTCCTCAGCTGTCAGGTTATATCAATGTTGTGCAAATGGTTCTCATTATATTATCAATGGCTGGACTTTTTCCAGGCAGACCTCATATGTCTATTGTTATAAAAATTATTATTCATTTTTTATAAAAATCTAGCTTTGCTCTTGTTCCACCACTCATTTGTTACAGTATATATAATAAAAAAGATATAGAAAGATCAATGATTCAAGAACTGCAGGATGTAAATACATTTTTTTTCTTACTCAGTAATGGCATTTCTTGAAAAATGTGTTCTTAGAGGGTTGAGCTTTTTACTATACAATTTAAATCCACAACCATGCTTCGCACACTGCCCTGGTTAAGGAGGCTCCAAAGTAATGCTGAAACTGACTTAATGGCTAGACTGAAGTACACAAGCCGAAAGGGAACAAAATTCCTATCTTTTGCTTTAGAATATAATGTCCTCTCACCCCTTCACTACTGCTTATGACTAGGAGCCCGAGAAGGTTCTATGTAAAGAGGAATGGTGAGATTATATCCAAGTAGCACTTCTTTGTGAGCATCTCTAGGATATTGCTTCAATTTAGTAGAAAAAGACCTGTATCTATCTTCAAGCCCCCTGTAGTTTCTGTGTTGCTTTCTCACTCTAAATAAATATTCACTTTTGCATATAATTTTGTAAGCACATTTGTACATTTTTTGTTTAAGAGGGTGAGGGTCCCCCCTCTCAGAAACTGTACATACATCAGGTTCCACAATACCTAGATACATCCCTTTCTCCCATCTTAGCTGATATTTCTTGCTATAATTTACCTTCCTGCAGTGGTCTTCCTTGGTATTTAAATAAAAAGCTTATTTGTACAAGGAGCAATAATAAATACAAACATTCAATTTTAAGTTTCACAAAGCATTTCACATACATTATTCGATGGGTCATCACAATAAAATGTAGATAAAGGGGATACTGATATCGCAATAATATCACAGGTGAAATAAATTTACACATATCAATTAATTCACATAGACACCTTCTACTGACCTTAATCTGAGAACAGGTAAGGAGGTCCTAGTACTCTTTGGACATGATATTCTATTAATAAAAAGGCATTCTTTATTCTGTGAGGACAACTGGAAGCCAATTTGAAGGAAACCAGGTTCGGCACCATATTTACCAATATTTTATTGACCTGCCCTAAACTAAATTTATGCCAAAAGCATAATAAATAAGAAGAGAATTGAAAAGCGAACATTAAACATAAAGGCTCATGAAAGTTAAGCATATCTGGCTTATTTTGAATTTTAGAAAATGCAGGCAAGCTCTGACTGGTGTAGCTCAGTAGGTGGGGCATCATCCTGCAAACCGAAAGGTCGCCAGTTGGGTTTCCCAGTCAGGGCACACGCCTGGGTTGTGGGCCAGGTCCCCAGTTGGGGAGGCAGCCAGTCAATGTTTCTCTGGCACATTGATGCTCCTTTCCCTTTCTTTCCCTTCCCTTGTCTCTAAAAATAAATGTATAGCATCTTTTTAAAATAAAAAAAAATTTTAAAACTTAAAAATTGTAGTCAAGATTTCATTGTTGAAGGTCTAAGGATATTGTTTGGGGGGGTTTTGTTTGTTTTTTTGAATTTATCTAAATGATAATCATTTGGGTATATATTATCCTTAAATGATTTTAAAATATTTTGTAGGACTATTGTTTTCATTTTTAAAATAAGCTGCATAGCTGCAGAGTCTCATAGAAAAAGAGCAGCAATACCACACAAGGTGGTTAAACAGCTTATGAATTAAGCTCCATATAAGCAAATTTCTTTGTAAGTAATTTATATTGTATGGTAAACTTGTATCCAAATAGAATGGCAAATTAAAACATTAATCACATCTGTAAAATTTAGAGTCTTGTGTATATAGAAAAAATATTAGGGAAATACATTTTCTTGTATTGCTGAAATAAATATCCCACATATGGAAGCCAGTCTAATCCTTCTCATTATAATGTGGATGAAGATGAACATTAAGTCCATATAACATTTCTTCCTGAATTAGTCGATAGCTCATTTTAGTAGGTAGCACATATTTCCAAACCTGAAATGCCCACGTTCAGTCAGATTTGCAGTTTCCTTTTCCCTCACTGCTCAGGCTTTCCATCACTGTTAGGTAACCACTGTGATTATTCCATATCACATACTGATGAGATGGCAAAACAGTTACAAGCTTTCTTCCCTGCATTAAGCAGGTTGTAAGCCATGGAAAACGCACTTGCCCTGAAAATATCAAGCATTCCAGTGCTCTGTAGCTGCACCAATGCAGGCAGCCTGCCAAAAGACATCCAAAACACCAGCCCCTATTCTCATGCACATTTCAATCCAGCTGTTCCTCACAGAACATCCGGCATGCTCTAATTTACTGCTCTACTTAATTAGAATGTAGAGTATGGGAGACTACCTTATGCACAGGATAAGCATCCTGTATGATATTTTAAACATTACAGAATGTGGTGGGGGGTTTGCTTCTGTGGCTTTTATTCTCATAACCAGAGACTGAAATGTGTATGCTACACCTCTGGTATTAGTTAATTGAAACTAAAAATGATTTGATGTGGGGTGTTGGCATATAATGCAATATACAGGACATGTTACAGAAATGTACACTTGAAATGTATATAATCTTATTAATCAATGTTACCACAATAAATTTAATTTAAAAACACAGACTTTTGATGTCTACCACATACTCACTAAATCAGAAACTTGGGGGTGTGGGTCATCAAAAAAAAAACCTAAAAATGAAGGGTGACTGTATGTAAAAAACCAAAAACAGACATTTTCCCTGTGGCATTCTACATACAACCATGGCAGTGTCCACCTCAACCCTTCAATGAAGATATCGCTAAGGAAACTCTCTGGAGCCTAGTATAGGAACGAAAAAAGACATGTTTTGAAATTCCATGTTTCAAGTTAGGGTGTTAGGGATTTGACTGGATTTCTGAGGAGGTTATACTAAACAAGTGACTGTGGTACTCTTTGGCCTTCCCTCTGAGGACACGAAGTTCCTGAGAAACTAATCCGGAAGGTTCCAGCAGAGCCTCCACCTGCCATGGTGTCCAGGATACATGATGGCTTCTAAGTACAAACAAAACTCAAAACCCAGATTGAACTGCATGGATGACAGGCTTAAGCACATGCACCACAACCCCTCACATCTCTTGCAGATGGAAAATTGAGAATAAGCACAGTAAAATTCTGAAAATATTTGGTAATACTGGGTGATAGGGATCTATGATAAGTCAACCCCATTATTTCACAAAATTAAGGAGAATTTTTGCTTGTTGTTCTGTACCTAGTTATTGAGAAGAGATAGCGTGTCCCTAAAAGATCTAGCATTGCTCTCTTATAGGAACGGATACATTACACAGAAACTATACTTTATCAAAGCATATTACAGACTTGTGATTTGAGTAATATATTAAATTTAAAGTTTTTGTTGAATCAGCAGGAAACATTAGATTTTCAGTGAGTTTCTAAGCAATATGCTTCTTCTAATTTCAAATTTTTTCTGAAATATAAACCATATCGAGTTATGAGAAAGAAGAAAACCTTTTCTCTCAAAAAAATTTCCCCCCAAAAGATACTATCTTTAGAACTCTAAAATATTGGGGATTTAAAATATTAAAAAGCTAATTGTACAATGTAAGAAAGGAGGAGTGAGGAAAGGGTAAACCCCAAGAGGCACCTCTGTGACATGCAGACTGTTTTGAGTCTAAGGCAACTTTAGCTGCTAGCTCAGAAGAAACTTTTGCCCCTGTACCCTTAACTGATTAGAAGAATTTGAATTAAAGACATTGCCCATATGAGATTATCAAGAATAACCTTTTCAACACACCTATATGACAAGGTGAACTCTTATTTACTAAACATCTGCTCTTCTTATCATCCTCAAATGAGCCTTTGCGCCCCCAAGGTGCATTACCTCCTCCCCCAGATACTGTCTTGCAAACTTCAGTCCCCCTTTCTGTCTCCTGAATGTGGGGTCTCTAACCCTCTCATGTATGTGGGGTTCCCATACATAAGTATGCATTAAATTTAGTTACTCTCTCTTGCTAATCTGTCTCATTTCAACTTGACTGTTAGACCAGCCAGAAGAACCTTAAGTTTGGAGGAAATTCTGTTTCTTCCCCATAAGAATTAAACAGTGCATAGGCTGTAGCTAATTATATTGTATACTAACATGACATTAAATTAATTTATAAATTTTTATGGACATATTTCATAATCAAGAAGTAATGTTATCTTTTCAAATCTAATTTATTTTTAGAGAAAGGGGAAGGGAGAGAGAAACATCAATATGTGGTTGCCTCTCATGTGGCTCCCACTGGGGACCTGGCCTGCAACCCAGTCATGTGCCCTGACTGGGAATTGAACTGGCAACCTTTTGGTTCACAGCTTGCTCTCAATCCACTGAGCTACACCAGCCAGGGTGGAGTAATGCTATCTTTTAAGTGGCGACAAGTGTGAAGACCTGTTTTTGTCTGAAGGTACACACTCACTTCAGTTTATATGTTAGTCTGTTACATATACAAATTTATAGAGAATCATATGGGATATTTTTCTTCCAAATTATAAGGGACATCTTCCAAATGTCCCTTTCTATTTTTTAACAGTTAATTTAGGTTTCATGCTACTCTTTAGATTACGTAAAAACTTTCACTGAGTTGTATATATCAACACCAAAACACAGCTTTGTACAAAAAGTTGTATATTATCAAACCAAGATTCAGCCAAATCTTGGGTTGATAATACTTAGAATAAAATATTTTCAGATTATTTTTTCTTAGCAAGGGATTGTTTTAGCAGCAGATATCACTGTTTGTGATCCTGTTCCAAAAGTTATTCCTATAATTCCTGGATTTTTTTTGTTGTTATTGTAAAAAGGAAAGGAACTATTTATTTCAAAGTTACACAGACGGAGAGTAACGACTTCATGTCTTCGTTAAAATCCCAAAGTCCCATTAAAAAATACACCCAAACACACACAGTCCCTCCTTCCCTCCTTTGCCCAGTTAGGGGTAGCATATCTCAGGAAAGGAAATGTAAGTCTATGGCTCTGGTAGCCTCCGGTTTTTCATCATAATCCCTGCTCAGCTGGCAGGCTTCCTGAGGTTCCCAGCACCATCAGCTATGCTGCTAGGATCTCCAGTTCTTAATCCAAACCCGTGTGGCACCTTCTCATGGCCCAAAGCAAGTCCTTCCATCCCTTTCCTTCCTGTATTCATCCAAACTGCTAATAGAGAGGTCTGCATTGCAATACATCTTGCTTTTCAGTTTCCTAAACTGGTGGCAAAGGGAGACCCAAACTGCGTGGTTCAGACCCTCACAAAAGCTGTATGGTTCCCTAATTCCTGGATTTCTTAATCAATACATGTTACCACATAGGTTTCCTAATATATGTTGTATAATTTTAAAGATTTTCTAATTAGGCAATAAGCATTACGAGTGACATTGCTACACAAATCAAGGCATATAGGCATAGATAGTAATTAAGGAAGAGGAGAAAGAAGAAAAGGAGGAGAAGGAAAGAAGCATTTAGGAACTGTAGAAATTAGCTTCAAACCAGGGCAATGATTACCAAAACAGAATCCAGAGAATACTAGTTCTGAGATGCTCACTGAGATCAACACATAAGTTCTGAGGTCACTTTCGATAACACTACATACCCTAACCTCTTTGAAGTTGCACATGGATTAATAGTCCAATACATATTAAAGCCTCTGCCAACTTCTGCAGAAAAGAAACAAGTTCAATTTTGATAATGCTGTATTAGGCATGAAGATGGACCACCCAGGTCCTCCATAAGAAAGCATGTGTTCCCCCAACTGCAGGAATTGGATCCAGCAGAGAGCCCCAGCATTCAGCTGCAGGGCGACACCCATATGGTGTTTAGGCCAAAACTCCTGCCATTCTGACCCAATGCACAATACCCTGATAAGCGATCCTTGCTTGTAGCAGGCCTCCGTGTTTGTTGATGCTCTGTCTTAACATGCATGGCCTTCCCACTCCCTCCTCGGCCCAGTCTTGCATACTCCCCCTTCCTTTGAAGGCTTTGATCTTCCAAACTCTGTCTCACAGTCTGATTCTACCCACCCTGAAACAACTACCATCTAAAGAATTTAACTTGACTACATGATGCATTCCTCACACAAGCTGAAATATGGGTTTGGAGACAAAGGCCCCTTTCCAAGACTAATAATGAACGGGTTGCACTGAATCTAACCTGAAAACATTTTAACTCTTTACCTCTGAATCTCTGGGTCCTCCAGTAGAGAATAAATGGATTTCTATCTTCTTGATTTGTCCTTCAGTCTTCGTAATTTTACTGCTAGTATCATCTGGGGCTTTTTTCTCTTAAATATGAGTTGTCATTTTGTGGCATGCTTAAGTCCTTACACAATGATACAAATTGATTTGAAGAATTAGTATGTTTTTAATTACTTTTAGGATCTATGACATAAGATCAGATAGTTTGCTCTTTCAGTGAAGGCATGAGCTCTTATACATGGCACTTATTCCTAAAGAGCAAATGTAACATATTCATCCTTGATACTTTACGAATCTCAGAAAAAACATTGACCAAAAATACTATTAAAATATAAAATGCTTATCTCCACTAAAACCACTCTATATCCTTGCATCCCTAACTGATCAGTAATTAGAATCGGAGTTTAGGGCTCTTAAGTTCACTACAGTATAAAGCAATTTCCTGCTTTGATGATTAATTCTTGTGTCTAACTTCATATTTCAGTTCAAAATGTTTTTATTTCAATTCTAAAAAATATAACATCTAAGCATTCATATTTCACAGAAATAAATTATTATCATCAAATGTGGAATATTTGACCTAAACTTGAGACATTTTAATGGATGTGAAAAGAGTCAAAAAGAAAAATGCTTGTTAGAATAAAAATTCTTGCATTCTGCCACTTTTGTATATGAATAGAGAAAAATCTTTCATCTTTCCTCATTTTGAAATTTAGAGAGGCCATGCTAGGACGAGACAGACAAGTCATAAGTAGATGATGAGTATGTATTTAATAAATTTAAAATATGGTTGCAACTAGGGTTTGAAATCAGGTTAATTTTAATGATCACTGTTTTAAGGACATGTTTAGGAATTTTCAGTTCTGAAGTTTATTTGTGCTTATCTACGAGATGATTTTTTCTGAAATTTTTAGTGAAATACTTCACTAATCTATTTTGGCAAATACAATGAACACAGTTACCATTGCTAGGTAATAACAGACATGTTCTATCTCCAAGCTACACACACATTTATTAAGCATAGACATACTATAAAGAACTAGAGCTTGAAGCCAAAAGTAAACAAAGAAATTAAAATAATAACTGAGAAAGATAGCCAAAAAAATAATAATCCATCCAAAAAAAAAAAAGCATGAGCTTCAATCATGGTACCAGATTAGAGAAGGTAGGGAGGTAACCAACTGCCGTTTCTCCCACATCAGTAGAACTGCAATTCCATTTTATTTTTGGAGAAGGGTGGAGTTTTAAAACTTCTAACACATTTTGTTATGAGGGGAAAAAAGGGATGTTAAACAGTTTTCCTCAAGCTTACAGTATATAGCTCTCTGCTGCTAGGTGTACCAGTAATTCAATTGCAAGTAAGCTAATGAAGAAATTAAATCACTTGCCTTTTTCTTGTCTTTCTTAAAGAGGTTGCATTTTGTGCTGACAGTGCACAGCTGATAAAATAGCAATTTTTGAAAAGCTCGCTCATTTAGCTACTCTCAGAACCCCTGCTGACATCACTGACATTTTCTCCAAATATGCAAATACTGTAAGTCACTTTCTAAGATGCCTGCATATATTTCCAAAAATGTTATTATTTTATGATCAACTAGGCATAAATGCAGAGGCAGACTAGTTTGCTGGCTTTGTAATGCCACATTCATGAAATGACTGTTTTTTTTAAAATGAGATTTCGTAGGAATCTGTCACAGCCTCATAGATCTTTAAAGGTGAGTAATTCCTTTTATATAGAGTGGGGGTTATTTTAAGGCCTTCCCATTACATAAACATAAAAATAGGAGTAAAAGCCCGTAAGCTCAGCAAACTTAAATACCTGGGTGACAATGGCAATATTATCGTTAAACTCGACACACAACTTTTGAAATACAGTGCACATGCAGTAGGCACGAATACTATCTTATTTAAATGTCTGTATTAAGCACAACCACTCTCTGCTAAAAATGGGGAAAAAACAAACAAGTCATATTCATCAAAGTAATTGTGTAGGTACTTTCAGTACCAAAATGCCTAGAATGAAGGATTGAACTGCTAACGGCAGCAGTGACAGCCATGAATCATGGTAGGCTACTCCGGGGCCTTTACCACCATAAAACAAAAGATGTAGATGAAAAATGCTGCAATTAAGTGATTTGATTTCTGCCCCCTTTTTCCTACTGCATTCGTGCATGGCTGCACAGCAAAGATTGATGGGAAAAATTACTCTCCGTGATCTCTGACAGAGCCTTGGAACAATTCTATAAGGGGGAAACATACAAATCAAACCAGCTTTCTTGTATTCAAACAAAATAATACATATAAAGCAAATACTTTAGCCTATATCCAAAGCACCAAAATTTGCATGCACACATAAATTGTTGAGAAATGCTCTGCTATCAAAACCAAACTCATGGATTTTCCAGCTAGTTGGGTTATACTGATATTTGTTTAAATAAATATTCCATCAGTACTGCCGAGTGGCATCCTCAATATGTCTGTGCACTGAGAACAAATTACATATACAAATTTGTGGAGGTAAAACATTCTTATCTTTTATATCGATAAATTATTAATGAAAATACACACAAAATAAAATAATAGAAAATTTCACTGACTATTCAACTCCCCTGTCATTACAGTCATTTAGAGGGACAGTTTTAATGGGTATTCACAGCTCAGTTGGGGTTCTACATACAAAAGAATCATACCCGAGTGCCAGGGAGGAGTGTTTTATTGTGGTTAGGGTGTATGTTTAAAAGAGGCTAAATCTGCAACATCCACTGAATAAAATAAGCAACATTGCTAATATGAAGAAAGGATAATTCCTATTATCAGAGGCTAACGTAAAATTACAGGGGTTTCATATCCTGAGGAGAGAAGGTCACTCAATTTCAGGCTGCTGTGGAAAGTGCAGTTAATGTAACTCAAATTTATGCACTAGAGTTGCCTGCCCTGTGTCACCCCTCCACACCATTGACAGGAAAGAAACCTGTGTGTACCTGACGTTGTTACGTGTATCAAGGCTGTATTTAAAGGCTGCTAGTATGGTGATATTGAATTGAGTAAATTCTTACATGCTATCTATAAACCTTCATATTATGTTCTTTCAAATATTGGGGTAATTTAAGTAAGGAGTTACATGCAGATTTTGTAAGATAGTAAACATTATCAATGCTACTATGGATTTCTGTCTAGTCAGGACCCTATAAAAATACACTCCACTGAAACTAGTATTTTACTATGGCTTTTCAAGGAGTTACCCTAAAAAAATGTGTAGCTCTCCTTTATGTGCTTATTAATTGTTGTGGGTGTTTATTATCTATGAAATAGTAAAACCTAAGGGTCCCAGGGCCAGAACTCATTAGTGGATTCTGACTTTAATAATGGGAAATCTGTGAAATACTATCCTAGGTTTAATGAAATATCACAGACTTGGAAATCAGAAAACCTGGGTTCACCACTAATTAATATTAGGTCAAACCATATGAAATCACTGTTTTTGTAGGTCAAAAAAGGTTGACTAACACAATTACAAGTGGTTCAAGCTATTTCAGTTTGGCATAGGGTAAGCTCTCAGCTTCTTTGTCCTCATGTATAAAGTAGGCAAATTGACCATTTATAATTCTTAAAATAGGTACTTAATATGTTTTTATTCAAATTTACATTTTATCCTCATGAGATTAGTAAATAATTCACATACTTTACCAATGATCACTAAATATCAACAATTATTATCAATTCATCAAGGATCTTAAGATATAATTAACTTATACACTGAGTCTCAAATATTTATTTTGTATCAAGGTAAATCTAACTCTAGAATAAATTCATTCAGTTAAAGTTCTTTAATAATTCATTTAATCCCTCCATTTATAGATGAGGCTTAGTTGTATTCATTGGGATGACTGAAAATTTTTTCATTTTATTTTTAGTAAACCATTCCTTTTTGCATAAAAACAGGGATTATAAGTAGGAAAAAATCGTCTCAAGACCAAATAAAAATTTAAACATAATAATAAGACATGTCCTGAAAGTGAACTCAAAATTTGGTTCTGAGCTTCCTGAAACATTAAATAAAGAGGAAAAATAATTTTTTATATTTCATCCTTTATATTTAGATTCTTAAGTTCAAAGGCTTGCCATCTAATTCATTTGGATATTCTGAAGTAATCTCTTCTTCCCACTCACCATTTTTCTTCTACAAAGAAATTTTGGCAATCAAATCATGGATCAGTGTAGAAAGCTATATTCTCTAAAGAACTCCCATTATTACATTGCTCAGTTTTTTATATATCAGGAAATAGTAGTATATACAAAAACATAACCATACATTGAAAAAAGGGTCAAAAAACCTTCAGATACTTAACCTTCCAAAAGCAGTACAATAAAGCATTCTTTGTACAAATAATAAAACTAAAGTGCTATCTTCAGAATTTTAGACTATTTGAAATAATGTCAATGACACCATCTACTAAAATTAAAAATATGAAAAAATAACTTTTTCTATTCTTTTTATGTTTTTCAATATGGTATAATTGACATAGAATAATAAATTAAATAATTTTAAAGTGTATGATTTGATAAAATTTTAAATCTTCACATACCCATGAAACTATCACCACAATCAAAATAATGAACATAACTGTCACATTCCTAGGTCTCTCCATGTTCCTTTTTAATGTTTTCTCATGTCTCTTCTGACTAATCTGTTTTCTACCACTGTAGATTACTTCACAATTCTACAATTTTTATATAGATGGAATCATATAGTATGTCTCCATCTTTTTCTGGCTTCTTTCACTCAGTGTAATCATTTTGACATCCATCCACAGCACTGTGTTTATCAGTAGTTCACTACTTATCAATGCTGAGTATCATTCCATTGTATGGATCTAGCACTTTTTAAAAAAACCTGTTTCCGTGTTGATGGATGATTGGGGTAGTTGATAGTTTGGGCTATCACAAATAAAGCTGCTATAAATATCTGTGTTTTCTATTCATACTGTTAAGAGAATGAAAAGTCACAGACTAAGAAAAAATATTTGCTAAATAATTATTAATAATAGAAATAGATTAAATATATATAAAGAACTCCAAAAATCAATAAAAAACACTGAAATGAGTAAAAGATTTAAAATCATTACCAAAATGTTATAGAGATGGCAAATAAGTGCACGTAAAGATGCTTAAAATCATTAGTCATTAGGGGAATGCAAACTCAAAATGTGGTAAGATACCACTACTGGAATGGCTACAATTAGAATGAATAGCCACACCAAGTGTTGGCAAGAATGTGAAGGAATTAGACATTTCCATGCAATACTGGTAAGCAGGAATTTAAAGTGTTACAACCTCTTTGGAAAACAGCTAAGCAGTTTCTTAAAAAGTTAAAGATATACTTACCTTATAATTCTAAAACTGTTGTTGAACTGATTTTATTAAAAGACTATCATTAGCAACCTATGGCTGAGAGAAAAGGTATATTAATGCTCTGTTAATGCTGACCTCCTTACCCTTCCAACAATACAGACTAACTTTAAACACCTTCTATATGTTACTGACATCCAACCTCACAGCCTTTCCATCAAACTCCAAGTTTGTATCTCCAAAGCTTACCGGATTAGCCCCTTAAAAGTAATTCTCATCAAGGCACCCCCATCTCAGGAAATGATGCTACTATCCACCTAGTTGCTTAACCCCAAATTCCAGGAATCCTACTTGATACCTCGCGTGCCTCACTACTCCCAATACTGTCCTCCACATCCAGTCCATCAAGAAAATCTGCCAACCCCAAAATATGTCCAGAATCTGTCCAGGTCCCTCCCCTCCCATTAATCTTTCTCTAATCCAAGTTTCCATGATATCTCACTATACTGCTAGAATATATTTCTAAGAGCTTTCTTTATGTTCACTCATAGTCCTACCCCTTACAGTCCATTATTCTTATAGCAGCCAGAAGGTTTTCAGGAACAAAACCAAGGGGTGGGGGGTGGAGTCAGGGGAGGGTGGTAGGGGGTAAATGCAGACAACTGTACTTGAACAACAATAAAACAAGTAAATTAAAAATTTTAAAAATGCTTTTAGAAACCTAAATCAGATAACGTCACCCTCCTTCCTAAAACTTTTCAATGGCCCTCCTTGGCACTTTCGATAAAATCCAAACCCTTTACCATAACCTACATCATCAGGTTTCTGGTTGAGCCATACTCAGTTCAAATCTCTCACTGCTCCAGACACACTGGCCTTCTTCACTTTCTTTAAACACTCGAAGCTCATGTTTACACATGGACTTCGCATCAGATGTAGTGATCCCAGATCTATTTTTACACCAGATTCCTCTGTGTTGTTCAGTCATCAGCCCAAGTACCTTCTCTCTTCTGAATTTTCCCTGACTACTAATCAAAATTAGCAAGCACTCCCCCCATTACTTCTTATAATATTGCCTCATTCCATCACCATGGTATTTTATTATTTTATTTCCTCATGCACTGTCTTTCCCAACTCCTCTACAACTTTGTTAATAGTGTCAAAATAATGAAATCTTGTCGAGTTTGTTCATCTTATATCTCTAGGGTATAGAACAATGCTTGGAAGAGAGTCAGTTAATCTCTAATGACTGAATTATTTTTGTAAGATACAATTTACATGGAATTCTACCCATCAAATATAATTTTTATGTATTTGTTTTTACCCTTCAAGTTTCATTTTTATGTACTTGGTTTCGCATTTTTATTTGCTTGACATATGAAAAACATTCAAAGGCCAAGGTTAAAAAAAGAAAACAAAAAAGCACTAAACTTGAAGCAAAATTTTGTCACAGAATAATCGTTCTTATACCTTTCATTTAACTAACTCTAAGGGTAGAGAACTGTCACTCGATATGGCAATCATCCTGGGGAAGAACACTAAAGCATAACACAGGCACTCATACTACAGTCTTCTGTCTCTATTAATCAAGTTTATAGCAGCCACATGTAGCACCACCAGATGCTGGAATTTTTAGTGCCTAGAAAATCTTCGCTTTATTCCAGATGCCCACTAACTGGGGTGGGAGAAGGGGAGGTACACGAGTAGTTACATTACTGCCTTGTAACCCAGGAGTTAAATAAAAAGCTCTGTGATCAGCTCCAATAGCCCCAGAAACAAATACCCTCTTTGATTAGTTTTAGGAGTTTTGGGTGTCAGAGCATTTTATTAAACAGAGAAAAATGGCAGAACCCTACTAAAAATAAAGTTTTATTTCAATGGGTGATAATTATTAGCCATGACAGTATCCTGTCAGGAAAGTCAGCCCTTTCCATTCAAAATGGTGGTTAACGTAATATTCAAAAGCACATAAATGGCCCTCTCATGCAGAAGATGCAAAACGTGGAAGCAGCAAAATCAATGAAGCTAAGTAACATGTTGGCCATGGTAGAGTTTAAGTAGAAAAAAATTAAAAAGCTTCCTTAAAGCCAGCAACAGAGCACACAGGCTGGAGTGAAGAGTGAGAAACGCAGAGCAGGAACATACAGTGAACCCAGGAAAGTAAGAGCAAAATGGACACGGAGAGAGCCCGGAGACAGCGGCCTCAGAGGAAGCAGTGGGGAGACGATGGAGGACAGTCCATGCAGTGTGCCGTTTCCAGAGAGAAGCTGTGCCGCCCGAAGGGGGAGAAGGCGAAAGGGCTTGCAGCGAACGCAGCCAAGCCCCTGTAGTGTCAAAAATGCAACACTATGAAAAGGCAATGTCGAATTTTCCCCCTACCCCATGGGAAAAAATGGGCTAAAAGAGGTCTAGTGAGAAAACCAACATAATTCACTGTACGATGAAAGTTTAAAAGGAGAAATTAGAACCAATATTATACCCTGTTATGTTTAACTTAACTGATTTCATAAATATGGCCATTAGTTTATGCATGGTTTAAAATATGTTTATCCATTATATAAATCATATTTTTTTAATTTAAGCCTTAATTTGTAAACCTTATCAGATAATTGGCTATTACCAGTAAAGCAGAGGTTTGAATACCAATCAAGTGCCATTAAGAAAGGGCAAACTCTTCTTGATTCCACCTCCTAAAACTCACTTCACTAACAGAGTGGATAGAGAAGAGAAGAATAAATTGAAATATTGAGAAGGCATGATTATAAACAAATAAAGTGAAAAGTACAAATTACAAATGAAGTAAACAATGTTTTTTGTCTTTATTATAGAACAAATATGGAATATATTATAGGAAGTACCAACAGAAGTAGAAAAAAACGTAGACAGGTTATACTTAGAGGCAGGGAGTAGCCCCCACTCACCAGGCAATTGAGGAATGTTCCTTTTCTCCTGGGTTTTTGAGAGTTTATAGAGGAAAGAGAAAACTAATCTAGTCAGCCCAAATCAAGTACTATTAAAAGAAAGTTCATTGATGCAGTATCTAGAAAATGACAACTTTAAACATACTAAATCTTAAATGGATTTTATGCTTTTTTTCCATTTTTTAAAACAGTATCTCCAAAGAATAATCCGTAAGACTGTATCTTCTCAGATTTCTTAGCAAATATGTCCTGACAGTATCTTTCAGTCTTTTAAAAGGTAAACAAGGACCTAAACTACATCAGGTAAATCTACCCATCTCTCTATCATCTATGTATCTAAAAACAGCCTAATTCTTGTATAAATCAGACACCTACAAAAACCAAGAGAGTAAGATGGAATTTATTTAGAACTGAAAATATGAATACTAATTTGGAAACATACATCAAACAAGGGCAATAGATTATTTCTATTTCTACCATCATCTACTAAAAGCTCCAAAGTATCTCAAAATTTTTCCTTTTTACATAGTAAAATCATACTCACAGTAGGTAACATAAAAACATATCCAATATTCATTTAACAAAAATCTATTAAGAGTTTCCTTAATAAAAGAATATGCTTGGACCTATGCTAAGAGCTGTCATTCCCTTGGAGAACAAGAAAAGAACTTTGATCACATTCTATATCCTGTAAACTGAGCTATAACGTTTATATTCCCAATGGGAATTTGAGGCCCCCAAGATAAAAATCAGAGTTTTGATCTCAGATTATCCCTCAAAACTATTCAGGCTCTACTCTTTTAATGCATTCTGGTGTCTAAAATTTAAGGTCTTTGGTAACTTTCAAAAGATTTAATGCAAAAAATGTTATTCAATTAGTTTCTGTGAGTGTATTTGATCTATGATATTCAAAGTTCTTAATCATCTTTTAAAATGTAGAGACTCGGGGATTTCATACCATGAAGCTTCTTTTACTAAAAAATAAAACTATGTCTATATTCATTATAATTTGATAGGTCATGTGATATAATTACTGTTTTTAAGTTCACAGGTCTTAAATCTGATGTTGTAAATGGCTCAGGGAAATGATATTTTAGCTTCTACAATTAATTACTCCAAAATTTACTATACAGTATCAGAAGTTGAACTGAGAATCAGCCAAAATCCACATTTGTTTCCAGTCACACAGTTTAAACGTACAATAAAATATATAATGTCATTTTATCTTAAACATTTACTAGTTGTAAATTATATACTAACTAATCTTGTATGAATAAATGTACAGTGCTAAAATTTGGCTTTTTAAAACTAAATATGTTTAAGAGAGTATGTAACACTCAGATCAATATTTTAAGATTTTTAGAGTAGGAATGAATATAAATGAAACTTTACAGCTTAATGTTGCAACTTCTTAAATATAATTCTAAAAATTAAGCAAATTTCCTTTATTTCCTTTTTATCAGCACTACTTTTATGCTTTAACTGTAGCCTTAGTTCACCAGGGAAAAGTCCAAAGTTTACAATTACTTTTAGCAAAAGTAATGAACTTACTTGAAAACAACTTTGCCTTCTTCCTAAATACATTAAACACAAACAACTCTGAATACTAGTCTACAAAATAATAAAAAATGTAAATAATAATGATCTTTGTCTTCCTTCAAATAGTGCCTAGACACAATGACTAAATTCATTAATTTCCAGATAATACTTCTAAATTATAAAATATAGGCACATCATTTGCACAACTGAAGTTATGAGTGATAGATTAGCATTATTACTAAAGAGTTACACATACCTTAGATGAGAAATATTAAAAACATTAATAGCTACCATTTATTATGTGCCTACTAAGTCCCAGGCCTTATCCTAGGCCCTTCGTATATATCATTATTAATAGTCACAACAGCCCTGCGAGATATAGGCTGTTTTCTCATTTTTACAGCTGGTACAACTGTGTTTCAGTTTGGGTAAGCACTTGCCTGAGGCTGAACAAGTGGAGGAGCTGGAATTCAAACTCAAATTTCTATCACTTCTTTCTGGGAGCTTTGACTTTATTCATCTCCGATAAATTATGTGCAAATATGCTTCCTAATTTTTCAAAATTCACTACCAATTAAAATGTTTTCAGAAGTAACATCTGACAACAAACCCACCACTGGCTTCATTCAGGAACTGAGACATTTGGGGATCACATTGCTACTAACAATGCACAAATTTTGAATTCTAAAAATTCATTGTTAATATTATAACCATGTATTTGAGAGAGAAGTGATTTCAATTTGATTTTCAAGGATCTGTTTAAGATTGCTTTGGAAAAACAAAAGGTAGCTATACTGTGATAACTACTGTGTAATAACCACCCCAATGAAAAGTTACACTTATGCTTAATAATAACAATATACACACTTATTAAATGTTTAGTATGGGTGGCTAAGTGTTTCAAAAGCATTATTTAATTTTACAGTGACCTTATAAAGATGCTGTTATGATGATTTTACAGGTAAATAAACTGGAACACATAGGCATTAATCAGTTTACCCACAGCCAAGCTGATAATGAGTAGAAGGCCTAAGTTTAGACATCAAATTGTCCCACGTCCAAAGTCTAATACTCACCACTATATCAGCCTGTCCAGCATAAAAGGGAGGACCCCAAAACCCCTGGAACTTATTTATCAAAATTTAAAAATCATTCGCCTTCAAAGTAAGTAGTATTTGATGAAATACATTTAATGACACCCTTTTTCCCACTGCTCAAAACTGTTTTTGAACTTATCAGTTTTGATGCCTTATAGTGCTTCTGCTGTTTTTTGTCTTACCTCATCCACAGTGGCAAAATGTTTCCCTTTGAAGACTTTTTTCATTTGGTGAAATAAAAAAAATTTGCTAGGGGTGAGATCCAGTGAATAGGAAGGGTGGGCATGGGGGTCATGCAGTTTTTGGTCAAAAACCACTGGACAATCAGTGAGGTGTGGGCAGGTACACTCACAAATCACCCATCATGAAATGGGCCAACGTGTTGAGTCTTCAAAAAAAGATTCACTGAAGTTGAACACAACATCTCACAATGAAACCAGCTAGAACCCTGATACAGCTGGGTTCCTAGAGTACACACCTAGTGGAGGAAGCCTGTACTACAAGGGTCCCACCCTTGTAGATAATTCTGGTTTGGGGGACCTCTTGTACAGTGGCCTTCAGAGGCAGACTGCACAAGGTCCAGGATGTGAGCCTGTGATCACACACATCAGTGGGCTGAGCCCACACATGAAGTAAGGCAATAGCTGCAAATGTGTCTTTGCTTACTGCCCGATTTAAACTCTGAGAATTCTTCACTTCAAAAGTGAACTGTGTGCATTATATAATCACTAAGAGCCCCTAAAGGCACAAGATTATTAAGGCCCTATTAATGCATTTAATTCATGTGACTGAACAGTGCTACTAAAAATAAAGCTGAAGGTTTGTTGTTGTTTGGCTGTTATTTCTGTCTCTCCCTACAGGCATTATAGAGGCTCAGTGTGAACAGAGTAGAGTCATGGAGAGCTGGACTCCTGTCCCAACTCTGCTAAAGTATGTGTGACCCTGGGAGATTAGCCCAAATTGTCTACGCTTCAGTTTAATTCACAACATGAAGAAAATACTAAGACCTTTCCCAAAGGATTGTGTTAGGTAAAAACAGATGTAAAAGTGCTTTCTTGGCACAGAGAAACTAAAAAATATTTAATTATTCTCTTATTGTTATTATTATAAAATGGAGACATTATGGTATACAGTTTATGTTAAATCACAAAAAATATCTAAAGAAATAATTAGGACAACATGTTCACTCCTGGTATACTCTGGATTAATTTTAAAATTATATTTGTATATGTATATATGAAAGTGTATTATATGCATATGTGTACTTATGTGCACATATGCATATGTACACATTTTCCTGGTATTAAACATCTTCTTAAACATTCATTTCTTACATGTACTTTTCCCTCATTTTTTTCAGTGCTTTTAGATGGCAAGGCTGTCAGGAGCAGCATCAGATTTAGATAGAATGATAATATGCAAAAGCACACAGAATTCTCACATGTATAAATGCTGTCTAGTTATTTTAAGACATTTTGTGGAAACCACTAAAGTGGTGGGGACGGGACAATGATGCATCAACTGAATTAATCACTATCATTACTCTTCTAAAGAAAAAACAAAGCAACTTCAGCACACTCAATCATCATGAACATGAAGGGAATGGAGCCGCATAAAACCCAGGCTGGGTCCCTGTTCTCTAGCAGGAGGTGTATTAAAAACTTGCAGCCATTGATGGAAGGCTTGCCCCACAGTTCCCAAACTCTGAAATCCCTATTTATAAATACTGCGCAGGGGTATTTTAGTTTACTTGCTTGTCTGCTTTTTTATTAGTGTTGGTTTCCTTACAAGTAGAAAATGCACCTGTTTTATAGGACTGTGGACAACCCTGCAACCAGACGTTTGAACCTATAAGGAAAAAATTTACCTGACAGCAAGAGAAGAAATTACACAGATAGTAAGTGGCAAAGATGCAGAGTGAAAAGAAAAGGTAGCTTTCTTTGCTTAAACACTGGAAATTCTAAGATGTGAGGCTAAGCCTCTCCAAAACTCAGCTACAAACACAAGAAGAATTTCATGGCATCTGGCTTTTTGCACTTTTTCCATAGATATAATATTTGCTTCTAATCCAAATGCATTTCTGACCATGTACTGTTAACTCAAGGATAACCCAGATACCAAAAATATTTAAGAAGGGCTACAAGGAATAGGGGTAGCCTCCACATTGACTTACTTCAGCAAGAACACAAAAGGTAACATGATCATTTAATGTCAAGGGCTTATATGTTCCCCTAACCATTTAATTAACCACAGTCTAAGATTTTGCTTAGTGATTGACTTAAAAAATGCAAAACGTTAAATAATTATTATATTATTGCTGGAAGAAAATATATAGTAAGCAATACAATTGGGCAACTTATAAATAGATTAGGAATAAATGGCTGACTCTGTGGATTTTTAAAATTTACATCATTTCTCTCCCTCTCTCTCTCTCTATGTATGTGTGTATATATATATAAATGTATACACACACATATATATGTATATACAAATGTATACACATATACATATGTATACACACATATATATGCCATACCACCTTATGAGATATTTTCTTCTCATAGGTGTTTTTCTTTATATATATATGCATACATACATAGCTACATACATACATATATATATATTCCATCTCACCTTACTGACATATTTTTCTTCTCATAGAACACTTTGCAAATTGTTTGCTGTAGATCAATGTGGGGCTTGCCACTACAGACTGCAAACAAACATAACACTACAAAGATGGGATATGCTGAAGCAGCAGCTATTAGTAATTTCTCACATACATGTGTGAAAGGAGAAAAAGAAAAATGGGTTAGCTCATTCTAGTTCATTCACAGAGCTTTGGGAATTAATTACACTTATATTGCTCAATACTAAGAGTGAGGATTAGGAAAACAATGTCAGAGTATAAATGTAAGAACTGTACCTATTATTCTCTTTGTAGTCACCTAGATTTATAATATGTATACCTTTATAATATGTATACATTTCACATTTATGGATAATATAGGTCTGTGTTATGTATGCATATATTATATATGCATATAATAAAAGCTGTTTCCATTTATAGGAATGAAGAAAATAAAGGCACATCAGCTGCTTTTAAACAAAATAATCATCAAAATATACTGCATATGTTTTATCTGGAGGGTATGATTCAAATTATAGATATCAGAGATAGTAACAG
Organism: Sturnira hondurensis; assembly: GCF_014824575.4. Lineage (NCBI taxonomy): Eukaryota > Metazoa > Chordata > Mammalia > Chiroptera > Phyllostomidae > Sturnira > Sturnira hondurensis. The sequence continues at coordinate 3,602,612 of NW_028083922.1, forward strand.
TCTTCTGTTTATGCCATGTGAAATAGCAGAGAGATGATCACTAGCTTTTGTTTTGGTTCCAATTCATTTTTTTTTCAAGTAGTGTAATTAAAAACTGCATTAATGCCACCAATTATGGCCTCCAAGGGACCAGAAACCCCATGTTACTCCGTGATGAAACACAACTGAGCTGCAAACATCCATTTACCATTATAATACTCATTAATCCTGCCAAAAACAACTCATTACGGGACTTCAAGGAAATCATCTCATAGGCAAACAGCACAGAATCTGCCACTGCACTCCTCACAGCAAAGCTACAGAGGTGGAAACTGTTCGGTGCCACTAATTTGCAATACTGAAAATTATGGTTTTGCTTTTATCTAGCCAAGACCCTTTATATGAAAGAACTAGGCTAAACTCTCACCCTTTAAGAAAATTCTTCATAAAGAAGTAGCTTTGACTCAAAATTTCAACAATCTCAGGCTAAAAAATTTACTAACCTACCCATCACATTCTTCCAGAACCCAATTTATCACTTCCTTGGACATCAGTACTATTAGAATCTTTCTTCTTCCCCAAATAGTAACACAATCCCAACACATCCATCGCTATCTTAAATCTCTCACTCTTTGGTCAATTGAACGTATTCCAACATATTGGCCCCCTGTTCTGCTGCCTGTTCCAGGGGTGATGCACCCAGCAAGGTCTGTCTGAATGCTTGTCGTGATTCCATGTCACGGTTCTGTGAAAAGTAGCCCTAAATCACACCCCCACCAGCAAGCAAAACTTGAATTGTAAATTATTATTTGGTAACCAATTATTGCAAAGATGGATGATTAGAAGGGAGATTTATTTAAAATACATTAACAATCTTTAAGTTTCAAGACCAACACTAAACTATTCTCTTCAATAGCATATTTCCTCTGATAGTTAGGAGTCTTGGCTTGAGCAGATATTATATAAATAAGATCTCTGAAATACTGTTCTCAAATAAGCTTAGTTGTGCTCAATCTCTACAGGATTTGAATAAAAAGAAGAGAAAATTTTTAGGAAAAAAGTTGCCACTAAGACTATTCTCTATCATAAAATTACTGGAAAGAAGTAAAAAGTAAATTATAATATTCAGTATCTGAAATCTAATGAATGTCCATTTTTAATCAAGATCACTGTCTTAGAGTTTAAACTAAATTTACTTCACAGATTTTTAAAAATAGCTTATTCCACAAAATCCTAATGAAATGAGAAACAAAATTAGTTAAAATTAGTTGAATCAGTAGGAAAATGAGGCCTGACATGACTTCCTTCTACAAAAAGATTCTGACACTTGACATTTGGCATAAAAGTTGAAGAGAAACGCAACTTACAAAGTGATGAAACAAAGGATTTATTCCAATTGTTTCCTTTTAACTTTTCAGATTCAGGATTTAAGTTTTGAGAATGGATACAAAGCAGATGCTGCATTCTCTCACAGAAATCAGGAGTTATTTGCTTAGTTGTAAACTTGATAGATTCTAGAAGTCTCCTAGACTTTAAGTACTGTGAGAACTCGGTCTTACTCACCACTGAGTCATCAGCTCATACATCACCTGGAAGACGATTTTTAAATGTTTAGGGAATGAACAAATCATTGAACTTTACACAAACAATAGTCAAATAGAGAATTTGCCAGTATCAACGTTGCATCACTGCTATAGCTCTTTTTGTTTCTCCGAACCCAGGAAGATAAATTGGCTTTATACTCTGAAGCTCTGAACTCCTTGAGGAAGTGATTGTGTTATGAGTAGAAAGTAAATGTTTCCAAAAACTAAGAAAAAAACTATATTGTATTTCCTTGTGGATGGAAGAAAGTTTTCCTACTGAAAGAAGTAGAAATATAAGAGATAAAAAATGTCTTGGATTGAAAGTATTTTCCTCAGCTTTTGGGGTCTTGATTTACTCACTGCATCCAGGGTCTTGTGTGGTTACTCTGGAAGGTTTAAATTACAAGTGACAATCACAAGGCTCGAGGGCTGAAACCAACCCTCCGCTTTGTTTTGTCTGACCGGGCACCTTGTTTGGGCACCTTGTTTCTACCTGGCGGCAGCACTGAGTGAACTCCTTGCCTCTAGTTAAGGAGTAGTTACATTTATACAGTCCTAAAATTACATTCTGCCCTTTGAAGGCAACCAGGAGGCTGATGTAGCCTCAGGTGAAAATGAGTTTGACTCTTTGGAAACCAAAAACATTGCCCGAAGCTGGGGAGGACCGAAAAAGCTCTCTGAGACCAGAGTTGAAGTCATCAGGAACCTGTGACACTGGAAGAACATTCTGACTTTGCCAATAGCTAACTACTCACACTGGGTCAAAATAAATAAATAAATGATTAAATAATTAAATGAATAATTTTTTAAAAAACAAGAGAAAAGAATCTTGGATTAGAATGTAGTTCACTCATCCCACTGTATCTGGTCCTTGCTAGATGAGGATCTATTCATGTTTCACTGTCGTCCTGATACCAGGAGTCAAAAATACAACTTTCAGAAAACATGTGGAATTTCTTATACTTGAGTATTTTACATGAAAACTTGTACCCATACAGGATGAATACCAAAAGTTCCATACTTCTATTTTTTCTTGCTGGTGGAGTTTCAATACACACTTTAGTTTATTAGACTAAAAATTGATCTGGTTGAAAATGGGAAAGAAGGCTGGCTGGTACCTCCATCTCCTTCCCAAACTACTAGCAAAGAAGTAGCTGTTTCTTAGATGACATCCTCCCTCCAGGAAGGTGTCACGTGAGATGGGAGGACTATCTCTACATCTTTCTTGTTTTGTTTTCAAACCAAGAGGTGGGACAAGTAGGGACTCCTCAGTATAGTACGAGATACTTATGAGATACTGAGTCTTGAATAGATGTTAGAGAAGGTAAAACACAGAAGATTCCCCACAAAATTTGTATTTTCAGGTTATGAAAAATAAAATGGCTTTGAATCTAACATGCAATTAGAAGTGGGTCGTGCTTACTTGGGCACCATATTCTCTCCTTCCAGGACTTTTCCTTCCAGGAGCTACAAGGGCTTTTTTTTCAGGCAATTTTCTGTGAAATAGATCCTAAAATAATTTCATTTTACCAACTTTTACATGTCTTTTTTATCTTTTAAATTGTTATTTACAGGAGAAGACTTACCTCAAAATTTGTGAATATGTATATCCAATTCCAAGCCAACATAGAGAATTCCAGTCACAGTAAATAAAAATAATTCTTAATCTGATGTACTTTACCCATTTTAAAAAGAACTGATGTGTAGAAAGAAACTGAACTGCTATGTTTAACTGGGCATCCTTTGGGATCCAAATAACCAGTTCATGTAACAGTGTTCAAAGAATCAAGCACAGTGGGTTTCAGAGGGTAAAAATAGAGGGGTTCCGGATCTCTCTGCGATGTGGAATTTGCACTGTCAAAAATGCCAGCTCATGTCTGGATGGCTCAGATCAGTGTAGAAAACTATGTCACTTTGGGAAGTGTTAAAAATGGCATGTAGTACTTTGTCACTATAAAAGTGAGTTATCATCCTCAAAGCATTACACAAGGATACAAACATTTGCATCTATTAATATAGCTTAATGTGTGTTTTCTGTTAAGAGTTTTAGAGATGACAAATAAATTCAATTTTATAAATATCATCGACAGTAAATGCCTCAGCAGCACACATACAGATACACACAACACACACAGATGAGGGTGAAAACATACCGGGAGAGAAGGAGGGAAAGTCTACGACATCCCAAACAGCAGGGGCAAAAAGCTTTGTTTGAGAAATGTGGCTTCCTAAAGTTCTGGAGAGGCCAGTTGTAGTCACTGTCTACTCTTAATGTAAAATTCATATAGTAAATACCTAGTAAATGTTTTAGGAATTATCTAGGATTATTTCATTAACGATTATTACTCCCATAGTCAAGTTAAACTAATGAACACTTTCGTTTTAGAAAATAACTGGTAAACAAGAGCTGCCATTAAATTTTCTAATTCAAGTACTTACCTCCCGCCCCATCTTCCTTCCATGTACATTCCTCCTGCCTCCCCTCACTCACTGTAGACTTCATTGTCACCATTAAAGCAACCCAAAATATATCAACAACCATGGATGTGGCTGCAAAATGTACTCAATAACAGGTTGGAAAGTAATGATAACATACGTCATGTTCTTGTGAAATATTAGGTCTTTTGACAGTGGTGTACTGAGACTAACTAAATTAATGTACACGATAGCACTCTTTAAGGTTTTATGGCATATGTTCTCCAGCCTTGTTCTGATTTGACTACATTCCAGTGGTTTCTGACCCATTTTGTAATTTCACTGGTCACTATAAGACCAAGCTCACATTTCCAGTTGCTACTTACTCCTCCACCCTGGGACAATCAACTGAAAAAAACATGATTATAATGCACACATTCCTGACTGCCGAATACCTCAAAAATATACTTTGAATAACTGTGGCATATTATTTCTAGTGAATTAACTAGGCAATTTTCAGTCTTCAAAAATGGAACACTACAAAAGTGATAGCCTACTGCCTGATAATCCTTTTCATTGTTTTTACTCAACTATAAGGCTCAAAACATGACAATCCCTAACTCATTTCATAAGTCAGTGGGTATAGGTTACTCATAAAATTTTGACACCGAAATATAAATTATTAAGAATTATGGAAATAAAGCTATAAAATTTCAAGTTATTTTATGGCAAAGGCTCATCTTATTAGGAAAAAAATTAAAGTTATCACATGCTCCTTCTGGTATGTTTCGGAACATCAGACAAAAACAGAAATTGAGGCAACCTATAACCACGGAAGGTCTTGGCACTTTCTCTGAGAAAAGCAAAGGTTGTGTCAAAATCTAGAAGTATAACCTAACCTGGCTCATTGTCTTAGATTTTAACACTAGTTCTAGTTTAACCATGATGTAAAACATGAGGTATATCATAAGATAATGTCCAAACAACCTGAGATAATGAAAAGGTGGTGCAAATCATCGACGTTTTCCAAATTCTGGAGACTTTACATATTTAGTAACTCAAATGCTCTATAAAAACCAAAATTTTAAGTCATTTTGAAAATGTGTAGAATGTTCATATTAAATGATTCGCCTCCCCAAGTCTTTTGTGTTTCCTTTCATACTGCATCTGGCACAAAGTAGGGGTTCAATACATGCTGAATAGACTGAACCGAAATCCAATGATGAAACACAATATATTCAGATATATCAGGAGGCAGAATAGCACTTTGGCAAAGAGTAGGCATCTTATAGTTTGAGTATTGGCTCTTCCCCTAATTAGCTGACTGACCCTCAGTTAATTGCTTAACCTCTTTAGGTACCAGTGTATTCATCTGTTAAATACAGATAATTAAACTTTCTTTATTACATAAAAGATTTAGAGTATTAATTTATATACATATCTCAAATAGTAAGAGCTCAATAAACGTTAAATAGCACCATCATTATTTGAGGAGGTTCAAATAATAAAAATACATAAATACATAGTAAATGGGGAAGCATACAGGTTGAAGATGTTTTGTTATACTAAATAAAATATATCATTCTTTATTTTATTTCATAATTAATATTTCAAAGTTTTACTACTATTTCTTAGTATAGGTATACTACAATTTCAACCAACCAATGCTTATTATTTCCTATGTATATCAAAGCAGTCAATATTTTAAAGAGCTGTATATAACTTAAATTATCAATCCAATCCATAATAGAGTAAGAACATTTGAAGGAATTCTATAATGTACACTTTCAGAAGATAAATTTTTTAAAATAATCACTATCTAATATAGTTCAATTTTATTGTCATTTGAACATTTCTTATCCTACTATCTTCAAGTAAATGTACTGAAAGAATATAAAGTCTAAGAAACATTGTGTTTGAAAGGGTATGACAGAGCTGTGGCCAGATGTCCCAGGGGTTATGTGTACAGTTTCCATAACAGCCTTCAGCATTAAATGAGTTTTACTGATCAGAAATCTGAATGGTGGGCAAGGAAATATGGAGGATGTTATGAGCAGATATGCCCTTGTATTAACACCGTCTCTTTGAGATGTCGTACTAGAAAATTAGTTGACATGGGCATTGGTAGACAGAGTCATAGGATATGTCTTACCCCTTCCAGTGAACTGGCTTTTCAAGCATGTCCTTGGACAGAGGTTTTGAATTATATCCTCTGCAATGCCAAGGAGACTGGATTTGTCTGAGAGTTGAAATAATTTCATTCTCCACTGGGATCATCAGAGAGATGAATGAGTTCTCCATCTGAAGCAGATGAAGTACAAGAGACTGCCACAAGCAGCTTCAAGAAATCACTCCAAAGAACCAGGAGTAGAGGGGCGAATGGCGGCATCCGGCAGCATCACAAGGAGCCCCTAAGACTGAAAAAGACTCTAGAGGACTTGGGAGAATCATGTGCTTCCAAAATGAAGGAGATATGCTAGGATTTTTTTATCTTTGAAATCTCAGAACTGGGCTATAAGTAGTAAATTATTAAAAGAGTGACTTCTTTCAGCTTCCACAGATAGTTACAACTTACATGTAAAAGAACTAGATCATAATACAATAATGCTGAGCTTAATTTTTTCCAAAATTAAATATTATACCTAACATGTTCCAATCAGTTCAGACACTGACACAAAACAAAGCCAACCATATCACTCATGGGACTTTTTTTAGAGTCTATAATATTGCCTCGCAGACTCAAAGGCCTTGCTTGGTCTGTTTTATGAGTGTAAGCTAATCTTTTCTCTCCAGTGCTCTCTAATTGTTCCCACTACACACAATGCAGCAAGACGCTGAATCCTAATAATGTCTCAAGGTATCTTCATAATTAAGACTAAGACATTTGGTTAGCAGTTCTTCTATGATGAAAAGGAACTGAGAAAATTAAAGACTGAAAATAATAGCTGAATATAAGAAAAAAGGCATTTCTAATGATCTTTTGAATTGTGGACTTTAGGACTAAAACTTATTGACTCTGTCTAAATTTTCAAACACTGGATCCTTAAGTCGCAAAGCAATAAGAAGTCTAATAGCTTTAAAGATCTCAAAAAGGCATTTTGCTCATAATGTGTGCAGCACAGTAAAGTAACAAAAATATAGATCTGCCCATCTAAATGAATGAAACATATACAGTGAAGTTGTAGTATCTGAAGCCAGGTATTGATTGGTGAGAACATAATGAATTGTATGATCTATAAGACCATAATCCTGCTATTAATCTGCCTTTCAGGTCATAATCATATACACTTCAAAAGGCTAAGCCAAATAGCAAGAGTTCTTCAATTGAATTCAAATTACTGAACATATATACAAATTAATGTTTGCAATTTTCCTAAGAAAACTGAATGTATTAAATACCTGCCATCAGATTGACTATAAGCAGACAAATACTGTCTTCTCTATATTGATCAACTTTATACAAATAAAAACATTAGCATGGTTGGATTTCAGAAGATATATCTACATTTGTTACCTCTCACACAGCACAGATGTTAAAAATGAACTTTAATACTGATAATGTTTCCACTATGCTGCCCCAAAGGATAACTTTTATTTACCACCTTGGAAGATTCCCAATATTAATAAGTTATTAATTTGTATAAGTACTATTACTACAAAGGTGAAAGCATACTTTATCATTTATAGTGGTCAGTGAATTGAAAAATTTAGTGTTGTTTTTATGGATTTCATAGGTCATCTGGTGCAACTCCGTGCCTTTAGCAGGATTTTCCCCAAACCACAGTAGATTATTAAAGGAAACATTAGAGGAATATCAATACTGTTTAAAAGGTTTGTGAAGGTATAGCCATGTGACTTTAATATATTAAATGTTAATAATATTGCAATGTAAGTTTTCTTTCTTTTTTATACCCTAGTTTGTTCCTGCTCCTTTGTATCATTTTTGGGTTAGGAAGTAAAACAATCAAACCAAACATCAAAATTCTATGAAAAAAATAACCCCTTTATTGTGGTCACATTTCTCCAATGAAAGTTTACATTTTCATTTTTTTAATTTTCCATAATTTGTTTCATGACTTGCTCTTAGAGCAAATAATATAATGTTGGATTATTTTACTATGTACAACCTATAATGCTTCATTTTTTTCTCTTTCTGGAATACAGACTTACAGAGAATTTAGTAATATGCAACTTTTTGTCACTAACATGGAATTTCCACAATCATTTACAACAACCAATCATTGGGAGTAATACTACTCTGTGAAATTCTCCATTAGATATCTTTTTTCGCAGTTTAGGGCATTTCTCTCCTGTTCTGTGAAGGTCTAAGTAACTGGTCATAACTAGAAAACTGAAAATATTTGAAAAAATATTTTCAAAACATTTGAAAATCTACAATATTTTAATTGGCTGATTTTTAACTTTACCCCATTTTAGTTCCTTTACACAACTCCTAGCTTAGTTCTCTTTTGAGCTTGCATAATATGGAGATTAATATTAGAAAAAAAGTTTTCCGACCAGTCAAACACATACTGACTACAATGAGTATATTGTTTCCAGGTTTCTGACACTGAATTTCCCATTCTGTATTATGGATTAACTTGAAAACAATAATATTTCTATTTGTATTCTCCAAAATACATTATAAAATCAATTATGGTGTAAAATATTTTATTTGATAGTATATAAACTCATGGGAGTATTATTTTCCCTTGAAAGTTTAGAGATAGAAAATTCAAGTCCATTATAATATACAATATAGGAGGAAGCAGAATAATGATCATTAAGTTAGAAAAATAAAGTGATATGGTGAATAATAAGTAAAAGTAGATATTACCTAAAATAATCTTAGATCTTTTATTTTATTTTATATTTATTGTTAAATCACAGATCTTTTAAACTGAAACACCTAAAGGAAGTTAGAAGGAAACACTTCATTCTTCATTTATTGACAGATAAAATTATGTAAGCTTTGATGTGTCATTTCCTGACAGAGAAAACAACATAAACTTCACAAGAGTAGAAATTTTGTCTAATTTCTTCTCTGATATGTTCCCTAAAACCTAGAAGACTGTTTCACATTTTGCACTCATTCACCAAATGAGTGTTGAATAAAAGGAAAGCATTTTTCTCATGAAACATTTTCTGTCTCTCT